>NC_136071.1:168093940-168461440 GCF_964261635.1 Lissotriton helveticus | reverse complement strand
CTATTCTTATGCATTCCGCATTTCTAGGCTAACAGCTTCCCACAGCTCTCGTCCTCAGCATATTCTCTGACCCTTCCCACTGCTGTAAAAAATGTTCTTCAACCTTCAACCTGAACTTAAGTTTAAAGGCCTCCAATGGCTCCTCTAGTCCCCTCCTACTTTCCCCCACTGCCTGATTTGTTTTCAAGACCGCGTCTCACCTGCCAATCTTCCCCTCCTACTGTGCAACCTGCTCTCTCTCTCTCCTATTCCAGGCTACCGACTGACTCTTGAGGAAACCTCGAAGCCAAGCCATATAAGTATCTCATTATTATATGAATTAGGGCCGAGGTCAGATTCAAACTGGAAAACTCATCTGTTTCATTCCCCACCTCCTGCCTAATCTCTGGCTGGAGAAGTGCTCTTCTATTTGCAGTCCATCTCCAGCTCTGATTACTTTCTGGAAGTTTAATGTTTAGTAATAATACAGTATGGTCAGACAAATGCTTGGGATCAGTGCTATTGTTTGAACTCTTTCTATTTCCTTACTCTCTAAGAAGAAGTAATCCAACCATGAGTAATGGCCATTCATTTTGCTGTGAAAAGTGTAGTCTCTGCAATTACCTTTTAACCTACTCCAGACATCCCACAAATTCAGGTTTTGCCCCATGGAGAGAAGACATACCCTTACTCTAAGGGAGCTTATTTGGGTAATCACTGAGGACCTATCCAGATGGTTATCCAGTAAGATGTTAAAGTCCCCTCTTAAAATATTAGGGCTCTAAATTCTAGGTAAGTGGAGAAGAGAGAATTCAGGGTGGAGACATCATCCCTATTGGATCATAGTAATTGGCTAAAGTGAATATATTTAGCCCCTTTCTGAGTTCAGCTATTATCCAATGCCCATTCTCATCTGCCCTATTATTCACTATCTCCAGTCCTGAGTTTACTTTGACCAAAATAGCTAACGCTTTTATGCAGTGTTTCTGATCTGTAGCTACCATGTTCTCGACTCATTCTGTTTTAACATAAAATCTTTAGATTCATGCCATAATAAGTACTTCTCCTGTAACATTATGTCTTGAGACGCACTCTCCTTTAAATACTGCAAAATCAAACTATGCTTTTTGTTTACCCACAACCTGTTAATGTTCCAACAGAGTATAGGAAGATCCTCTTCTCTTGGTTGGTCACCCATTGTCACCACCTGTTACCCTTAGCCTGGGATGAATTTTGTCTACCTGCCTATTTTCCACATCTGAAGAGAAAGCTACCCCTCATTTCTCCCATCACTTGTGACCCCTCCTCTAGGAACCCTCCCCCAGATTCATCCTGGGATCTTCAATGCCTATTTGAGCACTCTCCCATGGAGTTAGAAACACATGTACTCATGCCGTGATTACCTATTCAGCTCACCTGGTCCTAACTAACCCTGGGCGGAGTTCGCTTAAACGCACTTCTGTGAATTTGCAAAACAACTCCACGAGCTGCGCAGAGTTCCGCAAGCATGCCGAGCTGCTTGTTCCGCCCATGTGCATTGCATTTTTCCTGTTCGGGAATGCGTATGGTGTGTTCAGGGACGCCTATCGTGTGTTTGGGGTAAAAATATCGAGGGAACTTCACCTCACGATCGCCAATGGAAGCGGCCAATTTTGTTTTTCACTTTTTGCCATGGTTCTGGACCTGTTTTTCTATCCCCCCTATATCTTTTCAATCCTTTGTTTCTAGAAACTTTTTTTATCTTTTTTTTTATTATCTATCCCTCCCTATTCCTGATTGTACATTTTGCTTTTTGTCCTACTTTTTGTGTGTTTTTAGTGCGTTTTTCACTCTTTTTCTATTACTTGCTTTTTTAATTTCTTTTACTTACTTTCTTACTTCCTACCTTTTCGTTTCCGCCCCCGCCGACCCAGAACATGGAAAAGAGCCTTAAAAAAAGTAAGGGCCAGGGGAAGAAGAGGAGTGCGAGCTGCGAACGCCTTCGTGACGGAAGGCGGCGCCCACAAGGGGTGCAGCCACAGGCCTTATTCTCGGAGGCGGAGGTGGCCGCACTGTTTTATTTTGTCCAGCGCCACCTCCCCTCAACCCTGGCAGCAGGCGGCAGGCTGGGTCCGGGTACGGGCTCCGGGAGCATCACAAGCAGTGGGAGAGGGCGTGCCAGGCAGTGTTTTGCTGCTCTGGGGTCCGACACACATGTAACCAATTGACGCACCGGGTGTCTGACATCCTGGACCGGGAGCAGGACCTGCTGGACCTGCTAGGTGTTGAGGTCCTGGGACTTGGTGAGTAGCTAATTATATTACTATTGTGCTCTTCTGATCTGTGTTATTGCAAATATTATTTTTTAGGCAAATAGCTAACATGCTGCTGCTGCTTATAAACAAGTAACCTATATTTAAAAATCTTATGATTTTGTGATTGTTACTTCCAGACAGCTGCTCATGCTTGGTGCTAATAACTAATCGTACTTGTTTGCAACTCTATTGGGATGGTTATGTAAGAGAGGTTAGAGAATTAAAGTTAGGTAATGCGTATACGAAAGACTCCAGGCCCTTTCCTTTGTCCTGTCAGGCTGTGCTGTCACTAAGATAGCCGGTAGTACGTAGTTAGTATTATTTGGTAATTTAGCGGCCTGCTCTTCTTCTTCCTCTTCAGGAAGTTCGATTTCCTGAACTGCCCCTACTTCGGGAGGAACAACTACTATTGTGGGGGGTGTTTGCAGCTGTTGTTGTCCACTTATCTGAGTTTCCTGCGTTGATTGGGTACTACTTTGCGATAACGATAAGTCAATTTCAACATCGCTGCTCGTTGGCGTGATTAGACTGGCTGCCTCTGGGACGGACATTGGCTTGGGTCTAGGTTGGTGGGGTGGGTCCACTAATGCGGGGGTGCGGCTCCCAGCTTGAGCCCCAGACACCGATGCTGCAGGCGAAATTTTTGATATCCCAAGAAAGATCTTGGGCGGCACACCAGAAGTGGTGTGTGGCACTTTCTTCTTCTCACTGGTAACTGTCTTGGTACTGGAGGACCTGGTACCCTTCTTTGGGGCCATCTTCTTCAGAAGTCAGCAGCACGCAGTGGCACAAGTTGAAGAGATGTCTGTGGTCACATGTCATGTGAAGTCCTGTGCAGCAGGACTTCTGTCTGGCAGATAATGGGTGATGACGCCTCCTCCTCCTTTGTGCACCTAAAGCAAAGAAGGGAGAAGAACATCAGTGAAATGTGGCATTTATTGTTGTGGTTCAATTTACTACTAGTGCAAACAAACACAAATAATATATAACTTAAGTGTGTGGTCACACTTGTTAGTGTTATTATTAATTTTATTACATTTTATTAACTCTGTTATTAAAAAAACATAACAGTGTAGCCATTTGTGAGACTTTGACAACAATGGCTTTCATGGTGTACTGTCACTGTGTACACTCAGGAACGATAGGAAAGAAGAATAAAAACAAAAATACAAATGTAATGGAACCTGTTTGGCATTGTGCATCACGTGGGGTGCAGCATCATTCAGGAAGCTGCAGCTCGCAATGGGGATGGAAGCCAAGACGAACAAAGGAAAGATATGCAGGCCTATTGCAAAAGCAGCACACTGACTACCACCACAAAATGGCCACCAGCCACATGGTCAATCACAACATCAACCAGCAGGAGGCCTGGAAAACAATTAACTCAAGCAGACCTATATGGCCAGACAAAGGAGGCATGATAAACAACACAGCTTTAAAGCAACAATGCGAAAACAAAAATCCACAGGGCCAAAAAAAGGTTTGTAAGTTACACAACAAACACACCACACACACCCAACAGAGGCATTTATTTCACACACAAAAAAGTGAAATAACCCCCAAAAATCACATTTTGCAATTGAATCAAATACCATCCATGCCCTAAATGATGTTTAAATTCAACAGACTAAACCACAAAAGGGACACTGCAACTAGGACGTGGGATGCAAAAAGTCATCCTGAAACGTAGGGGTGCAAAAAGTCACCCAAACAAACAATTTAAAAGGAAGGAAGAAAAGAGGAAGGAGACAAAGAAGCCTAGGTATGAACACCCATCGTAACAAAGGCAAATATTGTCCTTAATTGCCCTCACACATCCTTAGGATATAATGTTTCATCATACACCAATAGGATGTCATGCTTCATCATCGGGCTATAACTCCACGTGGGGCCGGCGCTGCAATCCCCCACGGGCCCCAAGAAGGGACACTTAACTGGAGATCTTTTAGGACAGCCGGATGGTGCATGCAGGTGTGCGGGGAAAAGGAGGTATGGGGTAAGATGAGGGAAAACCCAGTGCCTAGTGAGAAATCAAGATATGGGGGGGGTTTGTACGCAGCAATATGTCGTAATGATATACCTCAAGCAGTAGTAACTGTGAAAAAAGTTCTTGTTCTAATAGGTATATTCACCTGATGAATCAAAGAAACAGGGGTCAACATGTTTCATGCCCTTAATCGCCAAAAGGTCGGTGGCATTTCGTCAGGACCAAAAAACTTATAAGTGCACGTGAATTAAAAAAACCTCTCAACTTGACAGGGCGGCCAGGAGGGTTATGTATTCTGGCTCAGGCTACATCTTCTTAATGTGTCCCGCTCCTGTCTAGTACCTAGGACAAAGAGACAGACAAAGATATACTTGTGTATGCATCAGTAACAACTTGATGTCATAACGTGTGCCATCAATGGTGCACATCTTTCACAGAAAAGAGACAACAGTGAGCTGTACACAAGAGGCACACCGCAAACATATAAATATACGAGTGCATGGGTAATAAGGCAGAATCGCCCCAAGATAGGCTCAACCATCACATGTGTGATAATGAACTCAATGCCTCGTGGTTGTTTTAAGAGAAGGCTCTAGATCTAGAGGGACTACCTTACAGGCGCAAAAAACAGGGAAAATTGAGATAGTTCAATTAATTAAACAAACACGTCTCACTAATTAAGGGAAGTGTTGGCTGGACCAAGAAGGGAAAACAAACTTTGTTCACGAGTGGTAATCACAAAATTAACAACAAAAATAGCAACAAAAAGCAGGCTTACCTTGCTCATTGACGAGTGTCAGGCATGGCGTGGGCATCCTGCACTGACTCGTTGGCAAGTTTGAAATCACTAGTCAATAGAAAACATAAGAAAACAAGAGAATAGCTGAAGCGAACAACCATGAGCCAGCCTCCGACTCGTGCAAAAATATCCCAGAGTCTCGCGGCCGGGATCCCACAAGAGGGACCCGCTCTGTACTTACGTCGCTCTCAAGGGGCTGCCAGCTGTGAACCTAGTCATGTCGGATGCCTGCCAAGAAGACCCGGCATCCGTTGCTAGTTAAAAATGGAAGAAAAAAGGCATGACCCTCAAGGACCAACCCTTTCCGGGGGACGGAATGGTGCTCGCAAGGTTCAGCGCATGCGCAAGAGCACAGTAGCCGAAACGCATGTCCTCGGTGGGACGGCTAATTTATAGCACATGCGCACTGGATACTTAATTAGAGGCCACTGACCCACACATTGTAGGTATACCGGTGTTGGCCTACAAAGTGCATCCATACGTGCTCTTGAAGCTCAAGAAAAGTTGAACAATTATTTCATAAATGCAATAGTGAACCTTGCCGCCCAAACTATAACCAACTGTTGGTCTATAAACATGTTATCGTAGTATGAATGGCTATGCCGAAGTTACTCTCGTGTATACGGAAATTGTACAGTATTCAATATTAAATAGGAAAAATTCCTGAACCGATCTTGGAGCGCCTGCTCAACGTGTTAACGCCTGGTCTAGGTAGTATAAACCAGGCAGGGGTGTAACTAATGTGTGGCCACGGGGTGGGCCAACATTACCTAAAAGTGCGGCTGTGCCCAATGTGCCAACTCACAAAGAAGAGGTGAAAAAAAAGAGAAACAATTAAGGGTCTACGGCTGAGCCGCCGTTCAACTATATTAACAACAAAAGGAAACCCAAGAGCTATTGAAGATACAGTGTCCATGCTCCTAACCTAATCACTAAACCACAAAAGGGACACTGCAACTAGGACGTGGGATGCAAAAAGTCATCCTGAAACGTAGGGGTGCAAAAAGTCACCCAAACAAACAATTTAAAAGGAAGGAAGAAAAGAGGAAGGAGACAAAGAAGCCTAGGTATGAACACCCATCGTAACAAAGGCAAATATTGTCCTTAATTGCCCTCACACATCCTTAGGATATCATGTTTCATGATACACCAATAGGATGTCATGCTTCATCATCGGGCTATAACTCAAAGTGGGGCCGGTGCTGCAATCCCCCACGGGCCCCAAGAAGGGACACTTAACTGGAGATCTTTTAGGACAGCCGGATGGTGCATGCCATCCATGCCCAAAATGATGTTTAAATTCAACAGACACCACAGAAAGAGTTGTTCATACATCCTTGATTAGCTCTGGGCATACTGGTTAAAAGGCCTTGGCAGACTACTGGGCTAGTGAATTAAATAAATATTGCAAATTAATTTTGAATGTTGGAGAAAATGCAGTGAACTGTGCAACATGTTTCCTTTATAAAAGATGAAAAATTACTTATAAAGAGACAAACAACTAGGCCCCTACTCAACTACCGGCCACCCACCACAATTCATTATAATTAGAAAAAAGATGAAAAGTAGGAAAAAAATGTAGGTGCAATGCTCCAATCAAACAAACAACACCAATTTTCCAAATTACTTGTGAAATCTCAGATTCAAAAGTCCTCAAATCCAATGATATATGATGCAGCAGCCACAAAGAGTGATCCTTCCAGCTCCAAATCCAAATTAAAAGTGAACAGGAGATGGACAAAGCACTGGGAGGAGCCAGCGTGACAGGAACAGGAAGTTGGAGACTCTGGGGCAGTTCCTTCCTCTTAAAAAAAAGAAAAAAGAAAAAGGACAGCCAAATGTCAATCTGATGAGTTTTTTTCATCCAAATCATCCTTTCGAGAAGGTTTTGATGCTGCTTGAGAAACATTCTTCTCCAGATTGAAAATTCTGCGTGTTTAGGATCGCGGTCTTCACAAAACCTCCGCCGTAAGTCCGATGGCGTGCCTGAATGACGTGCTCCCAATCGCACACTCTTGCGGGACCATGTGGCCGGCTGCCACATATCGTGGCGCTTGCGAACGGATGGGAAATCTCATCAGCGATCAAAGGCATCCTGGTAAGTCGCTCCCGCAAAAATGCATTTTGAGTGCGCCAACAGAAAAAAAACTGCGCTCCGATGCGGAGCATGGAGTTTTCAGTAACTCCGCATTATACGCGGAATGCGGAGTTGACAAAAATCCACAAACTCAGTGAGCGGAGCAGAGTTTCCGCCCAGGGTTACTATTAACATCCGAAAGCCACATCAGGGATGTGAGTATGTAAATGTCAGGGTAGTTTGAGACCATCTCCTTGCCTGTCAGATGGTGTGGATGGTCTGCTCAATTGTGTCGGAAAGGGCGTGTGCAAGCAGACACTAGGACCCTGTGCAGAACTGATGGGGTGGGGACTGGACACCACTTCAGGTCAGGGAACCGGGACATGGGAACACTCTCGGAATACCTACGTAGAGGAAGAAGGTGCCTGCGCACACCATGCTGACTGCAAGAAGAAAGAAGGCTTTGTGCACCCTTACTAGATTCTGCTTGTCGTCCTTTTGGGCTGAGGCACAGGGAACACGACATCTGGCGACAGAAGGTGGTGAACTTGACCGTGGCACCAATATACCGCAGCATGTCTCTCAGCAGACAAAATGGCACCAGGTGCCTACCCTGGTCTGCCACAGCTGAACGACATTGGGTACCATATGCGGTGCTCATAGCAACATTGGGAGCCCAGCCCCGTTTGGCACTGAGAAGAAGCCAGAATGAGCAGGCACACAAGAGGAAAGTGCCGCTGTCATCAGCGTAACTGATCGAGCCTCCCATTGTGCCCACAAGCATGCAGTGTGCACTGCTGTGGCTTTTGCAGCTATTTGCCCCTCCCAAGGCACCCACAAGCAAACACAGCCACCCAAACCTCCCACGTTGATCCCAGATACACATGAGATCTGGGAAAACCTCGGCTGCCTTTTTAAAATCAGGTACATGAGCCAATAAGCCTTGAGGAAGTGCCTGTGGCCATTTTGAAGTAAGGCACACCAGTACATGAGCAGTGAAAGAACATGTTGGCCATTTTAAAGTGAGGTAAAGAGACTGAGAAAGCATTAAGGGCCCACCAGCGGCCATCGTAAAGTAAGGCACCTTCCAGTGATACGCAATATAGAGAACAGAAAAAGGGCAGACAACAGGACAAACTGAAACAAGGGCTGCCCACACAGCAAACAGATTCAGTTACAAGGACATAACGCAGCCAACAGCGTGTTTGAGACCACATTCTTTTAGCCATGATGGAGGATTGCAATGAGGGCACGATTTCAAGCATGATGTTCCGATGCCCTTTTCCCTTTGACCTCTCTGACTCTCGGATGAAGGGTGCTCACTGCGAGAAATGGATCAGGCGTTTTGAACACTATATGCGCGCTACCTGCAAAAACCACACGGATGAACAGGCCAGAGACCTATTCCTAAATCTGGTTGGGGATGATGTCAAAGATCTGCTTGTGACTTTCAGGTCAGACTCAATCTCAATATACAAAGGCCTGATCAAATGTATCACTGATCAACTGGATTCCGCACAAGAATCCTGAAGGAAACATACATGTTAGACAAAATACTGACCATGGCACGAACAGAAGCCAGGGCCACATCGCATGCCATACACATGGAAAATGGGGGAGTGAGGATGACTGAACAGGCCAATTGCATGGCCGGTAGCAGCAGCAGACATGACAAGGCATTGCCACCAATGAAGGAGAAACATGAATGGACATGCTGTCGCTGTGGAGTGTGGACTGCCTGGCCATGGGACATAAATGTCGGAAATGTAACTGAGAAAATCACTTTGTGGGCATCTGCATGGGAGGACACTTCAAGTCAGAGTGAGGGCTGCCTGCCAGACTACGAATTGCTTCAAGTCGACACGCATGACACATGGAAGCACACAATTGCAGACCATCCACTGACAATTATGCAGCTAAACCACTGAACACTTATACCTCTTGTCAGACATCTCAGCACAAGAACGCACATCTGAACATGTCCAGCTCATTGACAAACATGCAAATAAAGAAGACAGCAATGGTGGATCTTAAGGGTCGGAAATCACAAAGCAATTTGTACTCGACAGCAAAGCCACATGCAACATCATGTCGGAGTATGAGAAGATGAAACACAAGCCATCTTTGTTGCCCTCCACTGTCGATGTCTTCACTTGGGGCATGAAGAAACCTGTAGTGAGCATAAGAAATCACGTGGAGACACTTAGCTACAATGACATGTCTACACAAGAAGAGGTGCATGTTCTACATGGAGACATCCAGGTGCCGTGTTTGCTCATCATGTCACCGATCGAGTGATGGGCCTCCTAGCCATGACATACCATGTGCCTGACTATAAAAACGACCTGAGAGAACACCCAGTGATCCTCAAAAGACTGGGGAAGCTGAAGAACATGCAAACCACACTTCACATCAATGAAGCAGTTAAACCACTGGCTCAAAACAATGGCTGAGTCACTGTGGACCTCCAACCTCAGGTGGAAGAAGAACTAAAGAGTTTGCTAGCACAGGATATCATCGAGCCCGCTAACAGACCGACTCCATGGGTGACCCTCACCATGGCCATGCCGAAGAAAAACACACCTAAAATACGCATCTGTGACGACATGTGCCTCCCAAACACAGCAATCCAAAGAGATTGGCCCCACTTGAACCACATGATCAGTTATCTCACTGGAGCCTGTATATTCTCAAAGCTAGACTTATTCAAAGGCTTCCACCAGCTGGAGCTTGATCCTCAGTCCTGCGACATTACAACATTCTCCACCCACCTGGGGCTATTTCGCTACAAGCAATTAAGCTTTGGGGTATCTTCAGTAGCTGAAATATTTCAGTACATGGTGCTATGGGTGATTAGGCCCGTACAAAACTGTCTAAACTACAGCAATGACATCCTAGTATTTGCCCACATAAATAAAGAGCACAACAAGGCACTAAGGGAGATATACAATCAGTTGAAAATCGCTGGCCTGACACTTAGGGGCCCATTACGATGTCGTGCGGATTGCCTCTGCCAGGCTGGCGGTAGCCACCGCCGGCCTGGCGGAGGCAATCCGCCCGACATCCATTCCCGAATTCTCCCCGCCATATTAATATGGCGGGGGGACCGCGGCGGACGGAAAGACCGTCCGTCGCTTTTCCTCCCGGTTGCCTTGCGGCCGGGGCAGAAAATGTTTAATATGGTGGCGGTGTCTCATAGACACCGCCAGCCATATTAGTATGGGCTGTCAGTCATGCCTTTCCGTGGCGGCAATGCCGGCACGGAAAGGCATGCGGTCTTCACTCTGGGGGCCCCCGGGGGGCCCCCAGAGTGAAGGAGGGGTGGGGGCTGCACACGGGGGGTACATGTGGTACCCCCCACATTTGCATAAACAAAGCGGCAGGCACCGTGCGGTGCCTGCCGCTTTGTTTATGCAAATGCTGAAATGCATTTCTAGCATTATAATAATGTTTTCTTTTTCATATTTGCATCTGCTGGCGGGTCGTGCGAAACGCTCCTCCACTGATTAGACTGTCAATAGTGAGGCCTTCAGGGACGAACCTGGCAGCAAACTTGGAGAAAAATGGTCAAAGGAGGGCTTCTGTTTATCACGTACAGGACGGTGGGACGCTCAAGGTTGCAGTCTGCAATCCCAGTTTCGAAGAGATGGGAAACGTAAGGGGGAGTGTGGATGCTCTTTACGGTTAATAATATGGTTGGTTACTGGTGGTGTAAGAGGAGAAAAGGTTGTTTTTGAAGCTTCTGTTGTTGTAATTGGTGTTCCTATGGTTAGGCAGATTCTTTCTCGACTTTGAGAGGGACAGTCCTCTCTGCGTGCCTTTCCTGTAAGTGCAGAGCTTTAGGCTAAATACTTATTCCATTTTTTCTAAGGCTTCTATAGAAGCCTACACTATGCTGACACCTTCTAGGCTCCCTAAATAGAAACCCTGATTAGATGGTCCTGTAATCGATTGACCACCTGTTTACAACAATTTGCTTCGTTATTGTTGTGTCTGTCACTATTTTGCATCTAAGTTAATTAATTGATTGATATATTGCAGCTTACCAGCTGTATTTTTGTACGTCTTGAACTTATTTTTATTCTGCTTATATACTTAATTGATAGCATCCCAAAATAAAATCTATTCAATCATAATTGGTGATTCATGGTCCTTATTGTGGAGTCATATTAACTTCCCAAGCTGGAAATATTTTGTTGAAGTTTTCCCCATACATTGCTTGAAGTCGACCTACAAAAGTCCATACGACCTATGGAGAAAAATCTTTGATGACTTTACTATTAATCGAGGTGTAAGTACCAAGGTGCCATCAGAGGTGATGGATGGAACGCTCTCACTGATCTCAACCACTAGTAATCGTTCGAGGCTGCATCCAAATCATTTTTCTTCCACCATGGCACCTCACTTCTGGATATATGCAAATCAGCCTTAACCCTGTGTCAATGTGATAAGTTCAGCTCGGACGGCCAGGCCAGGTCCTCCCTGATCAGAAACAAAAGCAACATGATCCGAAATACAAGTATCCCATGACTGGTTTCATCCTAATTAGGGCTCTCAGTCCTGTTCCCATTGGAGCAGCGGCAAGCCTGAGTTGCATATGACTGGGTTCAAACTGATATGGAATAGTTTGCAAAATAGAGATAGATTGAGACATGGCTCAAAGTAGTTATCAGTGGCGGAGATTAATTTGAGAATTCCAACCACCACTTTTTGGTATAGTTCAGTGTAATGGCTATGCCTAGAAGTGGTTATAGGAAACAAGGGAACCCGAAGGTAGTACACTAGGGACCTTGGGCGTTTAGCTTATTACAAAAAACAGTGGACCCTAGTAATTTGGTTGATCAAGGTAAGAATAGACACAAACAGGAATAGTAGTTATGTCCTTTGTCCAGCCGGACAGGAATTTATTTGGCGATGCACACAATCAGAAAGTAATGTCAAGGGGGCACAGCCCGTGACCCACAGTGAACAAGACAAGACAACAAGTATAGGGTAGAACGAGCAAATCGGTCTGTATACTTATAATCAGTGAACAGACTTGATTGTAGTTTGAGTGACCATTGTACATAGTATTCACAAGCATATTCAGTACATATGATCCTATTGTGTCGACAACGTTCTGATGCCGAAAAACAAGATAAATGGCATCATCTTCAGGACAAATATATAAATCATGTTTGTCTTGGAATTATAAGCAATTGCCTTTCATGCTACATACAAATGACATTAGTGGGAAAAAATGAGGGAGAAAAGGGAAAAAAACACAATGTAATTATGTGGCCAGGCATGTTTAAAACAAAAAACACACGGTGGTGCATTTTACTATTCGCACATCAAGGACCGTTCTTTGCTGGCATGCTTAGTGCTGGAGCAACGATGTCAAACTGTGCACTTAAACATCGGTGCAGTGAGTTCGGCGCAGACGGCGAAAAAGGAAGAAGAAGTGATGGCGCAGTGCGAAATGGTGTTGGAATTAAAAAGCCTGAGTTCCAAATGGGAACCAGTTCAGAGAATGGGCGTTTAAAAAAAACAAACGTTGCATATGGTGCAGTGCAAGACAGTATCCAGAATAGAAGTGAGAGGGTCCAGAGTGACTGGTGCATTAACGATGACTAAAAAGTGTTGGATACAGGGTTGTCTATATAGGGAGAAGTTTTATGTAACCGGCATGGTGACATATGAAGGTATTATCACAGCAGATCCTAACCAGGTATACAATTGTCTATACAGTGAGCAGTATTGTGTGAACGGCGCGGTGGCATTCGGGTAGAAAGGTAATATCAAGGCTAGTCCTTAAGGCGTGGACAATTATCTCTACAGTGAGCAAGTTTGTGTAAACGGCGCAGTGATGATAGAGGAGAAGGGTATTACCAAGACAGATCCTTAGGCGGGGAGGTAGTACATGTCGAGAGAAGTGGATCGATTTGGACCTATGGAGAAGGTGGCCTGGATAAGTATTGGACAGTCATGGTAAATTGAGCGTTAGAAAAATGAGATCCCATTTGAGAAAATATTTTCTATCCAAGGACAGAGACAGAACATTTCTTTGGCACAGTCATTTTTCTTTGACTCAGTGATTTTTAACCAGGCATATCGTGGGGATGTTTGCACCTTCAGTTAGAGGAGGGTTGTCCAATCCTCAAGGCGGTTGAGGCCCATACGGATACTGTTGGTCCTTAGTATCCAATGGAGCTCCTCCTTGTAAAGTAGTTGTGACACATCCGCACCACGTGGTGGTGGTTTGATCTGTGTAATAATTGTTCAAGTCAAGTCTCTTTCATTGTGTGCCTTTTCCACAAAATGTTCCACCAAGGGGGCGTTTTCCGTGTTGCATTTTATTCTGCTCCCGTGTTGCCCAATGCAAAGCTTTATTTTCTGAGTGGTTTGACCTATATATATTTTCATGCATGGGCAAAAGATCGCATAAACCACATTTGATGAATTACAATTGGTAAAATGTTTTCTTTCAAACTTGATTGAGCCAAATGAGAGGGTTTTACCTTCAATAGTTGAATCACAGGCTATACAGTTGCCACATTTCATGTGGCCAGTAAATAGCAACAAAAAGCAGGCTTACCTTGCTCATTGACGAGTGTCAGGCATGGCGTGGGCATCCTGCACTGACTCGTTGGCAAGTTTGAAATCACTAGTCAATAGAAAACATAAGAAAACAAGAGAATAGCTGAAGCGAACAACCATGAGCCAGCCTCCGACTCGTGCAAAAATATCCCAGAGTCTCGCGGCCGGGATCCCACAAGAGGGACCCGCTCTGTACTTACGTCGCTCTCAAGGGGCTGCCAGCTGTGAACCTAGTCATGTCGGATGCCTGCCAAGAAGACCCGGCATCCGTTGCTAGTTAAAAATGGAAGAAAAAAGGCATGACCCTCAAGGACCAACCCTTTCCGGGGGACGGAATGGTGCTCGCAAGGTTCAGCGCATGCGCAAGAGCACAGTAGCCGAAACGCATGTCCTCGGTGGGACGGCTAATTTATAGCACATGCGCACTGGATACTTAATTAGAGGCCACTGACCCACACATTGTAGGTATACCGGTGTTGGCCTACAAAGTGCATCCATACGTGCTCTTAAAGCTCAAGAAAAGTTGAAAAATTATTTCATAAATGCAATAGTGAACCTTGCCGCCCAAACTATAACCAACTGTTGGTCTATAAACATGTTATCGTAGTATGAATGGCTATGCCGAAGTTACTCTCGTGTATACGGGAATTGTACAGTATTCAATATAAAATAGGAAAAATTCCTGAACCGATCTTGGAGCGCCTGCTCAAGGTGTTAACGCCTGGTCTAGGTAGTATAAACCAGGCAGGGGTGTAACTAATGTGTGGCCACGGGGTGGGCCAACATTACCTAAAAGTGCGGCTGTGCCCAATGTGCCAACTCACAAAGAAGAGGTGAAAAAAAAGAGAAACAATTAAGGGTCTACGGCTGAGCCGCCGTTCAACTATATTAACAACAAAAGGAAACCCAAGAGCTATTGAAGATACAGTGTCCATGCTCCTAACCTAATCACTAAACCACAAAAGGGACACTGCAACTAGGACGTGGGATGCAAAAAGTCATCCTGAAACATAGGGGTGCAAAAAGTCACCCAAACAAACAATTTAAAAGGAAGGAAGAAAAGAGGAAGGAGACAAAGAAGCCTAGGTATGAACACCCATCGTAACAAAGGCAAATATTGTCCTTAATTGCCCTCACACATCCTTAGGATATCATGTTTCATGATACACCAATAGGATGTCATGCTTCATCATCGGGCTATAACTCAACGTGGGGCCGGCGCTGCAATCCCCCACGGGCCCCAAGAAGGGACACTTAACTGGAGATCTTTTAGGACAGCCGGATGGTGCATGCCATCCATGCCCAAAATGATGTTTAAATTCAACAGACACCACAGAAAGAGTTGTTTCATACATCCTTGATTAGCTTTGGGCATACTGGTTAAAAGGCCTTGGCAGACTACTGGGCTAGTGAATTAAATAAATATTGCAAATTAATTTTGAATGTTGGAGAAAATGCAGTGAACTGTGCAACATGTTTCCTTTATAAAAGATGAAAAATTACTTATAAAGAGACAAACAACTAGGCCCCTACTCAACTACCGGCCACCCACCACAATTCATTATAATTAGAAAAAAGATGAAAAGTAGGAAAAAAATGTAGGTGCAATGCTCCAATCAAACAAACAACACCAATTTTCCAAATTACTTGTGAAATCTCAGATTCAAAAGTCCTCAAATCCAATGATATATGATGCAGCAGCCACAAAGAGTGATCCTTCCAGCTCCAAATCCAAATTAAAAGTGAACAGGAGATGGACAAAGCACTGGGAGGAGCCAGCGTGACAGGAACAGGAAGTTGGAGACTCTGGGGCAGTTCCTTCCTCTTAAAAAAAAGAAAAAAGAAAAAGGACAGCCAAATGTCAATCTGATGAGTTTTTTTCATCCAAATCATCCTTTCGAGAAGGTTTTGATGCTGCTTGAGAAACATTCTTCTCCAGATTGAAAATTCTGCGTGTTTAGGATCGCGGTCTTTACAAAACCTCCGCCGTAAGTCCGATGGCGTGCCTGAATGACGTGTTCCCAATCGCACACTCTTGCGGGACCATGTGGCCGGCTGGCACATATCGTGGCGCTTGCGAACGGATGGGAAATCTCATCAGCGATCAAAGGCATCCTGGTAAGTCGCTCCCGCAAAAATGCATTTTGAGTGCGCCAACAGAAAAAAAACTGCGCTCCGATGCGGAGCATGGAGTTTTCAGTAACTCCGCATTATACGCGGAATGCGGAGTTGACAAAAATCCACAAACTCAGTGAGCGGAGCAGAGTTTCCGCCCAGGGTTACTATTAACATCCGAAAGCCACATCAGGGATGTGAGTATGTAAATGTCAGGGTAGTTTGAGACCATCTTCTTGCCTGTCAGATGGTGTGGATGGTCTGCTCAATTGTGTCGGAAAGGGCGTGTGCAAGCAGACACTAGGACCCTGTGCAGAACTGATGGGATGGGGACTGGACACCACTTCAGGTCAGGGAACCGGGACATGGGAACACTCTCGGAATACCTACGTAGAGGAAGAAGGTGCCTGCGCACACCATGCTGACTGCAAGAAGAAAGAAGGCTTTGTGCACCCTTACTAGATTCTGCTTGTCGTCCTTTTGGGCTGAGGCACAGGGAACACGACGTCTGGCGACAGAAGGTGGTGAACTTGACCGTGGCACCAATATACCGCAGCATGTCTCTCAGCAGACAAAATGGCACCAGGTGCCTACCCTGGTCTGCCACAGCTGAACGACATTGGGTACCATATGCGGTGCTCATAGCAACATTGGGAGCCCAGCCCCGTTTGGCACTGAGAAGAAGCCAGAATGAGCAGGCACACAAGAGGAAAGTGCCGCTGTCATCAGCGTAACTGATCGAGCCTCCCATTGTGCCCACAAGCATGCAGTGTGCACTGCTGTGGCTTTTGCAGCTATTTGCCCCTCCCAAGGCACCCACAAGCAAACACAGCCACCCAAACCTCCCACATTGATCCCAGATACACATGAGATCTGGGAAAACCTCGGCTGCCTTTTTAAAATCAGGTACATGAGCCAATAAGCCTTGAGGAAGTGCCTGTGGCCATTTTGAAGTAAGGCACACCAGTACATGAGCAGTGAAAGAACATGTTGGCCATTTTAAAGTGAGGTAAAGAGACTGAGAAAGCATTAAGGGCCCACCAGCGGCCATCGTAAAGTAAGGCACCTTCCAGTGATACGCAATATAGAGAACAGAAAAAGGGCAGACAACAGGACAAACTGAAACAAGGGCTGCCCACACAGCAAACAGATTCAGTTACAAGGACATAACGCAGCCAACAGCGTGTTTGAGACCACATTCTTTTAGCCATGATGGAGGATTGCAATGAGGGCACGATTTCAAGCATGATGTTCCGATGCCCTTTTCCCTTTGACCTCTCTGACTCTCGGATGAAGGGTGCTCACTGCGAGAAATGGATCAGGCGTTTTGAACACTATATGCGCGCTACCTGCAAAAACCACACGGATGAACAGGCCAGAGACCTATTCCTAAATCTGGTTGGGGATGATGTCAAAGATCTGCTTGTGACTTTCAGGTCAGACTCAATCTCAATATACAAAGGCCTGATCAAATGTATCACTGATCAACTGGGTTCCGCACAAGAATCCTGAAGGAAACATACATGTTAGACAAAATACTGACCATGGCACGAACAGAAGCCAGGGCCACATCGCATGCCATACACATGGAAAATGGGGGAGTGAGGATGACTGAACAGGCCAATTGCATGGCCGGTAGCAGCAGCAGACATGACAAGGCATTGCCACCAATGAAGGAGAAACATGAATGGACATGCTGTCGCTGTGGAGTGTGGACTGCCTGGCCATGGGACATAAATGTCGGAAATGTAACTGAGAAAATCACTTTGTGGGCATCTGCATGGGAGGACACTTCAAGTCAGAGTGAGGGCTGCCTGCCAGACTACGAATTACTTCAAGTCGACACGCATGACACATGGAAGCACACAATTGCAGACCATCCACTGACAATTATGCAGCTAAACCACTGAACACTTATACCTCTTGTCAGACATCTCAGCACAAGAACGCACATCTGAACATGTCCAGCTCATTGACAAACATGCAAATAAAGAAGACAGCAATGGTGGATCTTAAGGGTCGGAAATCACAAAGCAATTTGTACTCGACAGCAAAGCCACATGCAACATCATGTCGGAGTATGAGAAGATGAAACACAAGCCATCTTTGTTGCCCTCCACTGTCGATGTCTTCACTTGGGGCATGAAGAAACCTGTAGTGAGCATAAGAAATCACGTGGAGACACTTAGCTACAATGACATGTCTACACAAGAAGAGGTGCATGTTCTACATGGAGACATCCAGGTGCCGTGTTTGCTCATCATGTCACCCATCGAGTGATGGGCCTCCTAGCCATGACATACCATGTGCCTGACTATAACAACGACCTGAGAGAACACCCAGTGATCCTCAAAAGACTGGGGAAGCTGAAGAACATGCAAACCACACTTCACATCAATGAAGCAGTTAAACCACTGGCTCAAAACAATGGCTGAGTCACTGTGGACCTCCAACCTCAGGTGGAAGAAGAACTAAAGAGTTTGCTAGCACAGGATATCATCGAGCCCGCTAACAGACCGACTCCATGGGTGACCCTCACCATGGCCATGCCGAAGAAAAACACACCTAAAATACGCATCTGTGACGACATGTGCCTCCCAAACACAGCAATCCAAAGAGATTGGCCCCACCTGAACCACATGATCAGTTATCTCACTGGAGCCTGTATATTCTCAAAGCTAGACTTATTCAAAGGCTTCCACCAGCTGGAGCTTGATCCACAGTCCTGCGACATTACAACATTCTCCACCCACCTGGGGCTATTTCGCTACAAGCAATTAAGCTTTGGGGTATCTTCAGTAGCTGAAATATTTCAGTACATGGTGCTATGGGTGATTAGGCCCGTACAAAACTGTCTAAACTACAGCAATGACATCCTAGTATTTGCCCACATAAATAAAGAGCACAACAAGGCACTAAGGGAGATATACAATCAGTTGAAAATCGCTGGCCTGACACTTAGGGGCCCATTACGATGTCGTGCGGATTGCCTCTGCCAGGCTGGCGGTAGCCACCGCCGGCCTGGCGGAGGCAATCCGCCCGACATCCATTCCCGAATTCTCCCCGCCATATTAATATGGCGGGGGGACCGCGGCGGACGGAAAGACCGTCCGTCGCTTTTCCTCCCCGGTTGCCTTGCGGCCGGGGCAGAAAATGTTTAATATGGTGGCGGTGTCTCATAGACACCGCCAGCCATATTAGTATGGGCTGTCAGTCATGCCTTTCCGTGGCGGCAATGCCGCCACGGAAAGGCATGCGGTCTTCACTCTGGGGGCCCCCTGGGGGCCCCCAGAGTGAAGGAGGGGTGGGGGCTGCACACGGGGGGTACATGTGGTACCCCCCACATTTGCATAAACAAAGCGGCAGGCACCGTGCGGTGCCTGCCGCTTTGTTTATGCAAATGCTGAAATGCATTTCTAGCATTATAATAATGTTTTCTTTTTCATATTTGCATCTGCTGCCGGGTCGTGCGAAACGCTCCTCCACTGATTAGACTGTCAATAGTGAGGCCTTCAGGGACGAACCTGGCAGCAAACTTGGAGAAAAATGGTCAAAGGAGGGCTTCTGTTTATCACGTACAGGACGGTGGGACGCTCAAGGTTGCAGTCTGCAATCCCAGTTTCGAAGAGATGGGAAACTTAAGGGGGAGTGTGGATGCTCTTTACGGTTAATAATTTGGTTGGTTACTGGTGGTGTAAAAGGAGAAAAGGTTGTTTTTGAAGCTTCTGTTGTTGTAATTGGTGTTCCTATGGTTAGGCAGATTCTTTCTCGACTTTGAGAGGGACAGTCCTCTCTGCGTGCCTTTCCTGTAAGTGCAGAGCTTTAGGCTAAATACTTATTCCATTTTTTCTAAGGCTTCTATAGAAGCCTACACTATGCTGACACCTTCTAGGCTCCCTAAATAGAGACCCTGATTAGATGGTCCTGTAATCGATTGACCACCTGTTTACAACAATTTGCTTCGTTATTGTTGTGTCTGTCACTATTTTGCATCTAATTTAATTAATTGATTGATATATTGCAGCTTACCAGCTGTATTTTTGTACTTCTTGAACTTATTTTTATTCTGCTTATATACTTAATTGATAGCATCCCAAAATAAAATCTATTCAATCATAATTGGTGATTCATGGTCCTTATTGTGGAGTCATATTAACTTCCCAAGCTGGAAATATTTTGTTGAAGTTTTCCCCATACATTGCTTGAAGTCGACCTACAAAAGTCCATACGACCTATGGCGAAAAATCTTTGATGACTTTACTATTAATCGAGGTGTAAGTACCAAGGTGCCATCAGAGGTGATGGATGGAACGCTCTCACTGATCTCAACCACTAGTAATCGTTCGAGGCTGCATCCAAATAATTTTTCTTCCACCATGGCACCTTACTTCTGGATATATGCAAATCAGCCTTAACCCTGTGTCAATGTGATAAGTTCAGCTCGGACGGCCAGGCCAGGTCCTCCCTGATCAGAAACAAAAGCAACATGATCCGAAATACAAGCATCCCTAGACTGGTTTCATCCTAATTAGGGCTCTCAGTCCTGTTCCCATTGGAGCAGCGGCAAGCCTGAGTTGCATATGACTGGGTTCAAACTGATATGGAATAGTTTGCAAAATAGAGATAGATTGAGACATGGCTCAAAGTAGTTATCAGTGGCGGAGATTAATTTGAGAATTCCAACCACCACTTTTTGGTATAGTTCAGTGTAATGGCTATGCCTAGAAGTGGTTATAGGAAACAAGGGAACCCGAAGGTAGTACACTAGGGACCTTGGGCGTTTAGCTTATTACAAAAAACAGTGGACCCTAGTAATTTGGGTGATCAAGGTAAGAATAGACACAAACAGGAATAGTAGTTATGTCCTTTGTCCAGCCGGACAGGAATTTATTTGGCGATGCACACAATCAGAAAGTAATGTCAAGGGGGCACAGCCCGTGACCCACAGTGAACAAGACAAGACAACAAGTATAGGGTAGAACGAGCAAATCGGTCTGTATACTTATAATCAGTGAACAGACTTGATTGTAGTTTGAGTGACCATTGTACATAGTATTCACAAGCATATTCAGTACATATGATCCTATTGTGTCGACAACGTTCTGATGCCGAAAAACAAGATAAATGGCATCATCTTCAGGACAAATATATAAATCATGTTTGTCTTGGAATTATAAACAATTGCCTTTCATGCTACATACAAATGACATTAGTGGGAAAAAATGAGGGAGAAAAGGGAAAAAAACACAATGTAATTACGTGGCCAGGCATGTTTAAAACAAAAAACACACGGTGGTGCATTTTACTATTCGCACATCAAGGACCGTTCTTTGCTGGCATGCTTAGTGCTGGAGCAACGATGTCAAACTGTGCACTTAAACATCGGTGCAGTGAGTTCGGCGCAGACGGCGAAAAAGGAAGAAGAAGTGATGGCGCAGTGCGAAATGGTGTTGGAATTAAAAAGCCTGAGTTCCAAATGGGAACCAGTTCAGAGAATGGGCGTTTAAAAAAAAAAAACGTTGCATATGGTGCAGTGCGAGACAGTATCCAGAATAGAAGTGAGAGGGTCCAGAGTGACTGGTGCATTAACAATGACTAAAAAGTGTTGGATACAGGGTTGTCTATATAGGGAGAAGTTTTATGTAACCGGCATTGTGACATATGAAGGTATTATCACAGCAGATCCTAACCAGGTATACAATTGTCTATACAGTGAGCAGTATTGTGTGAACGGCGCGGTGGCATTCGGGTAGAAAGGTAATATCAAGGCTGGTCCTTAAGGCGTGGACAATTATCTCTACAGTGAGCAAGTTTGTGTAAACGGCGCAGTGATGATAGAGGAGAAGGGTATTACCAAGACAGATCCTTAGGCGGGGAGGTAGTACATGTCGAGAGAAGTGGATCGATTTGGACCTATGGAGAAGGTGGCCTGGATAAGTATTGGACAGTCATGGTAAATTGAGCGTTAGAAAAATGAGATCCCATTTGAGAAAATATTTTCTATCCAAGGACAGAGACAGAACATTTCTTTGGCACAGTCATTTTTCTTTGACTCAGTGATTTTTAACCAGGCATATCGTGGGGATGTTTGCACCTTCAGTTAGAGGAGGGTTGTCCAATCCTCAAGGCGGTTGAGGCCCATACGGATACTGTTGGTCCTTAGTATCCAATGGAGCTCCTCCTTGTAAAGTAGTTGTGACACATCCGCACCACGTGGTGGTGGTTTGATCTGTGTAATAATTGTCCAAGTCAAGTCTCTTTCATTGTGTGCCTTTTCCACAAAATGTTCCACCAAGGGGGCGTTTTCCGTGTTGCATTTTATTCTGCTTCCGTGTTGCCCAATGCAAAGCTTTATTTTCTGAGTGGTTTGACCTATATATATTTTCATGCATGGGCAAAAGATCGCATAAACCACATTTGATGAATTACAATTGGTAAAATGTTTTCTTTCAAACTTGATTGAGCCAAATGAGAAGGTTTTACCTTCAATAGTTGAATCACAGGCTATACAGTTGCCACATTTCATGTGGCCAGTAAGTGCGGGTAGTCCCCATACATCATTTAGCGCAACTTTGGATGTAGGTTGTGGGAGGGATGCTCGCACCAGATGATCTTTAATATTTCCGGCCCGTTTGAAAGCAAACATTGGGCGTTCTAATTGTAGTTCCCCTGCATTCAGTACTGGCCAGTGTTTCAGTATGCTTTTCCTTATAGAGTTTAAAGCTGGTGGAAAGGTAGTCACACACATGAGTCTGTCTTGGTTCTTTTTGGGATTGGGTTCTAGCATGACCTCACGGGGGCAGTACCAAGCTCTTTTAAGAGAGCGGCGTTCCAATTTTTTCGGGTACACTCTGTTTCTGAGTTTATCACTGAGAATTTTTGCCTCCTTAAAATAATCTTCCTTAAAGTAACAATTCCTTCGGATACGTAGGAACTGGGAGTAAGGGAGGGAGTCTCTCAGGGCACGGGGATGATGGCTGTTGTAAGTTAACAGAGTATTACGCTCAGTGGGTTTACGAGGGAGACTAGTGGTCAGACGGCCATCTGTGTGCTTAATTTCCAGATCAAGGAATGGTATTGAGTCTTTACTCATGGAGAGCGTGTATTTCAACCCTCCACTGTTGTTGTTAAGCCAGTGTAGAAGGTGGGTGAGAGTGTCTGTAGAGTCAGTCCATAGTAGGAAGATATCATCTATGTATCGTTTCCACAGGGCTGTGGAAAGGATTAGAGGGGTTCAGGATACTTGATGTTTCTATGTGGTCCATGTATAGAATGGCCAGGTTGGGAGCAAAAATAGCTCCCATGGAAGTCCCAAGTACCTGGCCATAAAACACTCCCTCAAAAAGAAAGAAATTCTTAGACAGATTTCCAGTAGTTGCAAAATGAATAGTGAGGTCCCTTCACTATTCATTTTGCAACTACTGGAAATCTGTCTAACTAAGAAAAATTACTGTGCCAAAGAAATGTTCTGTCTCTGTCCTTGGATAGAAAATATTTTTTCAAATATGATCATCTGTTTCCCCTCTTGATATTTTGAATGTACATTGTTTTTAAGTCTTGATTTTCACTTATATCATCACCACTACCTCTTCACCACCTTTCATTCTCCACTCCAAGATGGCCACCACGTCCTAGTTAACCTTTGAACTGCTTAGCTAAGCGTTAGTCCCTCCTTTATTTTAATCACATGCCCCATGCTATCTCATTCTCCACTCCAAGATGGCCACCGCGTACTAATTGCATGACTGCCATTCCAATATGGCCACCACACAGTCAGCGCTAGTCCCTTCTTTATTTTTCCAGACCACATGTCTTTTTAGCCGGCTGCCATAGAACAGCCCAACAGCGATCCCCGCCAGAGATGCCGCGTCCTGCGATTCTGCAACCGGCACAACTGTAAGTACACCCACCCTAACCCGCTTAACCTGCTTAACCCCAGCCCCCATGTCACACATTTTTGACTGAGCCCATGCTTCCTTTCCCCAGCAAGCCGTGATCTGGACGGTCTGATTGACTCAAAAGCAGGATAATCTGAAATACACGCTATGATTGGTAACTATTCTCTGCTCATTTTTCTAACGCTCAATTTACCATGACTGCACAATACTTATCCAGGCCACCTTCTCCATAGGTCCAAATCGATCCACTTCTCTCGACCTGTACTACCTCCCCGCCTAAGGATCTGTCTTGGTAATACCCTTCTCCTCTATTATCACCGTGCCGTTTACACAAACTTGCTCACTGTAGAGATAATTGTCCACGCCTTAAGGACTAGCCTTGATATTAACTTTCTACCCGAATGCTACCGAGCCGTTCACACAATACTGCTCACTGTATAGACAATTGTATACCTGGGTAGGATCTGCTGTGATAATACCTTCATATGTCACCATGCCGGTTACATAAAACTGCTTCCTGTATAGACAACTCTGTATCCAACACTGTTTAGTCATCGTTAATGCACCAGTCACTCTGGACCCTCTCACTTCTATTCTGGATACTGTCTTGCACTGCGTCATATGCAACTTTCTTTTTTTTTAAACGCCCATTCTCTGAACTGGTTCCCATTTGGAACTCGGGCTTTTTAATTCCAACACCATTTCGCACTGCGCCATCACTTCTCCTTCCTTTTTCGCCGTCTGCGCCGAACTCACTGCACCGATGTTTAAGTGCACAGTTTGACATCGTAGCTCCAGCACTAAGCATGCCAGCAAAGAACGGTCCTTGATGTGCGAATAGTAAAATGCCCCACCGTTTTTTTTTTGTTTTAAACATGCCTGGCCATGTAATTACATAGTGTTTTTTTCCCTTTTCTCCTTCATTTTTTCCCACTAATGTCATTTGTATGTAGCATGAAAGGCAATTGTTTATAATTCCAAGACAAACATGATTTATATATTTGTCCTGAAGATGATGCCATTTATCTTGTTTTTCGGCATCGAAACGTCGTCGACACAATAGGATCATATGTACTGAACATGCTTGTGAATACTATGTACAATGGTCACTCAAATTACAATCAAGTCTGTTCACTGATTATAAGTCTACAGACCGATTTGCTCGTTCTTGCCTATACTTGTTGTTTTGTCTTGTTCACTGTGGGTCACGGGCTGTGCCCCCTTTACATTACTTTCTGATTGTGTGCATCGCCAAATAAATTCCTGTCTGGCTGGACAAAGGACATAAATACTATTCCAGTTCTTTTTTCTATTCTTACCCTGATCACCCAAACTACTAGGGTCCACTGTTTTTTGTAATAAGCTAAACGCCCAAGGTCCCTACTACCTTTGTGTTCCCTTGTTTCCTATAACTGTATGTAGCGCAATCGCACGATTGCAAGGGATTGTGAATCCTCACCCCTCTCTCAAGGGGGTTCCCCAGCACCACCCCTGTGTTCCCTCCTCCCCCCTTCACTTATACTTGTGTGTTCTTTGTTGTCTAGGCTAGGCATGTCTGACCACCCTCCTCTTTACACCCTTGATTACATTAACAAAATCCTAGAAGGCCCATCCCTTCTGACAGACTCAGTAGATACCCTAAACGAACCCAGCACCTCACTGGTTGAAGAACTGGAAAAATAAGAAAAAAAGAAATAAGACTGACTCTGATGATAAAACTCTTGACAGATTATCTAAAGGCTAATACCATCCAAGTTGGCCTCCAAGTTCGCAATATTCCGGGTGTCTTCACAGACAATCCGAAATACCTCAACGGTTTTAGTTATATTAGTACTACATGCTCCTGGCTCTGGATGGTGCTGGGTATTGATATTGCCACAGAAGAGCTACAAAAGGTACTCACTCACTTGTGGGACACCCCCGCGCCGCACGGCCACCAGCTGCTGCGTGTGTTTCCCTCTGCCTGCCTTCTGCCTCGCCGCCGGCCTCGCTGACGCCGTGGTCGCTCCCCCCTGGTTTTCCAGTTGTTTTGCCCGTAATTTGTGCTTGTTTGTTTCTGCCGTCTGTTCGTGTATTTTGCTGTTTTTCCTTGTTTTGCCCGTAATTTGTGCTTGTTTGTTTCTGCCGTCTGTTCGTGTATTTAGCTGTTTTTCCTTGTTTTGCCCGTAATTTGTGCTTGTTTGTTTTTGCCGTCTGTTCGTGTATTTAGCTGTTTTTCTTTGTTTTGCCCGTAATTTGTGCTTGTTTGTTTCTGCCGTCTGTTCGTGTATTTAGCTGTTTTTCCTTGTTTTGCCCGTAATTTGTGCTTGTTTGTTTTTGCCGTCTGTTCGTGTATTTAGCTGTTTTTCTTTGTTTTGCCCGTAATTTGTGCCTGTTTATTTCATTGTAGCCTCTGGCCCGTGCCCAGTCTCCTTCCTGATTGATCGCCGCCCTCCGCTCCCGCTTCCCGCCACCGCCTTTGGCCCCGCCCCTTTTCTCTTCTGTTCCCTCCCCGCTCCCGCCTCCCAGCTGCTCCGCCCACCCGCGCACTTCGCCTTAAATGGCGACCGTGCGAACGCGCAGCGGTCACACGCAGCGGGCGCGCCGATTGTGCGCCGAAGGCGCGCCAAAGGTAAGCCCGTCTGCGCCCATCCGCGACTGGATCGCGACCAGCGCCAGGACTCCTGGCCCCCGAAGACCCCGGCCGACCCGCCTGACGTACTCCGCCGCCACCCTCATCGCACTCAACACCGGCCGACTCCCAGAATGCCATCAAGCCACCCCACGGCGCACCCACGGACCCTTCAGCTGCCACGCCTGCAAGTTCACCTGCATCCGGACCTGCCTAGCACCAGCACCCGCCAAGTCGAACACCAGCAGCACCCACCTCAAGTGCATCCTGCTCAACACCCGCTCCGTCCACAGACACGCCATCGAACTCTGGAACCTTCTAGACGCCACAGCCCCTGACGTCGCCTTCCTCACGGAGACCTGGATGAACGCCTCTTCAGCCCCCGACATCGCCATCGCTATCCCAGAGGGCTACAAGATCGTCCGGAGGGACCGCAACGCCAACCAGATGGGAGGAGGCATCGCCATCATCCACAGGAACACCATCCGTCTCACGACCAGCACCGACAACACCCTGACCACCGCCGAACACCTGCATTTCCAGATCCACACCAGCCCGAACACCACCCTCAGAGGCACCCTGATCTACCGACCCCCGGGACCACGCACACAATTCAGCGAGGACATCGCCGACTTCGTCAGCCCGCATGCCCTCCCCTCCGCTGACTACATCCTCCTAGGCGACCTCAACTTCCATCTGGAGAACAACAACGACCGCAACACCAGCACTCTGCTCGACAACCTCGCCAATCTTGGACTCAAGCAACTGGTGTCCACCCCCACCCACCTCGCCGGACACACACTGGACGCAGTCTTCTCCTCCAGCCCAGACATCGACTTCAGCCACGCCACAGAGCTTCAATGGACGGACCACAGCTGCGTCCACTTCACCTTCACGAGAACGACGACCCACCGCCACCAGCAACAGGCCGCCCGCAGAAGCTGGAACAAGATCACAGCAGACCAGCTCGCCACCTCCCTGAGCCAGCACCCTCCTGCCAGCTCAGCGAACCCCAGCCAGGCCGCCGACAACCTCACGAAGTGGATCAGCAACTGCGCGGACGAGCTCGCCCCGCTGAGGACCCCGCCCAGCAGACCCGGCAGCAAGAAAGCCCCGTGGTTCACCGACGAACTCAAGAGCTCCAAGAAGAACTGCCGAGCCCTCGAGAAAGTCTGGAGAAGGGAACCTACACCGGACAACAGGACCTCCCTCAAGCTTGCCACCCGGAAGCACCACCAGCTGATCCGCGCCGCCAAGAAAACAGCATTCAAGGACCGGTTGGACAACAACGCACACAACTGCAAGGAGCTCTTCAACATCGTGAAAGAGCTCTCCAACCCCAGCGCAGGAAACAACGACATCACCCCATCGCAAGACCTCTGCAACTCCCTCGCTTCATACTTCCACAACAAGATCTCGGACATACACAACAGCTTCAACAACCAACCAACGCACACCATGACCGAACAACCACCCCCCATCACCACCCTCCACGCCTGGACCCCGATCAGCACCGAAGACACCATACGCACAATGAACTCCACCCACTCCGGATCACCGACCGACCCCTGCCCTCACCACGTCTTCAACAAGGCCGACGCTGTCATCGCACCCCACCTGCGGGACATCATCAACACCTCCTTCGACACCGCCACCTTCCCTGAGAGCTGGAAACACGCCGAACTCAGCGCTCTCCTCAAGAAACCAACAGCGGACCCCACTGAACTCAAGAACTACCGCCCCATCTCGCTCCTCCCGTTTCCAGCCAAAGTCATCGAGAAGACTGTCAACAAGCAGATGGCCGCCTTCCTCGAGACGAACGGATCCCTCGACCCCTCACAGTCAGGCTTCCGAGCCAATCACAGCACCGAGACCGCCCTCATCGCCGCCACCGATGACATCCGAGCCCTGATGGACAATGGAGAAACAGCGGCCCTCATCCTCCTAGACCTCTCCGCGGCATTCGACACTGTCTGCCACCGCACCCTAGTACAGCGCCTCAGCAACGTCGGAATCCAGGACAAGGCGCTGGAATGGATCATCTCCTTCCTCGACGGAAGAACACAGAAAGTCCGCCTACCACCGTACAAGTCAGAAGCCTCCGAAGTCATCTGCGGCGTCCCCCAAGGGTCATCTCTGAGCCCCACCCTCTTCAACGTCTACATGAGCCCCCTCGCAGCCATCGTACGCAAACACAACCTCAGCATAATCTCCTACGCCGACGACACCCAGCTGATCCTCTCCCTGACCAACGACCCCGCCTCCGCCAGAGCCAACCTGCACGAAGGGATGAAAGAGGTAGCCGAGTGGATGATGACCAGCCGCCTGAAACTGAACTCTGACAAGACGGAGGTCCTCATCCTGGGCTCTTCACCCTCCGCCTGGGACGACTCCTGGTGGCCTCCCGCCCTGGGCACCGCACCCAAACCGACAGACCATGCACGCAACCTGGGCTTCATCCTGGACTCCTCCCTATCCATGACCAGACAAGTCAACAACGTCTCCTCGGCTTGCTTCAACATCCTACGCATGCTACGGAAGATCTTCTGGTGGATCCCCACCGAGACCAGGAGGACCGTCACCCAGGCCCTCGTCACCAGCCGACTGGACTACGGCAACGCCCTCTACGCCGGTACCACCGCCAAGCTCCAGAAGAGACTCCAGCGGATCCAGAACGCCTCAGCCAGACTCATCCTCGACATCCCACGAACCAGCCACATCACCGGACATCTGAGAGACCTCCACTGGCTCCCCGTCAACAAAAGAATCACCTTCCGCCTCCTCACCCACGCACACAAAGCCCTACACGACCAGGGTCCGAGCTACCTCAACAGCCGAATCAACTTCTACGCGCCCAACCGCCACCTCCGATCAGCCAACCACGCCCTCGCCGCCGCCCCCCGCATCCGAAGAGCGACTACGGGAGGAAGGTCCTTCTCCTACCTGGCCGCCAAGACCTGGAACTCCCTCCCGACCGACCTGCGCCTGACCCAAGACCACCTCGCCTTCAGGAAGAAGCTGAAGACCTGGCTGTTCGAGCAGTAGCGGCACCCCCCCCCCCCCAGCGCCTTGAGACCCTACGGGTAGTTAGCGCGCTATATAAGTGTCACTGATTGATTGATTGAAATACGCGAACGGTTCAACCGACGCCAACGTTCTGTAGAATTCTCTGATAGCTCCGCAGATTCATCTGAACACTCTGACCAGAGTGATAGCCCAGGCCCTTCCCACAGGAATTTTTTAGGCAGAGGCAGAGGCCAGCCCGAACCTCTAGGAGTCGGGAGAGGAAAACAACCACAGAGATGGCCAAACCCTCCCAACTCTCCAGGCGAACGCTTTACCCGTCGGCAACATTACCGATGGTAATCAATGAACCCATCAGTCTCAGTAATATAACTGAGCATGACAATGCACTTCTCCCTATTTTCAATCTTACCCAGCATACACTGTCCAGTGGGGAAGTGTCACTGCTCAACAAAGGGCTCTCATTCGTTCCCACCATTCGCCCAAATTATCTTGAAACCCAAACCGAGCTCCTGAGATTTTTCAGAATAATCAGGCTTCACAGTTTCTTTCTTCTGAACCCATCACCCTTGAAATACGCCAACACCCCCTTCAAACCACCCTTGAAATTTCCCCCCACTGGAGGAATGATTCCACCTAAAATTCCCACCTTCGAGAAATTGGTTTTGAATGATTTAACTGCTATGGAAAAACAGAAATCATTTGTTCCATATAACATTTCTATCATTGAAAAAAACGCCCTTGCATCTCTTAAAAACAATCCATCCCCTGTCATTAAACCAGCTGACAAGGGTGGTGGAATTGTGATTCAAGAACTGGACAACTATCGGAACGAAATCTTCCGCCAGCTCAAGAACACGGAACATTACTGCAAACTTCCACGCAACCCGACAGACGAAATACAAAAGATGATTCTTGGTGTCACCAACGAGGCACTCGAATCAGGATATCTATCGAAAAAGGAACATGAATTCTTTAACATAAAAGCCCCCAGAATACCGGTAATCTACTGTCTCCCCAAAATTCACAAAAATTCCGACAGTCCACCTGGTCGCCCAATTGTCTCGGGTGTGGATCTGTGCTAGAGCCCCTCGGACATTACATTGATTTCTTCATCAAACAATTTGTCCCGGACACCCAATGCTACATAAAAGATAGAATGTCCATGATAAATTTGATTGAGGACTATCCGTTTGACCCCACATCCAGCACCATGTGCACGCTGGATGTGGAGTCATTATATACTAACATCCCTCAAGTAGAGTCTCTTCGGGTGATTGAAAAAGTTCTGAATACACGACCACGCCCACATAATGTCCCCTCACTATTCATTTTGCAACTACTGGAAGTCTGTCTAACTAGGAATTTCTTTCTTTTTGAGGGAGTATTTTATGGCCAGGTACGTGGGACTTCCATGGGAGCTATTTCTGATCCCAACCTGGCCATTCTATACATGGACCACATAGAAACATCATGTATCCTGAACTCCTCTAATCCTTTCCACAGTGGCATAGCCCTGTGGAAACGATACATAGATGATATCGTCCTACTATGGACTGACTCTACAGACACTCTCACCCACCTTCTACACTGGCTTAACAACAACAGTGGAGGGTTGAAATACACGCTCTCCATGAGTAAAGACTCAATACCATTCCTTGATCTGGAAATTAAGCACACAGATGGCCGTCTGACCACTAGTCTCCATCGTAAACCCACTGAGCGTAATACTTTGTTAACTTACAACAGCCATCCTCCCCGTGCACTGAGAGACTCCCTCCCTTACTCCCAGTTCCTACTTATCCGAAGGAATTGTTACTTTAAGGAAGATTATTTTAAGGAGGCTAAAATTCTCAGTGATAAACTCAGAAACAGAGGGTACCTGAACAAATTGGTACGCCGCTCTCTTAAAAGAGCATGGTACTGCCCCCGTGAGGTCTTGCTAGAACCCAAGCCCAAAAAGAACCAAAACAGACTCATATGTGTGACTACCTTCTCACCAGCTTCAAACTCTATTTATTTATTTATTTATGTGACTTATAAAGCGCACTATCACCTTGCAGGCATCCTGGCGCTGGTGGCTCAAAAGGGCGGAAGAGTGTCAGAGTGCACAAGTTACAGTTGTTTGGGAAACAGCCAGGTTTTGATCTTTTTCCTAAAGGGGAGAAGCTCCCTGGTTTGCCTTATCTCGCACGGGAGCAGATTCCAAAGTTTGGCCGCGGCCACCTCGAAGGATCTGCCCCCTGATCTAACCTTTTTAAATCTAGGCACCCTCACCAGCCTAGCCGCTGAGGAACGAAGCAGCCGAAGTGGTCAACACCCGCTCCGTCCACAGACACGCCGTAGAACTCTGGAACCTGCTCGACACCACCGCCCCCGACGTTGCCTTCCTCACCGAGACCTGGATGAACGCCTCCTCAGCCCCAGACATCGCCATCGCCATCCCAGAAGGCTACAAGATCGTCCGGAGGGACCGAGACAACCAGACCGGAGGAGGCATCGCCATCATCCACAGAGACACCATCCGCATCACTACCAACACCGATGACACCCTCACCACCGCCGAACACCTGCACTTCCAGATCCACACCAACCCGAAGACCACCCTCAGAGGCACCCTGATCTACCGACCGCCGGGACCACGCACACGATTCAGCGAGGACATCGCCGACTTCGTCAGCCCGCACGCTCTCCCCTCCGCCGACTACATCCTCCTGGGGGACCTCAACTTCCACCTGGAGAACAACAACGACCGCAACACCATCACCCTGCTCGACAACCTCGACAACCTCGGACTCAAGCAACTGGTGACCACCCCCACCCACCTCGCCGGACACACTCTCGACGCCGTCTTCTCATCCAGCAAAGACGTCACCTTCAGCCACGCAACAGGACTCCACTGGACGGACCACAGCTGCGTCCACTTCACCTTCAGAAGAACGACGATCCACCACCTCCAGCAACAGGTTGCTCGAAGAAGCTGGAACAAGATCACAGCCGACCAGCTCACCGCCTCCCTGAGCCAGCACCCTCCCGCCAACTCAGCGAACCCCAGCCAGGCCGCCGACAACCTCACGAAATGGATCAACGACTGCGCGGACGAACTCGCCCCTCTGAGAACCCCACCCAGCAGATCCTGCAGCAGAAAAACACCATGGTTCACCGACGAACTCAAGAGCTCCAAGAAGAACTGTCGAGCCCTCGAGAAAGCCTGGAGAAGGGAGCCAACCACGGACAACATGACCACCCTCAAGCTCGCCACCCGGAAACACCACCAACTGATCCGCGCCACCAAGAAAAATGCATACAAGGACCGGCTGGACAACAACGCACACAACTGCAAGGAACTCTTCAACATCGTGAAAGAGCTCTCCAACCCCAGCGCCGGAAACAACGACATCACCCCATCGCAAGACCTCTGCAACTCCCTCGCATCCTACTTCCACAACAAGATCACGGACATACACAACAGCTTCAACAACCAACCAACGCAAGCCACAACCGCAACGACGCCACCCACCGCCACCCTCCGCACCTGGACCCCGATCAGCACCGAAGACACCATCCGCATCATGAACTCCATCCATTCCGGATCTCCGACTGACCCCTGCCCTCACCACATCTTCAACAAAGCCGACGCTGTCATCGCACCCCACCTGCGGGACATCATCAACACCTCCTTCGACTCCGCCACCTTCCCTGAGAGCTGGAAGCACGCCGAACTCAGCGCTCTTCTCAAGAAACCTACAGCAAACCCCACCGACCTCAAGAACTACCGTCCCATCTCGCTCCTCCCGTTCCCAGCCAAAGTCATCGAGAAGACCGTCAACAAACAGCTGGCCGCCTTCCTCGAGACGAATGGATCCCTCGACCCCTCACAGTCCGGCTTCCGAGCGAACCACAGCACCGAGACCGCCCTCATCGCCGCCACCGACGACCTTCGAACTCTGATGGACAACGGAGAAACAGCGGCCCTCATCCTCCTGGACCTCTCCGCGGCTTTCGACACGGTCTGCCACCGCACCCTAGTACAGCGCCTCAGCAACATCGGAATCCAGGAGAAGGCACTGGAATGGATCACCTCCTTCCTCGACGGAAGAACACAAAGAGTCCGCCTACCACCGTACAAGTCAGAGGCCACCAAAGTCATCTGCGGCGTCCCTCAAGGGTCCTCACTGAGCCCCACCCTCTTCAACGTCTACATGAGCCCCCTCGCGGCCATCGTACGCAAACACAACCTGAACATCATCTCCTACGCCGACGACACCCAGCTGATCCTCTCCCTGACCAACGACCCCGACACCGCCAGAGCCAACCTGCACGAAGGGATGAGAGACGTAGCCGAATGGATGACGACCAGCCGCCTGAAACTGAACTCAGACAAGACGGAGGTCCTCATCCTGGGCTCCACGCCCTCCGCCTGGGACGACTCCTGGTGGCCCCCCGCCCTGGGCACCGCACCCAAACCGACGGACCACGCACGCAACCTGGGCTTCATACTGGACTCCTCCCTCTCCATGACCAGACAAGTCAACGCCGTCTCCTCGTCATGCTTCAACATCCTGCGCATGCTACGTAAGATCTTCCGGTGGATCCCCACCGAGACGAGGAAGACGGTCACCCAGGCCCTCGTCACCAGCCGACTGGACTACGGCAACGCCCTCTACGCCGGAACCACCGCCAAACTCCAGAAGAGACTCCAGCGGATCCAGAACGCCTCGGCGAGACTCATCCTCGACATCCCCCGTCGCAGCCACATCTCCGGACACCTGAGAGATCTGCACTGGCTCCCGGTCAACAAGAGAATCACCTTCCGGCTCCTCACCCACGCGCACAAAGCCCTACACGACCAAGGCCCGAGCTACCTCAACAACCGGATCAACTTCTACACTCCCAAGCGCCTCCTCAGATCAACCAACCACGCCCTCGCCGCCGTCCCCCGCATCCGAAGAGCGACAACAGGAGGAAGATCCTTCTCCTACCTGGCCGCCAAGACCTGGAACTCACTTCCGACCAATCTGCGCCTGACCCAAGACCACCTCTCCTTCAGGAAGAAGCTCAAGACCTGGCTGTTCGAGCAGTAGCGGCACCCCCCCCCCCTCCCAGCGCCTTGAGACCCTACGGGTGAGTAGTGCGCTCTACAAATGACCTGATTGATTGATTGATTGATTGGTTGGTGTGTACCAAGTAAATTTCGATTGTAGGGGAAGAGGGCCTATTCCATGGAGGGCCTTGAAAACGAGACAGAGGGCCTTAAAATGTACTCTCTGTCTCAGAGGGAGCCAGTGCAGTTTCGCCAAAGCAGCCAGCCCATGTGCTCTCCTAGGAAGCGCCAAAACCAACCTAGCGGCCGCTGAGTGCATTCTTTGGAGTCTATCCAACAAGAAGCCACAGGACTCCAGCAGTAGGGCGTTACAGTAGTCCAACCTACTGAGGATCGTACACCTTGCCACTTGTGCACGTGCCTGGAATGGTAAAAGTGGGAGAATCTTCCACTAGGACCGCAGAATAGAAAAGCAACAGGCGGTCATTTTCTTTACATGCCTCTCCATGCTAAGCTTCTGATCAAGCATAACCCCTAGGTTACGAACTGATTCTACTGGCTGCACTTTAGTCGCTGTCTCAGGAGGCCAGAAATTCTCAGGAAACGGACGGGAGATCTTATTTCCGGCGCTAAAAAGCACCTCCATCTTCCCCGCATTAAACTGGAGTGAGTTGTTTTTTAGCCACCGTGACGTATCCCACAGGCAATTGTGGAAGACCTCCACAGGTGTCGATTCATCTCCCTCAAAAGAGAGGATGATCTGCGTATCGTCAGCGTAGTTTATTATCTTGATTTTCTAGGCTTTAATGAGCGATACCAGAGGTCTTAAGTATAGGTTAAAAAGGATGGGGCTGATAGCTGAACCCTGTGGCACCCCATGTGGGACATGAGAGAACGCTGATTGAAAAGGGGGCAAGGACACCGCCTGCTGTCTGTCCCCAAGAATGACCGGAACCACATCAGACCGCAGCCTCTCACCCCAGCATCACTTAAACGGCCCAATAGGATTTCATGGTTGACCGTATCAAAGGCGGCAGACATGTCAAGCAGAATCAAAAACGCTGCCTGTCCCCTGTCTGCACGCCTTTGAAGCTCATCCACGGCGGTGACCAAGGCGGTGACCAAGACCAATGAGCCGGGCGAAAGCCGAATTGATAGTCCTCTAATAAGTGATGCTGTTCCAAATGTTTGGAGAGGGTTGCACTGACCAAGCGCTCGACAATCAGCAGAGGCGATATCACAGCCTGCTTCCACTGGGCTGGAACAGTACCCGTGGCAAGGGATTGGTTACAGATCAGGCGGAGAGTGGGAAACAATTCCTCCCCATACTCCTTCCAGATCTTATGTGGCATGGGGTCCAAAGGAGAACCGGAAGAAATCCCCCCTACCAGCACACTAAAGGTAACTTCCGTGAGAAGTGGGAACTCTGATAAGGAAAAGCAAACTGAAACACTGGCCAGTACTAAATGCAGGGGAACTACAATTAGAACGCCCAATGTTTGCTTTCAAATGGGCCAAAAATATCAAAGATCATCTGGTACGAGAATCCCTCCCACAACCTACATCCAAAGTTACGCTAAATGATGTATGGGGAGTACCCGCACTTACTGGCCACATGAAATGTGGCAACTGTGTAGCCTGTGATTCAACTATTGAAGGTAAAACCTTTTCATTTGGCTCAATCAAGTTTGAAAGAAAAGATTTTACCAATTGTAATTCATCAAATGTGGTGTATGCCATCTTTTGCCCATGCATGAAAATATATATATAGGTCAAACCACTCAGAAAATAAAGCTTCGCATTGGGCAACACCGGAGCAGAATAAAATGCAACATGGAAAACGGCAAAACGCCCCCTTGGTGGAACATTTTGTGGAAAAGTCACACAATGAAAGAGACTTGACTTGGAAAATTATTACACAGATCAAACCACCACCACGTGGTGCGGATGTGTCACAACTACTTAACAAGGAGGAGCTCCATTGGATACTAAGGACCAACAGTATCCGTATGGGCCTCAACCGCCTTGAGGATTGGACAACCCTCCTCTAACTGAAGGTGCAAACATCCCCAAGATATGCCTGGTTAAAAATTACTGAGTCAAAGAAACATTACTGTGCCAAAGAAATGTTCTGTCTCTGTCCTTGGATAGAAAATATTTTCTCAAATGTGATCATCTGTTTCCCCTCTTGATATTTTGAATGTACATTGTTTTTAAGTCTTGATTTTCACTTATATCACCACCACTACCACTTCACAACTTCACCACTTCACCACCTTTCATTCTCCACTCCAAGAGGGCCACCACGTCCTTGTTAACCTTTGAACCGCTTAGCTAAGCGTTAGTCCCTCCTTTATTTTAATCACATGCCCCATGCTATCTCATTCTCCACTCCAAGATGACCATCGCGTACTAATTGCATGACTGCCATTCCAATATGGCCACCACACAGTCAGCGCTCGTCTCTTCTTTACTTTTCCAGACCACATGTCTTTTTAGCCGGCTGCTATAGAACAGCCCAACAGCGATCCCCGCCAGAGATACCGCGTCCTGCGATTCTGCAATCGGCACAACTGTAAGTACACCCACCCTAACCCGCTGAACCTGCTTAACCCCAGCCCACATGTCACACATTTTTGACTGAGCCCATGCTTCCTTTCCCCAGCGAGCCGTGATCTGGACGGTCTAATTGACTCAAAAGCGAGATAATCTGAAATACACGCTATCATTGATAACTATTCTCTGCTCATTTTTCTAACGCTCAATTTACCATGACTGCACAATACTTATCCAGGCCACCTTCTCCATAGGTCCAAATCGATCCACTTCTCTCGACCTGTACTACCTCCCCGCCTAAGGATCTGTCATGGTAATACCCTTCTCCTCTATTATCGCCCCTTCTCTGAACTGGTTCCCATTTGGAACTCTGGCTTTTTAATTCCAACAACATTTCACACTGCGCTATCACTTCTCCTTCCTTTTTCGCCGTCTGCGCCAAACTCACTGCACCGATGTTTAAGTGCACAGTTTGACATCATTGCTCCAGCACTAAGCATGCCAGCAAAGAATGGTCCTTGATGTGCGAATAGTAAAATGCACCACCGTGTGTTTTTTGTTTTAAACATGCCTGGCCACGTAATTACAGTGTGTTTTTTTCCCTTTTCTCCCTCATTGTTTCCCACTGATGTCATTTGTATGTAGCATGAAAGGCAATTGTTTATAATTCCAAAACAAACATGATTTATATATTTGCCCTTAAGATGATGCCATTTATCTTGTTTTTCGGCATCGAAACGTCGTCGACACAATAGGATCATATGTACTGAATATGCTTGTGAATACTATGTACAATGGTCACTCAAACTACAATCAAGTCTGTTCACTGATTATAAGTCTACAGACCGATTTGCTCGTTCTTGCCTATACTTGTTGTTTTGTCTTGTTCACTGTGGGTCACGGGCTGTGCCCCCTTGACATTACTTTCTGATTGTGTGCATTGCCAAATAAATTCCTGTCCGGCTGGACAAAGGACATAAATACTATTCCAGTTTGTGTCTATTCTTACCCTGATCACCCAAACTACTAGGGTCCACTGTTTTTTTAATAAGCTATGCCTAGAAGTGGGTCCCGTACAGTGTGCCACTGTAACCAAGCTATACCCACTAATAAGCCCACATAAGGGAGGGAGGAGCTAGCAAGCAAGATGGCCGCACCTGCGGAAGGCTCTTGCTTCTCAGGGCCCTTAAACATTATAATCATCCTCTGATGCGCCGGTAATATGCTGAGAAAATGTTTTGATAGGATCGGAACCTCTCCTCTACTATCTGAGATGCTGCAATCTGCTGTAAACCACTCAGAGACCGAGCTGCAGCCCTTTGAGAGCGCCGCCATCGGGCTTCCAAAATGGCGAGGGCGAGCCTTTGAAAACTGCCATTCCTACTCCTGCTGAGCCTGCTGCTAATGACTCCCTCTCACCCTAAAACCCGGAACGATCTGCAGCCTGAGCTTTGCGAGCAACAACTGCCCACCAAGCTAAGTGCCTTTTGACTCTGCACCGGAGCTCACCTGCCTGGCAAGCTGCACTCTGCTGGTTTTGCGGCGCCCGAAAGCCTACCGCTGCTGCTCCTCTTCCTGCGGGGGCCGGTCCGCACTGCACCCGTGGTGCAAACTCACCCGCGGACCGTGTGGCAATCGACCTTCTGCTGCTGTGACGAGAGTCCAACATCCGGACTCCTGGACCCGGACCCTTATAGCGCTGCTCCCGCTCCTACCGCACTCTTAATACCCGAACCCCTGACGCCGAGTCCGCGCTCGGGCCCTCAGGTCGGGCGATCCCGTTTAAATTTGGTTCTTCGTGGAAAGGTACAATCTTTCTAAAATTTACCTCTGATAAGGTAAAATCATCTTTGCCGCAGTTCGAACAATGCTTGAAGTTGCGTGGGAAGTTATCGTTGCAGCCTGACCCTAAGATGGCGGCCTTTTGACGGGATACTGCGAACGCCTCAACCTTCGCCTAGAGAGTCTTGCCATATATTTAAACAACTTAACACTGACTTTTAAAGTGGCGACCGCTGGGGGACAAAGAGCATTCTCATGTACAACTGGTTTTATCACCCGGTGTCCTCTCACTGTTGTGGCCTGACCCTAATATGGCGCCCAAGTTCATTCATAGATGCAGCATGTTTTGCACTGTTCCAGTGCCCACTGCAATTTAATGCCACCCGAGTCAGTCTCCAACCATTGTAAACTGAACCTATCCACCAGATAGCCAGCATTGTCTGAGGGTCTTTACTGCCATTCGTTTTGGTGACACAGCATTGTTGGTCATTTAGTTACTTCTGCATGCCAAATCAGTGGGAGGAGCCTAATCTAGATGGCTGTAAGAGCTTAGAGCTCAGGAGCATGACCGGGCAATACCACATGAATCTTTGGTGACCAATCAAATGCCTGAGCACATGATTCCACAGATATACAGCAGATACACTTTGGAGACGGGGAGTGGGGGAGCAGAGGGTGGCCTTTAGTTATGTTATGGTATGTTATTTTATTTTTATATAGCGCAAATCACCACTGGTCTCTAAATGCTTTTCAGAAAAGGCACAGATCACTAGCGTCACCGGGCCTATGGGCAGCGGGGCGGCACTACGCCGATACTAGTGTTTCTCTGAACAGGTGGGTCTTTAAAAACTTTCTAAAGGAGAGTAGGGCCGGTTTTTTTCGCAGAAACTCCGGTAGATCATTCCAGATCTGTGGAAGGAGGACTGAGAAAGCTCTGCCCCCTTTGGTTTTAAGATGATACCTAGGAGAGGCCAGTCTAACGGCCTCGGAAGAGCAGAGAGCTCTACCTGGCACGTACTTTTGCACTCGATCTTTCATATATTGGGTAGAGTCCCATAAATAGCCTTATGGGTTATACAAAGACTTTTAAATTGCACACGCTGTTCAACAGGCAGCCAGTGCAGTTTGTGTAGTAATGGAGTGGCTCTCGTTCTCCTGGTGAGTCTAAAGATGAGCCTAGCCGCATCATTTTGCACAACTTGCAGTCTCCTAAGGAGCTTCTGAGAGATGCCCAAATAGAAGGCATTACCGTAATCTAGCCGAGAGATGACAGTGGCAGAGACAATGGCTTGTAATACAGAAGAAGAGAGGAGAGGCACAAGTTTCCGCAGCTACCTGAGTAAACCCGTGCAGATGCCCACAACCGAAGAAACCTGGCCAGCCATGGACAGATCCGAGTCAATTTTCAATACCAGGCTTTTTACAGCTGGCCCCGGAGTTGGAATCACACCAGTTCTGGGGGCCAAAAAAGATCCTACCAAGGGCTATTTTGGGTTGGAATAATGAGCACCTCGGTTTTATCCTCCGGGTTGACTTTCAAGGAATTGGCTGTCATCCAGTTAACAGTAAACCTAAGTAGGTTTTTTACTGATTTTTGCCCCTGGCCAGTGTTGTCAAGCCGAACCAGGAGTTGGGTGTTGTCGGCATAGTTGAAAACCTGGCAATCTCTGCATGCTAAGGCCTCCATCAAGGGCTGCAAATAGATATTAAAGAGGAGTGGCGACAGTGCGGAGCCCTGGGGAACTCCACGAATCAATGAGCCCAGGGTCGACACCTGGTCACCCAATTGCACTCTCTGAGTATGATCTGTCAGGAAAGATCTTAGCCATTGAAGTGCTTGCCCCTTGATGCCCAGATTCGACAGACGGTTCAGCAGAATGTTGTGGCTGACCGTGTCGAATGCTGCTGACAGATCTATGGAATCAGGGCACTTGGCTGTTTGTTATCAACCCTAACTCTAAGCTCATCCAAAATGGACACCATCACCAACTCGGTGCTATGGTGTGCTCTAAAGCCTGCCTGACTGGTATGGAGTAATTGGTGGTCGTCCAGGTGATTTACAAGTGTTTTCAGGACATGTTGTTCCAGAATTTTTGCCAGGAAGGGGAGCTGTGAGATGGGCCTATTGTTTTTTAGATCAGTCACATCCGCCCCAGGTTTTTTCAGTAGGGGGTAACCCTTGCTTCCTTGAGATTAGTTGGTAAATATCCAAGATCTAAGGACTCATTAAGTAGTCCCAGAACCTGCCTTTCCAGTCCCGGCTTAGCCATTTGGAAGACCCTCGGGAGGCAGAGATCCATTCGAGAGCCTGATTTAATATGGTTTGCTACAACAGCCAGAGTGGCAGATTCAAGATGTGGAAAGCTAAGAAACTGGACGCTAGGGCAAGGGGGTTGATCTGAGCCAGAGGGCTGAGGTCAGCAGGGGTTATGGTGATTTCCGAAACGATGTCCAGGACTTTCTGGAGAAAAAAGTCTTGGAATCTATCACAGTTCGTCAGAGCGATTATAGGCATATTTTCCCTTTTGTGACTCAGTTCCTTCAGAATGGCAAAGATCTCTTTTTGTTTATTTACTGCCAGAGCAATCCTTTCTTCGTAAAATACTGCTTTCCTAGCTAGGATAGCTGATTTGTATGTAGCGAAAAGAGCTTTATAGGTTTTTAATTCTGCAGGCTCACAGTTAAGTCTCCACCGCATCTCAGCTTGGCGGAGGTGTTGCTTTTTCTCCCTTAATGTATCGTCAAACCATGGAGCCCCTTTCCCTTTATCTCTAACCCTTTCTTTCTGTTCAGGTGCCAATAAATCAATGGTAACAAAAGAAGGGTACAAAGTTCCCCGGTAGGGCTATGAAGAAAGGAGTGTGCGTGTAACGTAGAGAATGATAAAGAGGGAGGGGGGATTCCCTCTTTGGAACTAGAACCCTCACACACCCAGCAAGCTAGGTGTCATGCTTCATCATATGGGTTCTGCTCCTCGTCAGACTGGAGCTGCAATGTCTGACGGGCACCCGCGAAGGAGCTCTTTATCGGAGATCTTTTGTTCCAGCCATATGGTGCATGCATGTGAGAGGGCAAGTGAAAGTGTAGTTGTGAAGTAGTGGTGAATTTAAAAGGAGGTGGGTAAGTCCACAAGAACTTTTACTAGCGTGGCTAACCCCCTTAGTTAAAATAGTGGGAGGGGAGATGTGTGTCGGGTGGATTAGCGGCAAAATATCTACAACCCTCTGTTCAGGTCAACATGTTTCTTGCAATCATAGCAATTCTTCAGCACCTCAGTGCTCAGTACTACACAGTGAAAATAGAAAAATACAACCTCAAGTCTTTAGGTTAGTAAGGACACAGGCCGACTGGTCCTGCCTTTAATAATGCAACCCTAACTGTTTCCCTAAGGCGCCTCGCAGTCTGCTCCTGTGGAACCAGCACCATTGAGTAAGGTACCCATGCGGTGTGCGGTCACTGCCTGCAAAACCTACCCCCAGGTGTAATCCTGTAGGGATCTGGAGCGACCAATAAATCAATGGCCTGCTGTAGCTGGGTAAAATGGGCTACACTTTTATGGTCCAGGTTGACATCATTCGCCACAGGAGAAGAAATTGAGTGAAGCACCATTACTAAAGAGTATGCCTCAACATTTTTTCACATTCTGACCTTCTTACACAAAGGTGAAGGCCGCAGGAGTGGACTATCGCTGGGGACCCAACAGCTTACCAAGGAGTGGTCTGACCAGGCACAGGGACTGATATCAGTTATCTGTGCCCGCGGTTGTGAAGACCAGATAAGGCCTAACGTGTGACCTTTAATATGGGTCGGGCTATTTATCAGTTGCTGCAGATCCATAGAGGTCATATTCATTTCAAATAGAGGCTCTACAGGTTCTCTATACGTCTTATCCCAGTGATAGTTAAAATCCCCCACTACTAGGAGGTGTTTATATCTGGAACACAGATCAGTTATAAGCTCCAGAAAGCCTTCATTAAAATTAGGGGTGGATCAAGGTGGTCGATACACTACCATCAATATAAGGAAGTAAGATTGAAAGGCAATTTTTATCCCCAGAACATCCGCACTATCACAGTTTTCCGCCAAGATTTTGGTGACCATAATGCTCTTTTTAAACAGGACCGCTACTCCCCCACCCCTAGAGTCCCCTGGCCTGTTGGACCTTACCGCGTCGAACTCCATTGGAAAGGCTGCCACAATATCTGGGGTAGATGTCTCCCCCAGCCAGGTTTCTGTATGTGCCAGAATATCGAAGTTTCCCTTTGCAGTAGGGTATACACTTCGAGATGATGTTTCTGCAAGGAGCCAGTGTTGAGCACTCCTACCTTCAGCCCAATAACCGTAGATACTCGGGTCTGACCCTGCGTCCACCGCGCCCTCTCCTCCTCACTGTTATTAGCCTTCACTAGGGACTCAGCACGCAACCTTGCTTGCACACTCTCCTCTAATACATAGTTACCAGCCTTGAGTGCCCATAGTGCATCAGCCATATAGGTAAGCCCCTGAGCAGGGGTTCTGACCCCTGGTCCCGGCCAGGCACGGACGGGCGCAGACGGGCTTTGCTTGCATTGCCCACCTTAAATATGCAGAAAGTGTGGCCCCACTTCGCCACTAGTGCACTCGCAAAAAATGGTGCCCGAAAATGGCAAGTCCTCCCCTACGATGGCACTGAAATGAGGGGAAGAGATGAATGGCCCCGCTCAAGCAGCAGGTGAGTGTCGTTTTTTAATGTGCAAGTAAGAGCAGCAAAGTAGAAACCAATCTAAACAAAAGCGCTATTAAAAAGGTTTAAAATACAAAATGTTCGGCAATAGCGCTCAGGAGTTTCCCAGCGCCTTCAGTCACAGCCCAGGTCAATGGTACCTTTTTATAGTCACCACGCGCTTGCATTGCCCACCTTAAATATGCAGCAAGTGTGGTCCCACCTCGCTACTAGTGCTCTCGCAAAAATGGCGCCTAAAAATGGCAAGTCCTCCCCTAAGATGGTGCTGAAATGAGGGGAAGAGATAAATGGCCTGCTCAAGCAGCAGGTGAGTGTCGTTTTTTAATGTGCAAGTAAGAGCAGCAAAGTAGAAAACAATCTAAACAAAAATGCTATTAAAAAGGTTTAAAATACAAAATGTTCAGCAATAGCACTCAGAAGTTTCCCAGCACCTTTAGTCACAGCCCAGGTCAATGGTACCTTATTCTAGTCCATTGTGATCTAGTGATCACAATGGGAGCTTGGAGGACTTGCTGGCGCCTAGTTTGGTCCCATGTAATAATGGGGGCCAGCCGAATGTAACATCAAGGTCAGAATTCCCTTGCCTGACCACAAGATGACTGTCACAGTGGCCCCTACCATGTTGTGCTATTAGTCTATGACAAAAACTGACATCAAACTGACCTTCACCTATCCCCCATCAAGATGTAGAACCTGCTGAACTTACCTCCGATCGCGGAGACCTAGCTATCTGGCTGATGCCCGGTGGAGCTACCTGATAGCTATTGAAGAGATGGGTTGTGGACTTCCCTCTCGACCTTCACCTACCCAGCCGGACGTTGGACAGTCTTTACTTCGTCTATCTATCGTACCTCCCTTTCACCTTTTCACCCTAACCCCCTTCCCTTCTGCGCTCCTTTCATCTCATCTTCTATGCTCTTTAAATGTTTTTCCGTGGAGACCTAGCCATTTGGTCGCCTCCGCGTACAACTCCATTGGAGTTGAATTATTTACATGGCGTGCGCTTTAAGAAACAGGCTGGTGACTTTTAATGTTGTGCATTAAGCGCAACAGGTTAATCACAGACACTCTTTGGCAGATGAAGGCAGTTTTCAGTATTATGCTGATGTGTGCACTATATTGTGTTGCATTATTGTTTGCATCGCATAGCATGAATTTGTATGTGTTTATAGTAAAATTCTCTTTGTTCACTTTAGTGCTTTTACATAACAATGTGTTTATGTCAGGATACTGCCTCCAAACCACAGTATGTCTTTCATGTCCATGCTTATCTAGAGTGGAAAACTACATAAATAGTTACTGAGTTTTGGCGCCAAGTAGATTGATAAAGGCTGCTGCGCAGCCGGAACGCGTCTCTCTGGTCGCAGGGCCGGGGGAGACCCAAGAAAATAAATATTGCCGTATCTTGACAGCCTTGTGTACGTGCCTTCTTCACTCGGAGCAGGATTTGGTGTTTTTATATATATATATATATATATATTTATATATATATATATATATATATATATATATTCACTGAAAAAACCATAGGTTTCACACCAGTTATAGTTAGGTACTAGCATTTAAAAAACCTATTAAATTCACTGGAAAAAAACATAGGTTTCACACCAGTTATAGTTAGCTGGAAATTTTACTCGCAAAAAACCATTGAAATTCCCACGTTATAGTTAGTTGGACTCACTATAACTTGCGCGTGCAATGCACTGCTGATGACGTCACATATTACATCACTCATGACATGGTCAGTGACATCACTCATGACATCACTGATGACACCATCCAGTGAATGTGTGTCTTTCTGAAAAATAAATATGTGTTATATATGTATATGTAAAAGTTGATGGAAGAATAAATGTTTAAATAAGTGTTTACATGGATTTCTTTTTTTAATTGATTGGTTATCTGGCTTATTAAGTGTATTTTAGTGAATACATATATTAGTGAGTAATGTTTAAATATTTAAATATATGTATTAGTGTTTCACTTTGTGTATAAGTGGCTGCATGGCTTGGTGAGTAGCTACATGTGTACGTATATTGGTTATTAGATGTTTTTCTTAGTATCAGTATGAGTGTTTTGTATGGTTTGGTGGGGGTATTACCTAGCACATAGATGCATGAATGACTGACTCTCTTTTTGTATGTGTTTTCAAGACAGCATATGTGCAGGACTGTATGGGTGGATGAGTGTGTATATGTGTGTGTTAGTGAGTGAATGACTGTCTCACTAGTGTCTTTATCAGTAACTACATTTGTTTTAATCTAGTATATGTGAATATTGATGTATATAAGTGAGTATATATGAGAGTAAGAGATTGTAAGAGTTCCTGTTTAAATTAGTATGTGTTTCTATAAGTGATTGTTTAAGAGAGTAAGTATGTGTAACTTTCTTTAGAAGTAAAGTGGTAGTGTGTGTATAGCTGTATATGCAAATAAATGGATGTTTAATAGTCTATTTGCATGTGTGAGTATGTGTCAGAGTATCTTTTAGATGACTGTCGGTGTGTAACAGGATGTATAGGTGTATCACTACATATGATGAGTGAGTATATGTATGAGTGACTATATAGAACTGTTGTTGAATGAGTGGATGTGTATATAGATGGTGGAATTATTGAATTGGTTGTTGTAACTGGTATGGGTATCTCCATTTGTTTGAAAATTTTAGTTTCTATTATTGAATATGTGTTTCAAGGGTTACATTACAGTGAAAGGAGGTCTGTCACTCTGTCACAAGGATGGTGTCATCAGTGATGTCATGAGTGATGTCACTGACCATGTCATGAGTGATGTAATATGTGACGTCATCAGCAGTGCATTGCACGCGCAAGTTATAGTGAGTCCAACTAACTATAACGTGGGAATTTCAATGGTTTTATGCAAGTAAAATTTCCAGCTAACTATAACTGGTGCGAAACCTATGGTTTTTTCAGTGAATTTAATAGGTTTTTTAAATGCTAATTCCTAGCTATAACTGGTGTGAAACCTATGGTTTTTTCAGTGAATTTCATAGGTTTTTTAATAGCAAATCTCTATAGGTATGAAATGTAATATTTTTTATAATGAATTTTATATTGTGTAATTATGTAATACTATTTTTTTAATGTTTTTTTTTTATTTAATTTTTTTTGCCCCGGAGCGCTCCTGGGGCGCGTACCTATGCGCTCACCGGTGAGCGCAGTGTTACGGCGCGCTCCGGTGCGCGTACCGGTGAGCGTCCCGTTAGCGCTATTGCCGCGAACGAAAACATCATCGTGACGTATCGCGTAGCCGCGTGATGAGTCTTATGACGCACGGCGTAAACGCACCCTGAACGTATACGATCGCGCAATGTAAGCGCCGCAGGGCGCTGTCCTGACGCGCGTACGGCCCCGGGGCGCATAGCCTAAGCGCGTCGGGTCATGTGACCTGAAAATAACACTTATCATTGGTTCAGATCAGTTTTGGTTTCCAAATGATGAAGGCCCGAGTCATGTGACCTGAAAGTAACACTTTTCATTGGGTCAGGACAGTTTTGTTTTCCAAATGATGAAAGCCCCCACCTATTTTCCTCATTCTCACTTTGTACTTTGAGTGAGGAAGACCTGTTGAAAGACCTCTCTGTACCTATTTGTCTGAAAAATGGCTACAGTAGCAGCAGCTGCAGGAGCATCTGCACCACCACCACCACCACCACAAGGACCACCACAACACCACAGTGGTGGAGAACAAGAAGAGGAGGAGGAGGAGGAGGAGGAGGAGGAGGAGGAGGAGGGGAGGTTCCTACCAGAAGATACTAACCCATATAAGCCAAAGGAGCACTTTATCTGGCAGTTTTTTTCCATCCCAAAGGACAAGAAGAAAGTTAATGCGCCAAAGGCGACTTGTTTAATCTGTGGCTTTCAACTTTCAAGGGGGAACCCTAACAAAAATACTCTTTTGGCAACAACACCATGATTCGGCACATGCAACGCCGACACCCTAATAACTATGCTAGGGCAGAGGTCAGGGAACTGGCCAGAAACCCTGCCCAATCTTCTGCCAGCACCTCCCAAAGTAATCAACCCACCCCATCGGGTCCAGAGGCAAGGGAGACGATCCCAAACATTCAATCCAAGTTTTCCAATTTTAAAATCGTTTGCATATTTTGTGGAGTGACAATATGCTATGGTGAGCAAAGCATTACACTTATCACCCGTGCTTGGGATCACCACAAGTGCCCGAAGAAACATACATTTTTTTCCTGTTTTTTTTTGCTCCAGTTGAGCCATTTACAATTCCCTGTTTTTTGTTTCTTCCCATAAAAAATACAAAAAAAATATAAAACTCTTCAGAAAAGCCAAAAAAAGTAAAAATTTTCAAAAAAGAATAAAAAATTATTAAACAGCAAAAAGAATTAAAAAAACCAGTTCTTTTTAGAACTACCTCCAATTTATAAAAAAAAAACTACATTTTTAAAAAACTCTATCATTCTTTTTTTTTCCAGGGTACGCGCACCGGGGCGCGCACCCAAAAAAAAAAAGAAAAAAAAGAAAGGAGTGAGCATGAGGGAAAGACACAGAGAGAGTGATGTTAAGAGAAAGAGAGCTAGAGGGAGCAACACAGAGGGACTGTTTATTACATAGTAAGACAGAGAGAAGGTGTAATAGGGTGTAAGTGAGAAAAGGAAAATGAATAAGGGAGCAAAAGAAGGGAAGAGAGAGGAAGAAGACTAAAGCAGAGGTACTGGGAGAATGTGAGTGGGTGTTGAAAGTAAAGGGAAGGACAGTAAAGGATGGGGAATGAGGCGTAGTGACGGAACCGGAGTAAAGGAACAACGGTGAGGGAGGGTTAGAAAAGAGCAGTGACTGTAAGTAAAGAGGGGTGAAAGAGGGTGGATAACAGTGAATAAGGGTAAGACATGGGGAGTGACAGAGAGAAAGGAGAGAGAGAGTAAAGGAAGGAGTGACTGAAAGGGAGTGAATGAAGCAGCAAAGAAAGGTAAGTGAGGGAGAGTGGGTGAGTTGTAGGGAGTGAGCATGACGAAAGAGTATTTGACAGAGTGAGGGGACAGAGACAGCGACCGTAAGAGAGACAGAGTGAGGGAACAGAAGTGAGGAACTGTGAGGACAGACGGACTGAGAGAAGGAGTGAGAGGAGTGAAGTAAATGAGTAAAGGAAAGAGAATGAGTGATTGAGCAAAGGAAGGCAACAGAGGGTAAGTGAAGTAAAGCAGGGGGACTGAAAGAAGTTGAATGTGGGAGGGGAGTTAGGGAAAGGGGGGTAAACATGGAGGATAAGAATAAGTGAGGGAAGCAGAGTAAGGAAACAGGAGTGAGGTAGGGTGAGAAAATAGTAGTGAGGTTAAAGGAAAGGGTGATGACAAACTACATTTTTTAAGTCACACTTACCATATAATTAATGTAACTTTAATTACATTTTTTTACAACACTTTGTATCTGTGAAAGAGAGAAGAAAAAATAAGTTGTAATTAGTAAAATATATATTTTAAAATAAAAGATACAAATGAAGAGGTTAAAAATCATAACAGTGTATTAAGAAATAAAGTACGATTGAAAGACACAGAAAGGGAAATAAAGTAATGTAGAAGGACAAAAAGAGGGTAAATGAAATAGAAGGAGAGCAAATTACTAATAGTAAGGCAGATACATTCAGTGACAGAGAGGAGGAGAAGAAGAGAGAAATTAACTGAAGGTAAGAAAGATACTAAAAGAATGTGAGTTAGCAAAACCAAATCAGGAAACAGGAGTAAGTAAAAAGACTGAGAGGGAAAAGAGTCTGATTGAGGATGCATTTAGAAGAATGAGGAATGGAAGATAACTGAGAGTAAGTGAAGGAGAGTCATAGAGTGAAGGGATGAAGGGAGAGATGATAATATAGAAGGATTCAGGGAAAAGAAGTGAGGAAGTTAGTAGACAGAGAGACTAAGGGAAAGACTGAGTGAAGTAGAGTACAATGAGCGAGGAAAGGAAAATAAGTAAGGGAGCAAAAGAAGGAAAAAGAGGAGAAGAGGACTAAAGCAGTGGTACTTAGAGAAAGTGATTCGGTGATGAAAGTAAAGAGAAGGACATTGAAAGATAGGAAATGAGGGGTAGTAATGGAACTGGACTAAAAGAAATGGGGTGAAGAACGATGAGAAAGAAGCAGTGAAGTTGTTGTAAGAGAAATGATAGAAGGAAGATAAACACAAGTGAACATAACACAAAGAGAGTGAGGGACTGAGGACATAGAGGTAGTGAACGGAAAATAGAGAGAAGGGGTCAAAAGAAAGGAGCAAACAAAGATAAGCGAGGGAGAGTGGGTGACTTATAGTGACAGAGTGCGACAATACTGGTGAGTGAGTAAAGAGGAATTACTAAAAGAGCAAAGGAGGAAAAGACGGAAAAGGGAAGTAAAACAGAGAGACTGAAGGATGACAAGTGATGGAAGGGAGAGAGGGGATGCAGACAGTTGAAATGGAAATGAGGGGTTCTGAAAGAAGTGCAGTAAACAAATGGATGTGAAATAAACTGAGAGAAAGGCAGTGTGAGTGAGTAAAGAGAGCTGAAACAGAGAGGAAAAAGGAAAGTGAGTGTGAGACAATGGAATACAATATAAATTACACAATACAAACTATAGAATAATTTATACAACATGTTAGATTGTTTATTTTTTCTGTTCTCAGAACATATTGAATTTCACTAAAAACAGTGAGTTCAAACTATTCATCATATTACAGAGGGGAAAAAAAACACAATCAAAAAGATTGTGTTTAAAAAAAAACATATAAACTTACAAATCACATATGTACACTAATCTTTGATTCACTTACTTTTCCTTTAGGCCAAATAGTACATCATGAAGGTCCTTTTCATTGGAAGGTACTCTGCTGTTCTCTAAAAATTCCTTTTCATCGACTCTCTAGAAAAAAAGCTCCAAGAACATCTGAAATATGTTTCAATGTTTTCATATACTCCTTCTGTTCAGTCATGACTCTGTGCTCATTCCTTCACCTTTCCTTAAGGCCAAATAGTGTCAGATGTATCAGTATATTTTCAAATTACTTAAAACAAACTCTAAAATTACCGTTGTCCCGATGTTCTGAAAGAAAGGCTCAAACAACATTTTCACAATATTTAAATATTCATAACTCCAGCTCTGGCTCTCTCATGTTGAACATTTCCTATAATACTGATATCACTTAATATGCGATCCACTTACCGTACCTTTATGAGAACTATAATTTTTATATTATCTTCATCACTTTTAATCACAATATAATTTTAAACAGCAAACTAACTTTTATTAACTGCTCCCGTCTTCATAGGGCAATTACCTTTACTTAAATTTTGGTTCTAAAAACACTAGGTATGAATTTTTTAAGTCAAAAGGCAAACGTTGTTTGAAAGTCAAATGAGTGTCATTACAGTTAGTCCAACCTTTACGACATTTTAAATAGCATGTGTAATGCCCTGATGTTGTTGAAGGACCGTCATGATAAATAATAGCTACAGTTGCAAAAGTTCTTCCTGAAACTGATAACTGAGAAGCCACAAAATTTTTATTAGAACTTGACGATTTACTTCCATCAGGTCTACATCGTTGGAACATTAAAATGACATACTGACCATAATTTTGTATAAATAATGTGGACAGCATTGCAGACTTACATTCGGTACACACCATATTGTGATCAGCTGCTTTAACTAGATTATTTAAAGGCACTGATTTGCAGTCTGGTAAAGTCAAATATATAAATCTTTCGGTGTCTATTGTAGTACTACTTGATAAACTACAGTTGTCGCAGTCATGCTGCCATTGATAAGAAAGGCTAAAAAGATTTTTTATAGCTACACCTTCATCTTCCAATACATCAAACATATACATTAAAAATTCCTGACAATCCTGCTGAATATTCTGTGAAAATTGATTTTGACCAGAACATGTCTAAAAGATTTCGAATTTCTGAAACACTTTCTATTTTTGCTCTATCACTGCTACATTTCTCAAACACAGAATTCAATAAACAGCAGAATGTTTGATCCCGATTTTCAACAATCTGTTCTTGTAAATTTTGAAGAAAAAAAAACATTAAGCACTACATTATCATAGCAGTTGACACCAGAACTGTTTTCAAACTGAAATCCAACAACATCTTTAACTGAATCCTTTTCCTTTCTGCTTACAATTACAGTTTCATCTACTTTTTGTCTTTTTGCTACTACCTCACTGCAATTATTCTCATTTCTACTTTTTCGGCCTACCACACGTTTTTCAAACAGAGGATATTGAGGCAAATGTGGAGCATACTCTCTTCTTAACCTATTGTATTCTTTTACACAATCTAGATCTGCACAAATCTTTGTTTCATCACGCTCAATCAAGTACAATCCTGATAAAGTTCTGACTCGTGATAATGCCACATATGCCATACCCTCTTTAAACACAGAACTTCCAATGTTCACCAAAGCACTATCTACACTTAAACCTTGAGATTTATGAATTGTCACCGCATATGCCAAACAAACAGGAAACTGTTTTCGGCTAACATATAAGTCTTTCACAAGCAAAAATCTAGCTGAACAATGACAAATTTGTTCTATTTCGTCAATGCCATCAAATTTAATTTTTAAAATTTCAATTCCATGTCTATTTTTGTAATTCACAAAATCAACAACATGACCCATTGCTCCATTTACCAGACCTCTTTCAACATTTAAATTCCTTCTCAAAATGATACGACAATTTAAACACACATTCAGAGTCTTTTCAAAACCAGCAGTTTTAGATATACTCTTCTCTAATGAATCCAATTTTGATTTCAAATTTTCTGACAAAATAATTGTTGCTCCCATATGCTCTATTTTATCTATAGCTTCCAGTTTCACAATCTCTTCATTTTCTAACTTTAACATTCTGTTGTTGAAGATGGAACATTCTTGCAGAGTTGGCATCAAACATATCCCAGATTTGTTCTCAGCAACTTTCTTAAAAATATTCTCTGGAAGAGTGTTTTCATTTGGATACAAATTTGAAATTAATTGTGCATGTAATGCTCCTTTCCCATGCTCACTTACTTTTCTGATTCTTACATCTTGTAGAATATTTTTATAATCTTCATCCTTTGCCTGTCGCATATTTTGAAGCAGTTCTGCATATTTGAAATTTAACCATATATTAACGTTTCCAATGCTTCCTAGGCACTTCCTGGTATCTTCATGCGTGAGCATTTTAAACACTGGTTGTCCTTTCACTGGAGTCAACTGCAGTAGATCTCCAAAAACAATAATGTGTTTTCCTCCGAATAAGACATCATAGTCTGTTCTAAGAATTTCTTGCATTCTCAAATGCACAAAAGCAAGCATTAGATTTGAGACCATGCTTACTTCATCAATGATAAGAAGTTTCATTTTCTTCAGGACTCTGGAACCTTCAGAACAAGCATCTCCAGATAGCTTGTGGTATTGTAATTTGTTATCATGCTCCACTGGTAGCATCAGTAAACGATGTAAAGTGATCCCTTTAATGTTATGTGCTGCCAGCCCAGTTGGAGCGGTAACAACACAAGACAGCGGTGATTCAGTCCTTTTCTGCAGATAAGTTGCAATTGCTTTAATCAGAATACTTTTTCCTGTTCCCGTTCTCCACTCACGTACAGTCGGACAGGCTTAAATGATGTACATGAGCACTCTTTTTTCTCATGACTGAATCCATGTTCAACTTGTTCTGTGACTTCGTCATATATCTGTTTCTGCTCAAGGTTTAGTTGTTTCACCAAATCTTCTAAGTTAACTACATCATCTTGAGCTTGTTCCATAGCCCTTTCCACCTCATCCATGGCAGTGGCAGCTTCATTTTGGATAATTGGTCCTCCTAGTGGATCCTGACTCAATGAAGCAGAACTCTGGCTGTCTTGAGAACTGTCTCTAGCAATCTCTACAGCAATTGTGGCTTCTTGCTCTATTTCTTCATTCAACATTTGCAGATAATTTGGAAAATCAGGACATTCTATGGTATCCTTGGTTGCATTAAAAGAATCTTCGTAACAGAGAAAATCTCCAAGTAGTTCCTCTTCTGTACGCCATGGCTTAAAGAGTTACAAAAGAGCTAAATAGTAAAATTCCCTTTTCTCTGGATTTTCGCAACTCAATTTTCCATGATTAATCAAATGGCCTTTTCTCTGCTTCACTAGACATCCTTCACACCCAATGATAGCATATATTCCATTATTAATATCTTCTCTGATGGTCCTCTTATAAATATAGTTTTGCAGAACTTCATACAAACAACTGTTCTCAAGATGACTACTTCTATTTGGATCGTATGTATCCAACATGTTTGTCTTCAAAATATCTGTACTGTTTGATTCGTTCTCCGCCAAATACTCAATTTCTTGTACAGATTTCAAAACTCGGTTTCGTGTTGCAGCAAGACCTAGACTCACCCAAATAATTGTTCTAGACTTGGCGTAGAGACTTGCTGATGATAGCCGATCAGAACATTCATATGCTCCAATTTCTCGATGCGACAACATCTTCAAACTGAAACTGTATATTTTTTTACTTATACTCTTTTCATGTGAAATGTCCTCCCACATTTCCTTCAGTTCTGTCTTTTCTTTTTTTGTGATGTAAGACGTCACATATCGAGCCACAGCAATAAAGTTGTCAGCAACAAACTGAATATCCATGTTTGCATTCCACATGGACAAAATCACTGGGTTGTAGTCATTGATGTACTTGGACTCTTCGTTTCTTTTTAAATTGTATGTATTTTTTGGTGATTTCCTCGTCACAGTATGTCGCAGAGAAGACATCAAATTATTTACTCTTCCTTTAGAAATCACTGGTCGTGGAAACCCGAAACAACATTTTGTGTAGAACTTGTCCTTGTTTCTGTAATTTCGACGACAGTACTTTCCACAACGATGGGATTGAAACCGTAAAACTTGTTGCCTTAAACTGTTTTCTTCGGTAGTTTTCGGAACAGCACATGTTGAATACTCTTCAATGAAACTCTTCACTGTGTGATCTGAATCTGTTCCAAATTTGGGTGCATATTTAATCCATAACAACATATGTATGTGAGGAGCACCTCTCGCTTGATACTCCTTTCTCCAAAAGAAATCCAAAACCTCTCCAAGGGGAGGATTTTTTTTGTTGGTAATGAAAGACATCATAGCTTCAAATCTATGATTGAAATATCTACATACATTCACTGGATCCAAAGAACACAGTTCTCCAGGTGTTTTGAATTCTATATTTTGTATGTTTGCATTTGCCTCTCATAGAAATTGAAGTAAGTCGTCCCATGCATACTCAGCACAGCTAAGAGTGAGGAACCATGTAGGAGTTCCTAAGTTTCTTAGCATACATTTGAATTCCCCATGACGACGGTACCAATACTCGTTTGTACCACGCTGACATTCCATGAGATTGATTAGATGAGATTCCAAGATATTGTCTTGCAGATTGACTTTCTCCATAAATTCCCTCGCCGAAACATTTTGCAGATGTGCTCCACTTTTCAGTATATGGTTTACTGCATAAGAAAGCCCAGACAAGTCACTTTCATACAGTAGATGAAACAAATATGGGATGCATTGACGAAACCTTGGATCTTCCGCATATAATCTTAAAGTCCGGTATTCAGATGCAGGAATTTGAAGTGGTCGATCATCATATCGTCCACCTCGACCTGTTGGAAATAGCTGTGGAAAACAACGAGCTTCCAAACTTTCTTCCCATACACTAATGGGACTTCCTTTTGCTGCTTTCATTTGAAACAAGTCAATTGCATTCCCCATTACTTCTTTGGAATGCAAAGGATGAACAGTATAATGTTCATATATTTCTTCACTTCTAGATACATCAACTTTTTCAATTTGGCCGGCTGAACAATCACTGTCTTCTTCTGCAGCTGTTTCCTCTGCTCCAACACATACATCTTTGTAGTACTCATTATTTTTGACCAAATACAACGTTGCCTTTTTGACTTTCCTAACATCCACTAAATCTTGCCAGATTTTCTTACTCTTTGTCGGAACCCCATTAACTAGAATAACCAGAGGTTCCTCTTCCACTTTCTCTACACCAATTGTATCAATATTTTTCTTGAAATCTAGAGGCAAATAAACAACTCTTCCCTTTAATCCTCTCTGTAAATCCGAAGGAGGCAATTTCCCTATCTTAGGCTCCATGCGAAAAATGGCCGGAAAAGGATGGACACATTGAATCAAAAGAGATTCATATGTATTTAAATCCATCAATTCAGGAGGAATGTCTACCAACTCAAGATTATTATGAACAGCTCTAGCAGGCATTCTGTTTTCATTTAAGTTATTATAACAATATTTACAAATACGCTGATCAGAACTCAAATCAAAAGAATTCTCCACCAACAAAAAAGTTGCAAAATTCTTCCATTCACTATTATTTTCCATTTCACTTTCTGCATATAAATCAACTAACCTAGTCTGAATCTTATAATGAGTCAGTAGACAACACACACAAGTAAAATTAGGCCTTTCACTTGATTTCACCTTAAACTTGGGAATTTCCTGGTCAAACTTTTCTGTACTGGAAATCTGTACATTGTCTTCCACATTACCTTCTATTACTGTGTCAATTTCTACACTGTCCTCTTTTTCACCAAAGTAACTTAACTCAATTTCTTCACAAATTCTCTTCACATCTAATTCAGTTCCATGCAAAAGAGCACTGTTTAACTGTTTAAGCTTAAGTGCTGGACTTTTTGCATAATACAACATTCTCACTAATTTCCTCATTTTAGTATGATGCACTGCTAACATCCTAAAATGATGAAAAACACTCTGACATACTTTTCTAGAAAGACAAGCCAGTGAATGCCCATGCAAACCTGTGTTTTCTCTGACTCTGCAAGGATCTAAGTCTTGCAACATCTTCATTTTCTGTTTTAGACTTTTCTTACTATATGTCTGTAAGAAATTACTAAGCAAATCAATTGAATCCTGTTGCACACTACAAATACTTCTACACTTCCAAGTATACACAGGACCCTTAGTACGTCTCCCTAAAACTTCATCAGCTAACACCTCCTCTGCATTTCTAGACACAAGTTTCTCTTTTTCAATCGGACAACCGTCTATCACCTCATATGCTCGACCACTGGTGTCAACTGCATGCACCAAATCATTCTCCTGGAAGTAACTCTCCTCATTAAAAAATGGCTCACAACTTGAACTATGCATCCATTCTCCAGAAAAAACTTTACAAAAAATAGTCCGATTAATTACTCTTTTGCATCTACTGTTTGATTTGAAAACATCAATTGTCTTGTTAAGTGTCCTAATTCTATTGATTACTAAAATAAATATTTTTTTCTTAACTTCAAAAGCCTGATCAACAATTTTCTCTACATTTTTCCTTTTCTTGTAAAAAGCAGCTCTCTGTTTACCTTTCTTAATATTTTTCATCAAATTTAAAACTACTCTATTGCGAAACATTCGTTTACGAATGTCCCTAAATTGGTTTTGCCTTCTATTCCTATACATATTATTCTCTCCTGCCGCAGTAGTAACATTTTTGGAGGGCCTCTCCTTCCTCTTCAAATTTGCTCTCTCCTTCTGTTTATTCACATTCTCATCAACATTTTTTTTTTATCTACATACGTTCCGAAAGAAAGACTTAGTTGTCTTACCAGGAGCTTTTTTCCTGTCTTTTGAAGTATTTGGTGTAATTCCGTTGCTGTTTTTGATTTTTTCCGCTTGGCATCTTTTCTTCTCCTCTGCCTTGAGGGCATATTTCCTTACTATTGAAATCTTGATTTTAATCTGTGTTAAAGAAAAAAGATAACACATTTCAGACCACTATTACCAAACAACAAAGCAATGCAATAAGCAAACAATATAAACACTACTTTACAACATATCTAAGTTTATATCACAGCAACTATGTAACTAGGAGTAAGACAGAGAAAGAGAGCTAGAGGAACTAACACAAAAAGACAGAGAGAGTCAGACAAAGAAACAGGTAGAAGGAGTAAAACATAGGGAAGGAGTAAGACAGAAAGAGTGTATAATATGTTGTAAGACAGAAAAAGGATGTAATAAGGAGAGGGAGTCAGTCAAAGAAAGGGACAAAGGGAATAAGTCAGAAAAAGGATGTAACAGGGTGTAAGACAGAGAGAGGGTGTAAGAGGATGTAAGACAGAGAGAGGGTGTTAGAAGGGGAGAGGATGTAAAAGAGACTAAAACAGAGAGGGGCTGTAAAAGGTAGAGAGAGAGACTAAGTTTGAGAGAGGGTGTAAGAGGAACTAAATCAGAGAGAGGATGTAACAAGGTGTAATGAGAGAGAGGGAGTAAATCAAAGACAGGATGTAAGAGAAAATAAGTCAAAGAGAGAGTGTAAGAGAGTGTAACACAGAGTCGAGATGTAAAAAGGAATAAGTCAGAAAGAGGGTGTTAGAAGGGGACAGGTGGAAAAATACAGTAAGTCAGGAAGAGAATATAAGAGAGACTTATACATTCTTGATAATAGTTAGTAAAAAAATGTTGATGCATAAAGGAATTGTATTTTGTAAATGAGCGAGGTTTCAGTACTGTAATGAAATGCTTATACATATGACATTTTCTCTGTTTTTTAAATGTTATTCTAAAAAAAGATTTCGGACACATGAATTTGTTTTACATTATTGACAAGGATTACATAGTATCTGCATCATTAAAAAAAAATATTAGCACATTTCACAATTATGTCACCTGTGTTTCCTCAGATTAGTAAGCAGATTGTGCACATGAGGTGAGGCATGTCCAGGGGTGCAGAGGAGGTGAGCCCTGTGTCCAAGAGTGCAATGGACAGGACTCACCTCCTCTGACGCTTGGACAAGCCTCACCTCCTCCGTGCGCCCTGGACAGGCCTCAATGTATTGGATATAATTGATGGTAACAGGATGCAGATAAGGTGAGGCCTAACCAGGAGTGCAGATGGCACTTTTTCCTCAAACTGCCTTGGTATTTTCCAATATATGCCAAAGACAGAAATGGAAGTGGTCCAACCAATTTTGTCCACAATTTGAGAAAGCACAGAAACATGTGAATAAATCGGTTTCTGCTTTCCTCTGAGACTATGGTATGGGTTCCATATACCACAACAACTTGCGTTACAACATGCAACCTCTCTGAACTTAAACCCAACAGTGCCCTAACCCTACTGATATAGTTATTTTTTATGCAATTTACAGCAAGAAAATGGAAGGAGAACAAGAAATCAACAATATTTCTTTCGAAATTACAGATGAAGAGATGTTTCTTGAAGATTATGTTGACGAGGATTTTATGGATGAGACTCTGGACCAACAATTTATTGACTGTTTACAAGATATTGAAGCATGCAATTTTGAGGAGATTCCAGATCATCTGATGCTGGAAGTTTTATTAAACTATGAAAATTCTAACTAATAAATTTTTATTTAATAATTAAAAATTGTCTGACATATTATTCATTTTTATATGTAATTCATGAAGTAGTACCAAAATGATTATAATATAAAGTGATACTTACAGTATACTGTGCAATTTTAAAACATCATAAGGGAGCAGGGTAGACTACCCATGATCCCCTAGGCCTTCTCAGAGAGTCCTTAAAGGATCTGTTTCTGCTTTCCTGACAGACTATGGTGTGGATTCCATATACCACAATAACTTCTGTAACAACATGCAAGATATCTACAGAAAAGAAGGTGTACATTGAATTTAAGACTCTGCATTGGTACCTACATGTTGGTACTTAAATCACCCACACAACACAACAACTCTATTCAGAGCTACCCTACCTCTAAGCACTTTAAATTATTATTTTACTGTTTCACTGGGTTTTCCTCATGGTACGCTCCCCGGTACGCTCCCCGGTGCGCGTACCGGGCGCTCCCCCATGCCCTTTTATGGCCCCCACATCAAACCTACAGGGTCAGGGGGGGTCCACCCTGCCCCCTTATGGTCATTTCCCCCTTTGTTTTTGCCACCTCTTGTGTCTCGATCCTACCGAGACACAAGATGGCGGCCGCTCCGGACTGTTTGGATTGTTGACAGACACCCGAGAGCCAATCAGCTTTCCGCTCGCGTACTCGCGTAGCGCGCAGGGTGCGCTCCCCGGTGCGCGTACAGGGCGCGCTTATAGATATATATATTTTTTTAACCTAAATTACTCAAAATCCTCTGGAGCACATATCTTGAGACATAGCAAAGGTACATCGGGCTACCAGTCCCTACAATTTTGCCAATTTTGGTGGAAATCTATTCAGCCGTTCGGGCTAAAAGGTAGTCCAACCGCCCTAGGGAAATTAACATGGGGAAAACACGTTTTGGGACCCCCCTTTTATCTCGCCCCCACTTGACAAATCCCCCCAAACTTTCAGGGACGGAGCAGAGCGGAGCGGGCCATCTTCTTTAAGAAATTCGCGAAGATTCGTCCACCAGCGCCAAAGTTATTCCCAATAGAATGTTGCGGATTTCCTATGGAAAACAATCCTAACTATAACTACCTACTGGCGACCGCCAGTAGGTAATATATATTAATCCGGTGAGCCAGAAATCAGGCGAGCCCACAAATCGATTCAAGCAGTAAAGGTCTTTATTTTCCGCATCTAGGGACGACGCGTTTCGACTACAGCCGTAGTCTTGGTCACATGACCCACGCCTCCATGAAAACATCATTTAAAGGTACAGTGTATTCACATCGTGATAGACATAAAAGAAAACATTTTAAGCTTAATGTTTAAATCGTCAAATGTTTTCATTTTTTTCAAACAAAAGTACAAAGTGTCTACAATACAGTGCATGTTGGTACATATGTGCTGCTAATTAGGAATGTGTAATTGTTGGTGCGAATGGACATGGTTTAGACATATAGTATGATGGCTAATTATGTGTCATTGTCAGATTGACCTGGCTGGTGTTGTGTGTAACAGGTTAATTAATCCTGTGTGGTGAGTTTGCATTGATGCTATTAACGGGTTGAGGTACCATGTCGCGAGTATTAGATCCCTGTAGTTCAACTTGGATCAGTCCGTGGTGAAGGTCTGGTGCCTATTGTTCTACATGTGACTAGAGTCGGCACAGGTAGCCATCAGGGACTCAGGTGCTCATACTTGTAACTCAGACGTGATTTGTCGGTGAGTGATGTGTCTTCAAGGTCCTACAATAAGAAACACAGGTGTTACGGTAATACAGGGTGGAGACATGGTAACATTTTACATTAGCAAACATCAACTTAATACAGATTTGGCCAAAATATTGAAATAAAGATCACATTTTAAGCAGCGGGGACGTTTTTGTAACACAAGTGAGGATCTGGGAGGTGGAGAGTGGGAAAAGGGGTAGGGAAGGGGGAGAGGATATCTGCTCAGCAAACAGTATAAACGGTCAGCATTTACATGGTGCCATAAATACAACTTATTTACAAGTGACTACACATTTCTTCGTCCTGGTTCAGGCAATTGGGGAACTTAGTACCAGCTAAGAGGATAAAGCGTGATTCCCGTTTGCGGAGGGCGGCAATGCGATTGCCTCCTCTCGGGTTGGGATTTACTGTGTCAAGGCCGAAAAATTTCGCCTTCGTCCAGTCGCTTCCGTGTTCTTTGGTAAAATGCCTAGCTATGCTGTAACTCAGATCACTATTGGTTATTGCGCGCCAGTGTTCCAGGATGCGTTTTTTTACTGCAAAAGTGGTAGACCCAATATACCAGAGTCCACATGGACAGACAATCGCGTAAACTACATATTCAGTATTGCAAGTTATTATTTGGGGTATCTTCCATTTGATCTTAGTTATTTCTAAAGTAGTTTCTGTGAAGTTGGTTCTATGTCTGCACGCTTTGCAATTACCGCATTTGCGGAACCCCTTATTTTGTTTTAGCCAATTGTGTTCTTTGGGGCGAAGGTGGCTTTGGACTAAGATGTCTCTCAGTGATGTATTTCTTTCGTAGGTTATGGAGGGTCTCAGTCTAACTTCATTTCGTAGTATGGGGTCCTGTCTAAGAATATCCCACCTATTTTTCAGGATTTTACGGATCTGATTGGATTGGCCACAGAATTTGGTAATGAATCTGGGGGCAGATTTGGCCTTTTCTTTGCTGCAAATTTCTTTGTTTGGTCTCAGTATTTCCTCTCTACATTGGGACTCAACTCTTGTTTCAGCTTGGTGTAAGGCTTTCTTTGAGTATCCCCTGTCTAAGAATCTGGCTTTCATTTCTTGCTTTGCCCTTGTCTATGTTTCCTCAGAGCTGCAGTTGCGTTTTGCTCTGAGGAATTCACTGTAGGGTATGCCCAATCTGAAGCTAGGTGGGTGGGAACTGGTAGCATGGAGGATGGAATTAACAGCTATGCTCTTTCTGAATAAGTTGGTATTTATTTTCCCTTTCTCCACAGTGAGTTTAAGATCAAGGAATTCGACCGAGGTTTGGCTGTAGTGTCTTGTGAATCTGAGGTTGACATTGTTATAGTTTAAACAATCAACAAATTGGTTAAGGTCATTCTCTGTGCCCCTCCATACAAAGAAGATGTCATCTATGTATCTTAGCCACCTTGACACATTGAGAGCCCACTTTTCTGTTTGGTCATTCCAGAGCACCTGCTTCTCCCACCAGCCTACCAGGAGGTTGGCATAGCTGGGGGCGAAGCAGGTGCCCATGGAAGTCCCCTGTAGTTGTTTATAATAGATGTTCTCAAACATAAATACATTTTCCTTAAGGCACCAGGAGATCCTATCTAGTATCATGTTGGTGTGCTGAAAGTACATGGCTTGACGTTTTTTTAAGAAAAAACAGAAGGCTTTCAGCCCATCTTTGTGTCGAATACTCGTGTAGAGTGCCTCTACATCTAAGCACACCAACCAATCCATGTTGTTCATTTTGATGATCTCTATCTTAAGTAAGAAGTCAGTGGTATCGCGTAAATAGGATTTAAGATCTTGTACAAACGGTAATAGGAAGTGATCCACGTATGTGCTAGTTTGTTCAAAAAGACTGTTTGTGAAAGAGACTATAGGCCTCCCTGGTGGGTCTCTTTCATTTTTTTGTACCTTAGGTAGGAGATACAAAGTGGGTGTTGTCAGTGTGTCATTTTTAAGAAATTGTCTTTCGTCCCAAGATAACAGCTCTCGCTCATGCCATTCATTAACTTTGTCATGGTATGCGGTTTTTAACGAGTTTAAGTACTTGTTATCCACCTTCCCATAGCATGTGATATCCTGTAATTGGCGATGTGCTTCTCTGAGGTACATTTCGTGTGTCATGATCACTACGTTGCCCCCGTTGTCTGAGGGCTTTATGACTAAGTTCTGGTCCTTTTGTAACATGGTGAGTGCCTGCCACTGCTCTTTCTTCAGATTGCTTCCGCCTGTGTGTTTCTCTAATAGTATCAATAAATCTTGGGCAACAAGGTCACTGAATGTGTCAATGTTATCCCTAGGTAGTGTAGGGACAAATTTCGATTTGGCTCTGAAGTTAGTGAGTGGAGTTGCATCAGTATTTGTGTCAAACGAATCAAGAATTTTGTCAGTGCTTTCTGCTTGTGTTTGTTGTGCCAAATGTGTCATGGTCTGTAGCGCGGGGACATCCCTGATCACTATGCCTACATTGCCTGCACTGGATTGGTTGGTGCGCACAGATTTCTCATATTTCTTACATGCATGCATTTTACAAAACCTAAGTTTGCGTTCAAATTTATACAAATCTATTCTATCCTATTCTGGCTTCAGCATAGTCAAACTTCTTCTCAGGACAGAACGACAGACCCAATTCAAGAACACGTTTTTCAACATCAGAGAGAGTTTTATCACTAAGGTTCATTACCGTGAGTTTTGGTGTGGTGTCTCCCATTATTGGTTCTTTACTTTCTGCTGGCCTCTTGCTCCCATACCAGTGGATCTTATGTTGTCGGTGCCTGATGTTCCTTTTCCGATTCCTTCTGCGTTTTCTTGCCTTTTCCCTTTGGGTCTCCCCCTGTTCGATTGTTCTTTTGTTTTTTGGATTACAAGGTGCTCCCGGGAAAAAGGCTGTTGTTCAAGGCTGGTAGAGGCATTGCTGTCCACTGACTCTGATCTGAGCTGAGATCTGTTGTGGTGTCATCCTTACTCCGTTTCTAGGGATTCCATTGCTTTTTCTTTCCTCAGATCAGTTCTTGCTTTGTCATATTTCCTTGCAAAGGTTAGTATTCGGCCCGTTGCATAATCCCTTTCGTCTCTGACAAATGTTCGCTGTTTTCTGGCCACCACATCTTTCTCAAATTTTTTCATCCTTTCTTCCACGGTTTTTACAACTTTCTCTACTTCTGTTTGATCTTTTTCTTGCTTTATGTCATCCAAGATTTCCTGTATCTGTATTAACAGTGCTTTCTGTTCATCCCATGCATTTGTTATTAGGATCTCCATCATGCGCCTAGAGCATGCTGTTGTGTTTTCTACCCAATCTTGTAGCACCTTGGGTTTCTGTTTTGCAAGGGTTGGTGTGATAAAGATGCATAACACCCTGGGTATTCGGTTGTTCTCAAGGTAACTTTGTAGGGAGGTTGCTTCCCACAATCTGCTCATCTCTTTGCGGCACAATCGTTCCAATGTATTGCCTTTTGCCAAAGACTCGTTGTCATAGGTGTCACTGTTTGTGAGTTGCCCCCTGCTGGCTGGCCATCTCACTGGGTGTTGGTAAATATCGCCATTGCAGTTTCCTCGCGCCCTCTCAGGTACTCGTCTGCCATGCTTCCTGCTGTTTCTCCTCAGTGCCCGGTGAGTATATATATATATATATATATATTCACTGAAAAAACCATAGGTTATAGACCATATATAGTTAGGAATTTGCATTTACGAAACCTTGAAAATTCACTGAAAAAACCATAGGTTAGAGACCATATATAGTTAGCTGGACATTTTATTGACATAAAACCAATGAAATTCCATATATAGTAAGTTGCACTAACTATATATCGCGCACCCGCAATCCACTGCTGATGATGTCACATATTACATCATTCATGACATGGTCAGTGACATCACTGATGACATCACTGATGACATCTCAAATGACATCACTGATGACATCTCAAATGACATCACTGATGACATCATCTAGTGTCTGTGTGTTTTTGTAAAGTTTAAATATGTTTTACATATTGAAGAATGAGTGGATGTATGAAAGACTGAGTGTGTGTGTGGCTGGCTGGGAGGTGTGTGACTCTGTGCATATCAATGTGTACTTGTATCAGTGATTGTATAAGAGAGTAAGTATGTGTTAGTATATGTGTGAAAAGTATGGTGTTCTGTGTTTAACTGTATAGATGAGGAAATCGAAGTGTGATTGATTCTTCACAGGACTGACTAGGTGTATGAGTGCATATGATAGTGTTGTAATAATGAGTGACTGTATGTATGAGTGATTGTATGGGTGAATGAGTGAATGTGTGTGTAGACGTAGGAATCAGTGAGTGCGTATGTAGTAACTGGTATTGGTGTGTCATGATGTCATCAGTGATGTCATTTGAGATGTCATCAGTGATGTCATTTGAGATGTCATCAGTGATGTCATCAGTGATGTCACTGAAGTATGGTGTTCTGTGTTTAACTGTATAGATGAGGAAATGGAAGTGTGATTGATTCTTTACAGGACTGACTAGGTGTGTGAGTAACTCCATGGATGAGTGGCAGTGTGTGAGTGTCTGCATAGGTGTTTGAGTGCATATGATAGTGTTGTAATAATGAGTGACTGTATGTATGAGTGATTGTATGGGTGAATGAGTGAATGTGTGTGTAGACGTAGGAATCAGTGAGTGCGTATGTAGTAACTGGTATTGGTGTGTCATGATGTCATCAGTGATGTCATTTGAGATGTCATCAGTGATGTCATCAGTGATGTCATTTGAGATGTCATGAGTGATGTCATCAGTGATGTCATCAGTGATGTCACTGACCATGTCATGAATGATGTAATATGTGACATCATCAGCAGTGGATTGCGGGTGCGCGATATATAGTTAGTGCAACTAACTATATATGGAATTTCATTGGTTTTATGTCAATAAAATGTCCAGCTAACTATATATGGTCTCTAACCTATGGTTTTTTCAGTGAATTTTCAAGGTTTTGTAAATGCAAATTCCTAACTATATATGGTCTATAACCTATGATTTTTTCAGTGAATTTCATTGTTTTTTTAAAAGCTAATATCTATAGCTGTAAAATATATTCTTTATTACGTGACGTATCACGTAGCCACGTGAGACGCCTCATGACGCGTCGCATAACCGTGACGTATCGGCTCTGCAGCGCAAACAAAACCCGTAACGTAAGCGTGCCGGAGCACGCTTACAGATATATATTTTTTTTAACCTTAATTAGACAAAATCCACACGTGCACATATCTTGAGGCCTTGCAAAGGCCCATCAAACAAACAGTCCCTACAATTTTGCCAAGTTTGCTGGAAATCTATTCCCTTAATTTTTTTTTTACTGTTTCTCTTGGTTTTCCCCTTGTTACGCTTACCGGGACGCTACCCGGTACGCGAACCGGACGCTCCAAAAACACAAGATGGCGGACTCCCGTTACGCTGCCGGTTAGCTGCCCGGTTCGCGTACCGGGAAGCGCCTCTACCGCGAAAAATCGCGGGGGACTTTAATATCCCCCTCATCAATCCTAGGGGGTCAGGAGGGGTTTACCTTGCCCCCTTTCCTTCATTTCCCCCTTCTTTTTTCACCACATCTTGTCTCTCGAACCTACCGAGAGACAAGATGGCGGCCGCTCCGGACTGCTTACAATGTTGACAGCTACGCTGCCGGTTAGCTGCCCGGTTAGCTGCCCGGTGAGCTGCCCGGTGAGCTGCCCGGTTCGCGTACCGGGACGCGCCTCTACGGCGTAAAATCGCAAAAAAAAAAATGTTTTTATTTTTTGCCCCGCGGGGCACTTTAATATCCCCCTCATCAATCCTAGGGGGTCAGGAGTGGTCTACCTTGCCCCCTTTCCTTCATTTCCCCCTTCGTTTTTCACCACATCTTGTCTCTCGATCGTACCGAGAGACAAGATGGCGGCCGCTCCGGACTGTTTAGAATGTTGACAGACACCGGAGAGCCAATCAGCTTCGCTTCGCGAAGTTCCGTTACGCGTCAGGTACGCGAACCGGGGCGCTAACCGGAGCGCTGTCACAGATATATATATTTTTTTAAACGTTAATTTCTCAAAATCCACTGGAGCACATATATTGAGACATAGCAAAGCCACGTCGGGCAAACCATATCTACAATTTTGCCAAGTTTCATGTAAATCTATTCAGCCGTTCGAGCTAAAAGTGAGTCCAACCGCCCTATGGAAAAATTAATGGGAAAAACGTGTTTTGGGACCCCCTTTTTTCTCGCCCCCCCCCTTGACGAAACCCCCCCAAATGTTCAGGGGCTGCTCAGAAACAAAATGTGCCATTTTCCTGAAAATTTCAGCCAATTCCGTCCACAAACGCCAAAGTTATTAGACATAGAATTTTCAGAAATCCCATAGAGAAAAAATCCTAACTATATATACCCACTGGCTATCGCCAGTAGGTAATATACATATATAAACATATATAATCTGCATATCTATATAAATATAAATGCATGCATACATGTACATATATGCATACATATGCATGTTATTTACATGAAAGTTTTAAAAACACTAATAAAAGCAAAGCTAAAAAGCCACCTCATTACAAACAGAATGGCTTTAACTTAAACGAGGGCGAGATCTATTGCATTTTCAATGTTTGTTTACTTTGGTTCTATCAAGAAGGCATTCAGATGTGTCACACATTTGCCATAAATTCTGAATGTTAGCACTCTAGTTGCTCATTAGATCACTGTAGTAAAGCTAGTGCTCACCAGGGAAGTCTGCTGCTAATCATGGTTTGCAGCCATTTTCCCGCATTTTTTATCCCGCAGACTTTCAGTCCGCATTAACCCTGGGCGTAGTGGGGCTCCGCGGAGCTACGCGGAGAGGGCGAGAAGCTACGCCCACTCCCGCACTCCGCGTAGCCCCACTACGCACCTCCCTCCCGCTCTCCCCTACATACTTTATTTAAGCATTTACACGGATTAAAACAACTTAAAAGCACTTACCTTGTCCGGGGCTCGTCCGGGTCTTCATCTTTGAATAGCGTCCTTTGCCTGGATACCAATGCGCATGCGCGGGCGGCCGCGCATGCGCATTTCTTCCGAAACGCGTCTGTGCAAGTAAAGTTGCTGTTGGAAATATTCCCGAGTGTGCAGTCCTTATTTTTCCGACCCGGGCCCGGGGAGGGATTGAGCTTCAATATATATATATATATATATATATATACTAGCAGCCCATCCCGACGTTGTCCGGGTATGAATTGCTGCCGGCCAGTAGTATATTGTTTTGTAGGATTTCGTTTTGATAGCATTTCTCTGTGACAGGCCTGTGAAACGCTCCGATTCACAGTGCACTGCTGATGCACTTAAGAGTGCGCGTTCAGTAGTGTGTGTACTCGAGTTTCCCTACTTTATTTTTCCTTACAATATTATATAGTGCAAACTCGACAACATGGCATGAGCACAATTACATTACAGAAGAACACATTCATTTGTGGGAGGCACGGGGAGACAAAGCGATTTGCCTGGAATCACAGGATGTTGAGCTGATGCCAAGATTCGAACGTAGCTCCCCAGCTCTAAAGTTCGCAATTCTAGAACTTGTGGCGGGAGGTGTGTCTAAAAGTGTATGTCGGTGCTGGCCATCAATGAGAGAGACCTGTGCATTTTTCAAATGGGTGGTGAAAAAATATGAGTATGTTGCTGGAGATGTGGGCCGCTGTGCCACCATTGTACTTACTGGGGGAGGGTAAACACCCATTATTCCGCAACTTTCTTTCCGCATACCATCACTCCGTATACTTTCATTACGAAAGTACCATGACTCCGCAATGCAATTATAATGCATGGCATTACATTTTATATGCTTTTACCACGCATACATTTACAACGAAATTCGTTGTAAATGCATGAATGGTAAAAGCATTTTTTTTTATGTTTTAATAAGGTAAGTTTGGGTATAGGGGTATATGTTTTGGGGTACTGAGGTATATGTTTTGGGGTGTTTGGTATTTTAAGGGTTAAGATATAGTTTTGGGTTATGGGGTACAGGGGTAGTTTTAGGGTTTAGCGATAGGTATGGGTTTTGGGGTACAGGGGTATTTTTAGGGTTCAGGGCTAGGTTTGGGTTTTGGGGTACAGGGGTATTTTTAGGGCTGAGGGGTAGGTTTGGGTTTTGGGGTACATGGGTATTTTAAAGGTTCAGGGCTAAGTTTGGGTTTTGGGGTACAGAGGTATTTTTAGGGTTCAGGGCTAGGTTTGGGTTTTGGGGTTCAGGGGTATTTTTAGGGTTCAGGGCTAGGTTTGGGTTTTGGGGTTCAGGGGTATTTTTAGGGTTTAGGGATAGGTTTGGGTTTTGGGGTACAGGGTATATTTGTAGGGTTAAGATGGGTTAGTGTTTAAGGGTGTTGGGGTATTTTAAGGAGTAAGGGTGGGTTATGATTATGGGGTGCAGGGGTATTTAAAGGGAGCAGGGTGGGATTAGCACACGATATGAGACATGGCATGAAGGGCGGAACGTACCACACGCCCCCAGCGTTTGTCACGCCCTCAGCACACGCCCACAGCACAACGCAGACCTGCCCACAAGGGACTACTTTGCTGGCACGGTTCTTTTACCTTTTAAATGTATATGGTGGGCGTCTGCATAGCCTATGTCCTTCTGCTGCAACTGCCCTTTCCAACGCTGTATTGGGTGTTGTGATTGGTGCTGTGGTTCCTGAGATTACCTGCCTCAAAGGTTTGGTCTCTCTCTCTATTATATTAGTATAGATTTATATATATATATATATATATATATATATATATATATATATATATATATATATATATATATATATATCCAAAAATGATGCCCTGATGCGGAAACAAGACTCAAGGAGGGAGGTTAAACACCAGGATTTTTATTTCAATCAGCATGTCAGTCCGTAATTCTTTCCTTTTTCGCAACGCGTTTCAAAGCTTCTTCTTCAGGGGAGGGTCACAAAACAAATAGAAGTGTTGCATCAGCAAGTATTAGTACGCACGCATTAATTAATCCCAGGTGGGTTTAATACTAAGCATGCTGGTACTTGCAGTTCAGTGTTCTAGGCGCTAGTATTACCTCAGTGGGTTTCTATCATGTTTGCGGTAATAAAATCCAGTAAAACAAAATAGTGGGTCACAGAGCTGCCAAAGCTAATCCTTTCGTTACTCACACCTTCGTTGCGCCATAGTCCGACATGCAGTAAGCCCATCGAGCGGCCCCACTGAGTTATGGTGTCAAGTTTCCTACGGTCAGGCTGCCGCATTTAAATCCAAAAATTATGCCCTGATGCGGAAACAAGACTCAAGGAGGGAGGTTAAACACCAGGATTTTTATTTCAATCAGCAAGTCAGTCCGTAATTCTTTCCTTTTTCCCAACGCGTTTCAAAGCCAGGGCGGCTTCTTCATCAGGGGAGGGTCACAAAACAAATAGAAGTGTTGCAGCAGCAAGTATTAGTATGCACGCATATATTAATCCCAGGTGGGTTGAATAGTAAGCATGCTGGTACTTGCAGTTCAGTGTTCTAGGCGCTAGTATTAGCTCAGTGGGTTTCTATCATGTTTGTGGTAATAAAATCCAGTAAAACACCAGAGCACCAGAGTGGGTTTTGAAATAAAGGTTTTTTTTAACCAGTCCGCAACTGAGGTCGTCCTTGCTCAGGGCAAACAAGTTTGGATATATATATATATATATATATATATATATATATATATATATATATATATATATATATATATATATATATATATATATATATATATATATATACATATATCCCAAGCGCCGCTTAGAGAACTCGGATGCCAAAGGCTCTTCCTCAGCAATTCACGAAAGCAGACACGAACCCAGAGTAAGTGCAAAGTAGCGTTTTATTCCTCGCTAGTCAGCCATAACGCGTTTCACCACAAACGTGGCTTGATCACATGACAACGTTCAAACCTTGAACGGACCATTAAGACAGCTAGCACCCAAAGCACGTGACTGTGATAACAATGAACATAAAAGAAATAAACGTGAAGTACATTTGGAAATTTTACCTTCGAATCAAAAGTAAGTATATACAATATATATATACACCTAAATTCACAAAAGTCCAAGGGTAATAATGGGAAGGTGAGATTCAGTTGCTGTAAAATACATATACATTTTTTGCAATTATTTCGGAAAATGACTCAGCACCACAATTTATATGTAATTAATCATTGCTGTTGACCAACATCATTATTAATAATAAATTTGTACAAGGGCAACTTAGATTAAAACAAAAGCGCACATCACATTTGTGTGCAATGTTGATAATTGTTGTATTAAGAAAAAAGTGCAAAATGCTTGTAAACTTAAGTTGGTATGTTTAAAAAATACAACGATGTTATTTAGGAAAAGACTTTTTCTATCATACAAAAAATAATTCCATATAAAAAATGAGAAAACCTCTAGCATTTCATATATATACACAAATATACAAATATGTCGCCCAAGGTAATATTGGGTTGGTCATAACTTGATTTCAAGCATAATGCTTACATGATAATCCGTCTGAGTATACCCATAATAGCAAAGAAAGATCTCCCTTTTCCCCCATTGGTGGAGATTTAATTCAAACTCCCCTAAATGATGTTACTGGAAGGATAATGTCCAAAAAAGGAACCGTCACTAAGTGCATAAAGTGATTGTGTGCATAATAATTAAAAAACCTCGGTGTGAGGATTTTGTGAATAAACAGAGAGAAATAAAGCAGCCAAGGGGGCATAGTCCAAAAAACCCGTGTGTGGTTTACAAAACCCATGTTGTTGAACCACTTAAAATGACGATACGACTAAAGGAGTTTCAGGATTTAGTCGATAAAACAATAAGTTGAAATGAAAACGAAAGGGCGAAGGACACAGGGGACAGGTTTCATTATACAGGTTAGGACTGGAACAAAAAGGTCAAAATAACCAGAAGTTCAGTTGCATACAGAAAAATGAAATGCAAATGATCACTTATGGGGGTTCTTTTACCGATAAGTCTTATGCTTAGAGGCATGTGTGTAAATCTTCAGTATTATTTAGTCCACCCGGGCTCTTACTGTTAAAGTTCAAAATATACCTCGTCTCCAATTTACGCATGCAATGTTCCCGGTCACCTCCTTGCTTTGTTTTCGGAATGGTGTCAATAACATAATATTTGAGATCCACTAGATTGTTATTGTGGACCTCACGAAAATGTCTTGCAACAGGGTAGGTAGGATCAGAGTTAGTAATAGCCCTGATGTGCTGTAATATCCTAACATTGGCAGGTAACTTGGTACTTCCCACATACCGTAGGGGACATGTACACTCTAGAATGTAAATGGCATACTCTGTTTTGCAGTGAAGAGACTTACCGCTATATGTATCAACAAACCATTTTGCATTTCCTAAATAGCGAATTTTAAGGAATCGCTATTTAGGAAATGCAAAACGGTATGTATGTACAAAATCGCTTTCCAATAGCGATTCCTTAGCATTCCTAATTTGAGATTAGCAAATTGCTAATCGCAAATTACCCCTTCATTTCCATGGGCCAGGAGGCCCATAGGAATGAAAGTGCAATTTGCAATTAGCAATTTGCTGATCGCAAATTAGGGATTTTTCCAAGGGTGCAGGGGTGTCTCAAGAACACCCTGCTGCACCCCTGAAAAAGACATTTGGGGGCATATGGCGCACATACATGCCCTAAGGGCATGTATGGGCGTCATATGGCACCTTTGGTTTTTTTCAAAAAAGCTTTTTGATAAGAATTCGCAAATTACCACCAACTAGAAGTTGGTGGTAATTTGCTAATCCTTAATGGCATTTTTTCCATAATATTTGTTTGATACATTGCATTTAAGGAATCGCAAAATGTGCAATTCCTTAAGTGCAATCGCAAAATAAGGATTAGCAAATTTTGCTAATCCTTATTTTGCATCAAACTTGTTTGATACATTCCATTTGTCTATTTAGCATTCGCAAAGGCCGAAATTCGCAGAATTTCGGCCTTTGCGAATGCTAAATAGCTTGATACATATAGCGGTTAGTTATTTTGAACTCTTTGCTACTGAAGGCAGTACGGTAACTGGTTTTGTTAATACCATAAGTGCAAGCCTTGCACGAATGACATTTAGTAAAACCTCTTGAGCTTTTCAACCAGTCCTTAGAAGGAATAACCTCAGGACAATTAGATACAAGACTATTGTGAAGGGAAATAGCCCTTTTGTACGTAACACTAGGCTTGATAGGCATGACTTGACCTATAATTGGGTCTGAACGAATTAAGGCCCAATTTTGGTTAATGATTTTGTTTATAGCGCCTTTTTGGGCACTATAAGGCACAATGAGTCTGACCGTACCAGTATTAGGTGTTGCTTGGGATTCTGATGTGGGCAAATTGTTAATCACAACAGCATTAGGACTTACACCTTTCATTCATGATCCCACGCATAATAAGGGCCATACTTTGGACCAAGTTTTTTCCACCGTCCCTATTAAGGCACTTGCTCCTCAGCCAGTATTATGGTCGGATCATTACTTAATTTCCTTTTTCCTATTGAGTACCCTTCCCCCTAGACCAAATCCCACTACCTCTGTTAAACGACTTTCCAGGCCTTTTCATCTGCTCTCGAATGAGATGCTACTACAGGCCATGTCATGTTCACCCTGCACCTTGTCAGGTAATGTGGAAATCGATCTAGCTCATTACACTGACCGGATTACGACCATACTGGCGGATCTCGTGCCTGAGAAAGCCGCTAAACCCGGAAACAAACGTCCTTCTGCTCCTTGGTTCACATCTCAGCTTAGGGAAGCCCGTCAGAACTGCAAGAGAGCAGGAAGAGCCTGGAGAAAAGACTACAATCCTCTGGAGAAAGAAAAATTTTAAAACTTAACTAGATCCTACCACAAGATGATTTGGAGTGGGAAAAAATCCTATCTTGAACGTCGGATAGACGAATCTGTAAACTCCTGTAAGGAACTCTTTAAAATTGTCAAGGATTTTACTTCTCCGTCCCTAGGCATCTCTGCTCAGTGTCACTCAGAACCTTGGCTGACTGAACTGGCACACTATTTTGTAGATAAAATAACATCTATTCAAGCCTCTCTTGCTATTTACTCAAAACAGCCTCAGGATGCCGCTCTTGGTGCCCTCGCCTCTTCACAATCCACCCTCTCCTCTTCACAACCCACCCTCTGGGAATTTCCGCAGCTGAGCCTTGCTGCCTCATTAGACCATCTGACAAGCTTGAAGTCGGGCTCTCCTCTAGATCCTTGCCCGGTCTCTTGCCTTAACAAAATAGCCCCTATGCTAAATGGCCCCATAAATTCCATTCTCAATTCTTCATTGTCTTCTGGCGTAGTCCCCCAGGCCTGGAAGAGTGCTCTCATCCTTCCACTCATAAAAAAACCAGCTTTGGATCCCATCATACATGCCAACTACAGGCCTATTTCTCTCCTCCCCGCTCTGGCAAAGGTGGCGGAAAGACATGTGCACAGATCTATCTCTGACATCATCGAGAATAACAATCTGTTGCACACCACTCAATCTGGGTTTCGTGCGAATTACAGCACAGAGACCGCACTACTTGAAGTCACCACTGCCATCAGAGAGATCTTGGATATTGGAGGAAAGGCCATGTTGGTCATGTTGGACCTGTCGGCGGCGTTCGACACCGTTCCCCATGATACCCTCCTAACTCGACTCTGGGATTGTGGTCTCCGGGGGACGGTGTGGAACTGGCTCAAATCATTTCTAGCTAGCCGTCGACAAACGATCTGGGCGCCACCTCACTCCGCAGCTATGGCAACTCTGGAAGTGGGAGTCCCTCAGGGGTCTATTCTTAGCCCCCTGCTCTTTAACATCTTTCTGGCCCCCCTTGCAGAGGTTGCGGAGTCGTTTGGCGCTCAGATCGTGTCTTATGCTGACGACACCCAGCTCTTGTTCACATACGACAAGAATGAGGTGTTCGATGGGATCCGCATTAGAGGCTGCCTAGAAGCAGTCTTTGATGGTTCAAAAGACACGGCTTAAAATGCAACTCCGATAAATCGGAGCTGCTTTTCTTTGGATGTGTCTCTGAACCAAACTGGAAAAGTTGGTGGCCACAAGACCTGTTTCCTCCGGTTAATGCAAGTACCAGGGCTAAAAATCTAGGTATCATCATTGACAATGAGTTAACCTTTGGGCCTCAAATATCCTGTCTTTCGGGGAAATGTTTCGGGATCCTGCGGATGCTCAGGAAATTCCTCCCCTTGATTTCTATGAACCACCGAAGGGTCACTGTCCAAGCACTTGTCGGGTCGCGCCTGGACTATGCAAATGCCCTCTATCTAGGACTCCCTAAATATCTCGTGAGGAGACTTCAGGTAGTCCAAAATTCAGCTGCCAGGGCTATTTATGGACTTCCTAGACGAGCTAGTGCGTCTGACTTGCTGAAGGAACTGCACTGGCTTCCTATAGCCAAGAGGGCTCTCTTTAAAAGCCTGACGCTGACCTACAAGGCCCTTCATGACTCAGGCCCTAGGTACATTAGGAAGCGCCTTGCTTTTTATAAGCCGAGCAGAACCTTGCGATCTGCCTCCTTGTCTAAAATGGTTGTTCCATCCATCAAGCGAACCAGACAAGGGGGGCGCTCTTTTCATTACCTGGCCCCGCGCGCCTGGAATGAGCTTCCCATTTCTCTCAGACAGGCCCCTAGTCTAATGTCTTTCAGAAAGGCATTAAAAACCTGGCTGTTTACCAGTTAACTTCGCTGTTCCTCTTATTCTGCAGTTATGTTTCCTCTTCCTAAAGGACCTCTTCGATAAAGCGCCGGGACACTCCTACTGGAGTAGCCGTTGCGCTATAGAAGAACCCAAATAACATAACATAACATAACATCTTAGGGACTAGGAGAGAGTTTCTATCCAGTTCAGCAGTTTTGTTGATGGCAGTTTGAATGATATGAATGGGATAACCTCTGGCGAGGAATCTGTCCCTACATTCATTTTGTGCCATCTTCAGATCAGTTGGATTACTGCAGATGCGTTTTATTCGCAGCATTTCCCCATAAGGGATGCTGCGAATAAGATGTTTAGGATGGAAGCTGGTGTAATGTAAAATCGAATTGCCCGCTGTCTCCTTTCTATACAACTTGGTTTCCAGTGTGTTATCATGGATGTATATCTCTATGTCTAGGAAGTGAATGTTGGTGTTACTCATGGTACAGGTAAATTTCAGGTTGATATCATTGATATTCAAAAGGTTGACCCACTCCTGGGCCTCCTCCCTAGTACCTTTCCAGACAAAAATAAGATCATCAATATACCTGTAATACATTTTGACGTGATTATTGCAAAATTCGCCTAGAGTGCCCTATATATATATATTTATATTTATATATATATTACTTACTGGCGATAGCCAGTAGGTATATATAGTTAGGATTGTTTTCCATAGGGAAATCGCAACAGTCTATTGGGAATAACTTTGGCGCCGGTTGAGGAATCTCTCTGAAATTTTCCTTAACTTTGCCTCGCGGCGCTCCGCTCCTTCCCTGAAAATTTGGGGGGGGATTCATCAAGCGAGGGCCGAGATAAAAGGGGGGCCCCAAAACGTGTTTTCCCCATGTTAAATTCCATAGGGCGGTTGGACTCACTTTTAGTCCGAACGGCTGAATGTTTTTCCACCAAACTTGGCAAAATTGTAGGGACTGGTAGCCCGATGTGCCTTTGCTATGTCTCAAGATATGTGCTCCAGTGGTTTTTACGAAAATTAACTTAGAAAAAATATATATTGGGCTTCATTGGGCTATATATATGTTAGAGCCCAAATGTAGCCCAATGTAGCCCAATGTAGCCCAATGTAGCCCAAAGATGGCCACCAGAGACAAAAAAAACAAATGTAGCCCAAATATCAGCCAGATGTAGCCCAACTATAGCCCAATGACAGAATGTCCCAGAGTGTTCTAAAGAACGACTAGAGCGCTAACAGTCTTACTTATGACGAAAGTATGGCACACCTGAAGTCATCTTGATTGGAATAAAGTGTTAACACTTAAAACATTTCATTGCAAAGGAACAAAATGAGGGGGTTCATTTTGCCATAGAAATTATGATTAGTGCTGAAGAAAGAAAAATTAGGGCACATTTTGAGTGACTTCTCAAATCCTCTTATATTTTATTAAAAAAATTCTGATATGCAGTCTCCCAAGATGGCCACCAAAGACAAAAGAGCCCAAATGTAGCCCAAATATCAGCCAGATGTAGCCCAACTATAGCCCAATGACAGAATGTCCCAGAGTGTTCTAAAGAACAACTAGAACGCTAACAGTCTTACTTATGACAAAAGTATGGCACACCGGAAGTCATCTTGATTGGAATAAAGTGGTAACACTTAATACATTTAATTTGAAAAGGAACAAAATGAGGGGTTTCATTTTGCCAAAGAAATTTTATATATATATATATATATATATATATATATATTCACTGAAAAAACCATAGGTTACACACCAGTTATAGTTAGGAATTAGCATTTAAAAAACCTTTGAAATTCACTGAAAAAACCATAGGTTTCACACCAGTTATAGTTAGCTGGAAATTTTACTCGCATAAAACCATTGAAATTCCCACGTTATAGTTAGTTGGACTCACTATAACTTGCACGTCTGCAATGCACTGCTGATGACGTCACATATTACATCACTTATGCATATATTTAAATATTTAAACATTACTCGCTAATATATGTATTCACTAAGATACACTTAATAAGCCAGTTAACCAATCAATTTTTTTTTTTTAAACACTGAAAAAACCATAGGTTTCAGGCCTTATATAGTTAGGAATTAGCATTTAAAAAACCTTTGAAATTCACTGAAAAAACCATAGTTTTCAGGCCTTATATAGTTAGGAATCAGCATTTAAAAAAACTTTGAAATTCACTGAAAAAAAACATAGGTTTCAGGCCTTATATAGTTAGGAATTAGCATTAAAAAAACCTTTGAAATTCACTGAAAAAACCATAGGTTTCAGGAGTTAAATAGTTAGGAATTAGTTTTTAAAAAACCTTTGAAATTCACTCAAAAAACTATAAGTTTTAGTGGTGTTATAGTTAGCTGGACATTTTACTCATACAAAACCAATTAAATTGCTCCTATATAGTTAGTTGTACTAACTATATTTCGCGCACCCGCAATCCACTGCTGATGATGTCACATATTAGATCATTCATGACATGGTCAGTGACATCACTGATGACATCTCAAATGACATCACTGATGACATCACTAATGACATCATCCACGTGACAATCACATACACCTTTTCATACACTATTTCAATTTTTCATCACTGTTTGTAAAATACAGAGTATCATATTTAAATCCATTGTCACAGCAATACAAGTATCTAAAAATCCACTCAGTGATTCATAGATGTATACACACATCTAATCACTTACCTATGGATTCACTCATACATGCTGTCAATGAACAATAGAACACTATCAAAAATACTTATACATCTATATCGACATTAAACAACAGCACGCATCCTATTCACATATGAATTCGTCCTACTCACTTATGCAAACAATGGATCATACTTACATATTTACTTAGCAAAACACTTATACAAACACCACTTCTTCTATTCATTTAGATAGTAAGTCATACTTAGTGAATTATAAAATCATTATTACAAGTATACAGTTATCCATACAGTCACTCACACAATCATTGTGTCTTATGTATACTTATTTATATACAACAACTGACACATACACTGCCTTTTATTTTTCTAGTTTGTTGGACCTGTACCTTTGAGAAATATATTTGCTCATCACCACACCCATAAAGAGATTCCCTCACCCAAACTGTTAGAACATGTAGTTTTAACTTCATATATCTACTGAATCAACTATTCACACATCTTTGGACAGTCACACACCCCCCACCGAACCACACACACTTTCACACTCCCATACAAATACTCAGTTAACTAATCAATAACTAATATAGACTTTCACATAGCTAGTAACCAACTATAGAATCAGTTTACACAACAACTGACAAAGTGATACAGATATTAACACAGTTTAGTCACTATCCACTATATTTAGTGAGACATTATAAATTGGTCAAGTAAACAGTCAATTACACTGCTACTAAATCCTCCATCCAAATATTTATTTATATATATCCACTCATTCTTCAATGTAAATTGCTATATATATAATGCATATTTAAATAACGAAGCAAACCACATTCACTGGATGATGTCATCAGTGATGTCATCAGTGATGTCATTTGAGATGTCATCAGTGATGTCACTGACCATGTCATGAATGATCTAATATGTGACATCATCAGCAGTGGATTGCGGGTGCGCGAAATATAGTTAGTACAACTAACTATATAGGAGCAATTTCATTGGTTTTGTATGAGTAAAATGTCCAGCTAACTATAACACCACTAAAACTTATAGTTTTTTGAGTGAATTTCAAAGGTTTTTTTAAAACTAATTCCTAACTATATAACTCCTGAAACCTATGGTTGTATATATATATATATATATATATATATATATATATATATATATATATATATAGATATAGATATAGATATATATATTCACTGAAAAAACCATAGGTTATACACCATATATAGTTAGGAATTAGCATTCAAAAAACCTTATTTTACTCACACAAAACCAATGAAATTCCATATATAGTTAGTTGTACTAACTATATATCGCGCACCCGCAATCCACTGCTGATCATGTCACATATTACATCATTCATGACATGGTCAGTGACATCACTGATGACATCTCAAATGACATCACTGATGACATCACTGATGACATTTCAAATGACATCACTGATGACATCACTGATGACATCTCAAATGACATCACTGATAACATCTCAAATGACATCACTGATGACATCTCATTTGACATTACTGATCACATCACTGATGACATCATTCATGTGATAATACAATTAACCTCTTCAGACTCTAATATAACCTTAGATACACTCAGTGTAAACAGACACTCACAGACTGTCACTCATCCATGGAGTTACTCACACACCTAGTCAGTCATGCAAAAATCAATCATACCTCCATTTTCTCAACTATACAGTTATACACACCTTACTTATTCAAACATATACTAAAACATATTTACTCTCTTATACAATCCCTGATACAAGTTCACAATGATCCATACAGCCACTCACACATTCACTGGCTCTTATGCACAGTTATTTATATATGTCAACTCTCACATGTACTGTGTTTTACATATGTACTTACTTTGACATGTAACACTGAGATATCCATTCACTCACCAATACACTCATGCACACAGTCAACCGCCCATACAGCTGTTTCCACATGCACTTTTGAACCCATACATCTAGTGAATCAACTGCTTACACATCTATGCACAGAGTCATACACCTCCCAGCCACCCACACACACACTCAGTCGCCCATACAAATACTTGGGCAACCAATCAATAACCCATATAGTTACTCATATAGCTACTGATCAACACATGCAGCAGTTTACAGAACAACAGACATAATGATGCACAAATTAAGACAGTTTAGTCACTAACCCATGCACTCAGTGAGACACATTTAATCACTCACTCATACAGTCAGTCATGCACCTACTAAATCCTTCATCCAGACACTTATACATCCACTCAAGACATATTTTAACTTTACAGAAAAATACAGTCACTGGATGTTGTCATCAGTGATGTCATCAGTGATGTCATTTGAGATGTCATCAGTGATGTCATCAGTGATGTCATTTGAGATGTCATCAGTGATGTCATCAGTGATGTCACTGACCATGTCATGAATGATGTAATATGTGACATGATCAGCAGTGGATTGCGGGTGCGCGATATATAGTTAGTACAACTAACTATATATGGAATTTCATTGGTTTTGTGTGAGTAAAATAAGGTTTTTTGAATGCTAATTCCTAACTATATATGGTGTATAACCTATGGTTTTTTCAGTGAATTTTCAAGGTTTTGTAAATGCTAATTCCTAACTATATATGGTCTATAACCTATGGTTTTTTCAGTGAATTTCATTGGTTTTTTAAAAGCTAATATCTATAGCTGTAAAATGTATTCTTCTTTAAATCCAAAAATATATTTTATATGTTTATTAATAATTTTTTTTAAATATTTTTTTTGTTTCGCTCCCGGTCTGCGAACCGGAAAGCTTCCCGTTAGCTCAAATTGATGCCGCGACCCGGTCCGCGAACCGGTAAGAAATCAACATAGTGACGGTATCGCGTTGCCGCGTAATGCGTCTTATGACGTACTGCGTTAGCGCACCCGGAAGTGCCCCGGGGCGCGGACCGAGGCGCGAAACGCAGCTCCCCGGAAGCGATCCGCGGCACGTCGCGAAAGCGCGACGTATCGCGTTGCCGCGTAATGCGTCTTGTGACGTACCGCGTTAGCGCACCCGGAAGTGCCCCGGGGCGCGGACCGAGGCGCGAAGCGCAGCGACCCGGAAGCTAACCGGGGCGCGTTCCGCAGCGCGTAACATGAGCGTGAGAGGTCATGTGACTTGTTAATAAAACTTTTCATTGGTTCATTTCACTTTTGGTTTCATAATGATGTAAGGCTAGGTCAGGTGACCTAAAAATAACACTTTTCATTGGTTGAGAAGTATTGTTTTTCCCAAATGATGAAAACCCCTCCTTCTTTCCTCACTCTGACTTTCATCATTGTGAGAGGAAGACCTTTACTACTATATCAGAAATGGCTTCATTGGTAGCTTCAGCTGGTGCACCCCCACCACCACCTCCACCTCCTCATGGGAAGAGAGGACCACCTCCCCAGGTCATGACCAACACTGAGGAGGAAGAGGAAGAAATGGATGAAGAGGAGGGAGAAGAACCACAGTTCTTAGAAGAGGTGCCCCGGGTTTCACATAAGAAAGCCAGTTTCATCTGGCAGTTTTATTCGATCCCTCCTGGCCAAAAAAAAGTCAATGCGAGGTATGTCACCTGCCTCATCTGTAAAGAAAAATTATCCAGAGGGACGGATAAGAAATATAGTTACGGAAATCATACTATGCACAGGCACATGACAAGGAAGCATCCACTCAATTATAGCCGGGCGGAAATACGGGATTTGCAGGAAAATCCAAGATCAACTCCTGTGGCCAGATCAAGAATACCCATTTCATTGACACCAGCAGAGGCACGGGAAACTGTGCCAAATATACAAGAAAATTTTGGCCACATGATACACTCTTGTATGCACTGTCGTGCGTTGTTAGCATGTGGCAACATGAGCATAAATGCTATAAACCTGGCGTATGAACACCATAATTGCCCTAACCGCCCCCAGTAATTTTTTTTTTGCTCCTGTTGAGCCCTTTTCAATGCCTGTTTTTTGTTGTTTCCCCCCCCCCAAAAAAACCAAAAAAAATATAAAATCGTTCAAAAAATACAAAAAAAACAAAAAATGTTCAAAAAATAAAAAAAAATATAAAACAACAAAAATATTTAAAAAAAAGTTCTTTTCAGAACTACCTTCCCTTTCAAAAAAAATTGCTAGAATGTTTAGCACTCTGGCAAGCTCTATTTCTTGTGGTTCGCTTCCCGGTTAGCTTCCCGGTACGCGGACCGGGAGCTAACCAAAACAATTTTTTTTTAAAAAAAGAGTAAGTATAAGGAAAGTAAACAGAGAGTGATGTTAAAAGAAAGACAGCTATAGGGAGTAAAGAAGAGATACTGTTTAATAGATCTATTTACCGAAGAAAAGACGGAAGAGGGTATAATTGTGAAAAACAAAATAGATAACGAAGTGAAAGAAAAAAAAAGAGAGTATAACATTAACAAAGAAGAGTTTCTTGGAGAATGTGAGTGAATGTTCAAAATAAGATTAAAACATGAGGAATAACAGAGAGAAAAAAAAGAAAACAGAAAACAAAAAATAACAGAAAAAGATTAATTGAAACAACAAAGAAATGTAAGTAACATAGAGCCATATCATCAACATAGGCAATAAAAGTTTTGCAGCTTTTATTGGCAGAAATGTGTCGCTAAAGCTGCTTTTGCGGCAGAAAACTGCCGCTAAAACCACTTTTGCACCAGTTTTCTGCCAATAAAAAGAGCAATAATTTTATTGGCTGTGTTCATAATATGCCCCTTAGTGTGCTTCAACTACACAGAGAAAGCATTATGAACAAGTAGTGATAGAGTGATCAGTCAAAGACACTAAGAGTAATAGAGACGGAGTGAGTGAACAAGAGTGAGGAACTATGAGAAGAGAGGGACTGAGAAAAAGAGTGGAAGGAGTTGAGTAAGTAGGTAATAGAGAAAGGAATGAGGAAAGTAGCAAAGGCAGGAAACTGAGGGTTAAAGAAATGAAGCAGTGGAACTAATAGAAGTTAAATGTGATAGAAATGTAACGAAAAGAGTACAAAACATTTACCTTATAATTGTCGTTAAATTACTCACTTTTTGTTTTTATACTTTCAATCTGTGAAAGAGAGAACAAACATTTGAAAAATATTAAAACATGTATTTAAAAATTACAAAAGACAAGGGAAAAGATTGAAGGACAAACAGTTTTTCAACAACTTTGACACTTACAGAAGCTTCGGCTTCTCCAGGCCCCCTACACAGTCCTAAAGATATACATTTTAAACTAACAGTATCTTGATGCAGATGAAGTGAGGCCTATCTTAAAACATGGTGCATCTTTTGCATTGCTGTTGTCTCAGAAAAGTGTCGCAAGACACTAAAATTTTAAATAATTGCTTCAGGATGCCAATAAGATGTCTCCTATCCAGAGGTTTGTTTGAGGTGAGGCCTACTCAGGGTTGCAGATGAAATTTCGAGTTGTTGAAGAGAATAGAGGACATAATATATGTGAAGGTCTACCAATGAAGTGAGTCATGTCCACTGCACTCTTGAACAAAGTCCAAACCTCCTATGTTTCCCTGGACAGACCTAAACTTGATTTGCACAATGTGATTCGTAATGATAGGAAACACAGGTGATGTAATTGAAATACGTGCAATTTATTTTGCTCATTTCACAATCACATCACTTGTGTTTCCTTTGCTTAGGTATCTCATTGTGCAGATGTAGTCCAGCATATGAAAGAATACGCAGAAGTGCAGCACTGCATGCAACAACTTTGACACTTACAGAAGCCTCACCTTCTCCATGCCTCCTACACAGTTCTACATATACATCATAAATGCAAACAGTACAGAATTAATTATACATGTTAAATGGTTTATTTTTGCTGTTCTCAGAATGTATCAAAATTCACTAAAAACAGTGACTTGAAGGTATTCATCATATAACAGCGGGGAAAAAAAAACACAATCAAAATGATTGTGTTTAAAAAACCCATACAACATAGCAAATCAGAATTCAGAACTCCTTAAAGTTAACTTACTTTTCATGACGTCAAAGGATGTCCTATGAACATCTTACACTCTGTTGTGCTGTTATTACTTTCAGCCCGCCACTTTCTGAAAGAAAATCTCCATCGTTTTTAAAAACATGTTACATGCAATAAATGACTTCTTGCTCTCTACCACAAGTTTCCACAAGGCCAAATCTTGTCAGACCCATTTATAACTCTTGGATTTCTTGTAAGCCAATCCCGTCATTTGGCATTTCCGCAACTTTCAGAATTAAAATGTTGAAGATCATTTTCACAATCCTGGAATAGTAATATCTTCCCCTTCTTGCTCAGTCATGTTCTACATTTCCTATGACACTGATACTGCTTACTATGAAGCAGACTTACACTACCTCTATGACTACTACAATTATTTAATTCTCTACATCACTTTTAATCACAAAGCAATGTAAAACAGTAGACAGCATTGCAGACTTACATTCCCTCTACTTTATGTTTTGATTGGCTGCTTCAATTAGCTTATAAAAAGAAATAGTTTTTCTGAACTCATTCAAAGTGCACTTATTTCTCCATGACGTCCAGTCTTATGGTTGGAAGTTATGTCTCTGAACTACACTTATCCTCAAGGCCAAATTGTGTAGGAGCCATTAGAACTTCTTGAAATTCCACAGAGCACATCCCGAGATTATTTCCCTAAAATTTTGGTTTTAAAAACACCAGGTAAGAGTTTTTAAGGTCATACGGCAATTTTTTTTTTAAAACTAAAACAGAATCGTTTCAGAATGACCAGCCATTTCTAGACTTTAAATAAGCTGTGTAATGTCCTGATGTTATTGAAGGACCGTCATGATATATAATTGCTGCAGTTACAAAAGTCCTTCCTGATATTGACAACTGTGAAGCTACAACATTTTTAATTAAAGTTGTCAATTTTGATCCATCAGGCCTACATCATTGGAACATTAAAATGACATACTGGCCATATGTTCGTATAAATAATGTGGACATCATTTCAGATTTACATTGGCTACACTCCATGTTGTGATCAGCTGCTTTTACTAGCTTATTAAAGGAGACTGATTTACTGTCTGGCAAAGTTAAATATATAAATCTTTCTGAGTCTACACTAGTAGTACTTGATACCATACAGTTCTCGCAGTCATGCTGCCATTGATACGAAAGCCCAAACAGCTGATCTACATCTACACCTTCAGCATGTAATACATCAAGCATATACATTAAAAACTCCTGACAATCTTGCTGAATATTTTGAGAGAATTGTGTTTGGCCTGAACATCTGTCTAACAGATTTCGAATTTCAGACACACTTTCTATGTTTGTTCTATCAGTGCTACATTTCTCTAACACAGAATTTAACAAACTGCAAAATGTTTGATCAGAATTGACCACAATCTCTTCTTTTACATTTTCTAGAGAAAACAAAACATTAACCACTACATTAGCATAGCAGTTGACACCAGAACTGTTTTCAAACTGAAAACCAACAACATCTTCAACAGAATCCTTTTTGTTTCTGCTTGTAATTTTAGGTTCATTGACTTTTTGTCTTTTTGCTACAACCTCCCCAGTATTGGTCACATTTCTTCGTTTCCGGCCTACCACACGTTTCTCAAACAAAGGATACTGAGGCAAATGTGGCGCATACTCTCTTCTTAACCTATTGTATTCCTTAACACAATCTAGATCCGCACAAATGTTTGTGACATCACACTCAATCAAGTACAATCCCGATAAAGTTCTAACTCGTGACAATGCCACATATGCCATACCCTCCTTGAACACAGAACTGCCAATATTCACCAATGCACTGTCTACACTTAAACCTTGCGATTTATGGATTGTCACTGCATATGCCAAGCAAACAGGAAACTGCTTACGGCGAACATATAAGTCTTTTACAAGCAAAAATCTAGCAGAACAACGACCAATTAGCTGTACTTCCTCAATGCCATCAAATTTAATTTTTAAAAATTCAATTCCATCTCAATTTCTGTATTTCACAAAATCAACAACATTACCCATTGATCCATTTACCAGACCTCTTTCAACATGTAAATTCCTTCTTAAAATTATACGGCAGTTCAAGCACACATTCAGAGTCTTTTCAAAACCTGCAGTTTTAGATATACTCTTCTCTAATGAATCCAATTTTGTTTTCAGATTCTCAGACAAAATAATTGTTGATCCCATATGCTCTACTCTGTCAATAGCTTCCAGTTTCACAATCTCTTGCTTTTCTAAATGCAACATTTTGTTGTTAAATTTGGCACATTCTGCAAGAGTTGGCATCAAACATATTCCAGATTTCTTCTCAGTAATTTTCTGAAAAATATTCTCAGGCACAACATCTTGTTCTGGATATAAATTTGACAGTAATCGTGCATGTAAAGCTTCTTTCCCATGCTCAGTCACTTTTCCAATTCTAACCTCTTGTAGAATAGTCTTGTAAACTTCATCCTTCGCCTGACGCATATTTTCATGCAGTTCAGCATAATTGAAGTTTAACCATATATTGACGTTGCCAATGCTGCCTAGGCACTTCCTGGTATCTTCATGCGTGAGCATTTTGAACACAGGTTGCCCTTTCACTGGTGTCAGCTGCAGAAGATCTCCGAAAACAATGATGTGTTTGCCACCAAATAACACATCATACTCTGTTTTGAGAACTTCTTGCATTCTCAAATGCACAAAGGCAAGCATGACATTGGAAACCATGCTTACTTCGTCAATGATAAGAAGTTTCATTTTCCTCAAGATTCTTGAAACTTCAAAACAAGCATCTCCAGATAGCTTGTGATATTGTAATTTGTTGTCATGCTCCACTGGCAGCATCAGTAAACGATGTAAAGTAATCCCGTTAATATTATGTGCTGCCAGTCCAGTTGGAGCAGTGACAACACAAGACAGTGATGACTCTGTCCTTTCCTGCAAATAGCATGAAATTGCTTTAATGAGGAAACTTTTTCCAGTTTCCGCTTCTCCACTCACGTACAGTCGGACAGGCTTCAACGACGTACATGAGCACTCTTTCTTATCATGACTTAATCCATGATCAATTTGCATGGTAACTTCGTCATATATTTTCCTCTGCTCAACGTTGAGTTGTCTTTCCAACTCTTCAAAGTTAACCGCATCCTCTTGAGCATGTGCCATGGCTCTTCCCACTTCATTCATAGCAGTGGCAGCTTCATTTTCAATAACAGGTCCTCCTAGTGGATCCTGACTCAATGAAGCAGAACTCTGACTGTCCTGAGAACTGTCTCTGGCAATCTCGGCTGCAATCGTTGCTTCCTGCTCAATTTCCGCATTCAACATTTCTACATATTTGGGAAAAGCAGGACATTCTATGGTCTCCTTGGCGGCATTGAAAGAGTCTTCGTAACAGAGAAAATCTCCAAGCAGTTCCTCTTCTGCACGCCAAGGCTTGAAAAGTTGCAAAAGTGCTAAATAGAAAAACTCCTTTTTTTCAGGAGATTCGCCACTCAATTTTCGATGGTTTACCAAGTGGCATTTTCTTTGCTTGACCAGACATCCCTCACTTCCTATTACAGCATACACTCCTTTCTCAGTATCTTCTTTGATGTTCCTCTTGAATATGTAATTTTGAAGAACCTCATACAGACAAACATTCTCGAGGTGAATGCTTCGATTTGGATAATATGTATCCAACATGTTGGTCTTCAAAATGTCGGTACTGTTTGGCTCCTTTTCCGCCAAATACTTAATTTCCCGGACAGGTTTGAGAACTCGATTACGCGTTGCAGCAAGACCAAGACTCGCCCAAACGATACTCCTGGACTTGGCATAGAGACTTGCTGAAGACAACCGGTCAGAACATTCGTACGCTCCGATTTCTCGATGCGACAACATCTTCAGACTGAAACTGTACAACTTCTTGCTGAGGCTCTTTTCATGGGAAATGTCCTCCCACATATCCTTCAATTCTGTCTTCTCTTTTTTGGTGATGTAAGACGTCACATACCGAGCCACAGCCATACAGTTATCAGCCACAAACTGTATATCCATGTTAGCATTCCACATGGACAAAATCACCGGGTTGTAGTCATTGATGTACTTGGACTCTTCGTTCCTCTTCAAATTGTATGTGTTTTTAGGTGATTTCTTCATGACATTGTGTCGCAGCGAAGACATCAAACTGTTTACTCTTCCTTTAGAAATCACCGGTCGTGGAAAGCCGAAACGACATTTGGTGTAGAACTTGTCCTTGTTTCGGAATTTACGACGGCAGTACTTTCCACATCGATGGCTTTGGAAACGCAGAACTTTTTCTCTTAGGCTTTTCTTCTCCTTTGCGTTTGGAACAGCACACGTAGAATACTGTTGGATGAAACTCATCACTGAGTCTTCTGGATCCGTTCCAAATTTAGGTGCATCCTTGATCCACAGCAACATATGTATATGAGGAGCACCTCTTGCTTGGTACTCCTTTCTCCAGAAGAAATCCAACACCTCTCCAAGAGGTGGATTCTTCTTATTCATGATGAAAGACATCATAGCTTCAAATCTATGATTGAAGTACCTACATACATTGACTGGATCCAAAGAGCACAGTTCTCCGGGTGTCTTGAATTCGATGTTATCTACGTTAGCATTTGCCTCTCGTAGAAATTCAAGTAAGTCTTCCCAGCCATACTCGGCACAGCTCAGAGTGAGGAACCATGTGGGAGTACCTAAGTTCCTCAGCATACATTTTAAATCACCATGACGACGGTACCAGTACTCATTAGTACCACGCTGACACGCCATGAGATTAATCAGGTGAGAATCCAAAATACTGTCTTGGACATTGACTTTATCCATAAAGTCACTTGCCGAGATGTTTTGCATGTGTATACCACTTTTCAAGATGTGGTTCACTGCATATGACAGTCCAGACAGATCGCTTTCAAACAGGAGATGAAACAAATAAGGAATGCATTGTCGAAACCTAGCATCTCCTGCATACAATCGCAAAGTCCGGTATTCAGAAGCAGGAATTTGATGAGGTCGCTCATCATATCTTCCTCCCTGACCTGTTGGAAAAAGCTGTGGGAAACACCGAGCTTCCAAACTTTCCTCCCAAACACTAATGGGACTCCCTTTGGCTTGTTTCATTTGAAACAACTCAATAGCATTCCCCATGACTTCCTTGGAATGCAAAGGATGAACACTATAATGTTCATATATTTCTTCACTAGTAGAGGGTTCTACTTTCTCAATTTGACCAGCACACAAATCGCTATCCTCTTCCTCACTTACTTCCTCTTCTGCAACATATACATTCTTATAGTATTTATTATTTTTTTTCAAATACAATGTTGCCTTTTTAACTTTCCTAACATCTACTAAATCTTGCCATATTTTCTTATTCTTTGTCGGAACCCCATTAACTAAGATAATCAGAGGTTCCTCTTCCACTTTTTCTACTCCGATTGTGTTAATGTTTTTCTTCAAATCTAGAGGCAAATAAACAACTCTTTCCTTTAATCCTCTCTGTAAATCTGATGGAGGCAATTTCCCTGTCTTTGGCTCCATTCTTACAATAGCCTGAAAGGGATGGATACTTTGAATCAAAATAGATTCATAAGTATTTAAATCCTTCAATTCAGAAGGAATCTCAACCAATTCCAGATTATTATGAACTGCTCTAGCAGGCATCTGGTTTTGATTTAATTTGCAACAACAATAAGTACACACACGTTGATCGAATCCCAAATCAAAACAATTTTCTACCATCAAGTATGTTGCAAAATCCTTCCATTCACTATTATTTTCCCTTTCACTTTTTGCATATAAATCCACTAACTTAGTCTGATTCTTATAATAAGTGCGTCGACAACACACACAAGTGAAATTAGGCCTCTCACTTGATTTCACCTGAAACGTCGCAATTTCCTTCAGAAAATTATCTGTACTGGAAACCTGTACACTATCTTCCACATTACCCTCTTCTTCTTGGTCAATTTCAACATTCTCCTCTTTACTTCTAAAGTAACAAAACTCAATTTCTTCACATATATTCTTCACATCTATTTCAGAACCATGCAAAAGAGCAGCGCATAATTGTTTAAGCATAATTGCTGGACTCTTAGCATAATACAACATTCTAACTAATTTCCTCACTTTATTATGATGCACTGCTAGCATCCTGAAATGATGAAAAACACTCTGGCATACTCTCCTGGAAAGACAAGCCAGTGAATGACCATGCAAACCTGTCACTTCTCTCACTCTGCAAGGATCTAATTCTTGCAACAACCTTATTTTCTGCTTCAAACTTTTCTTATTAAATGACCGTACAAAATCACAAAGCAAATTGATGGAATCCTGTCGCACACTACAAATACTACTACACTTCCAGGTGTACACAGGACCCTTAGCACGTCTTCCTAAAACCTCATTACCTAACACCTCTTCTGTCTCTGTTGTCACAAGTTTTTCTTTTTCAACTGGACAACCATCTTTCACTTCATAAGCACGACCACTGGTGTCAACTGCATGCACCAAATCATTATCCTGGAAATAACTCTCCTCATTAAAAAATGCCTCACAGCTTGAACTATGCATCCATTCTCCAGAAAAAACTTCACAAAAATTACTACAATTAACTATTCTCTTCCATCTACTATTTCTTTTGAAATCATAAATTGCCTTGTTTAGCTTCCTAATTCTATTGATTATCAAAATAAATAACTTACGTTTAATTTCAAATGCCTGATCAATAACTTTCTCAACTTTTTTTTTTCTCTTATAAAAAACAACTTTCTGTTGACCTTTCTTAATATTTTTTAACAAATTGCCAATTATCCTGTTGCGGAACATTCGTTTACGAATGTCCCTAAACTGTTGTTTCCTTCTACTATCATGCACAGAGTTATCTCTTGCTCTAGCAGTAACATTTTTGATTGGCCTTTCCTTTCCATTTGAATTACTTCTCTTTTTCTGGACTGAAACATTTTCTGTAGTAATTTTTTACTACACATATTTCTTATGAAATATTTTGTGCTCTTACCCGGTGCTTTCTTCGTGACTTGACAAATCTTTTTGTTAGAGGACTGCTGCTTATTTTGTTTCACCTGCTGTCTTTGACGTTTTGCAGCCTTTCTCTGTCTTTCTATTGTTGGCATGGTGAAATCTTGTAATGATCTGCAGTTGAATCTGTGGTAAAATATAATAAAAAATGTTATTAACCACTATTACCAAACATTAAATCAATAACAGTGATCAAAAACTTAACACACTACTTGACATTTTAAATAGAAGATTTTTTAGTCCTTGGCAAATTTACAATACAGAAATAGCAGAAAAGAAATGACATTTATATTTATGTTACCTGTGCTATTTTATATGTGAATCTGATCTAATTTTATGAGCATATTTTAATATTTTATTGAAGACACTACACATAACCTGTTTTTGAAGGTGTCTTTATTTTTAAATTAAACGGTTTATATTTTTACTTTTTATTAATTATAAATTTTAAAAATAAATGTTTATATTTCCATAGGCTCAAGCAGGTCAGCTTCCCACCCTATGTCATATAATTCGGACAAATCTGCATCCTCATCACGCTCTTCTTCATCCTCAGGATTTAAATCATCCAAGGGATCAACATCCACTGATGTTTCAATTACAAGTTCAATGATGAGGTCAAAATCAACTGATTGCAGATTGTCGCTCATGTTGATGTTGTCTTTATCTTTAAAGAAAGATAACAACAATGAGATGTTGCAGAGTAAGAGACAAATCTCAGAGATTATAATAGTAAAATTGTTTAACAAGAGTAATATTTTGCAGCTATTATTTAGCCATGTCCAGCAATGCTGAGCAGGTGAAGACTATGTCTAATTTTTCAGTGAACAGGACTCATCTCTTCTTAACCTTGGATAAGCCTCACCGACTCTGTGTGTCCTGCACATACTTAAATGTAAAGGGGCAGATTTATGTTAAATGGCACATCCCCAGGCATGCACCAGTTAACGTGCACCGCTGCTCTGCCACCCATGGTGTGCCGTATTTACAATCAGATAGGAGAAAGCTGCGTCAAAACCCTGCGCCTGCTTTAAGCAGGCATAGGTCTTGACGCAACATTGTGGAGATGGGGCACCCCTGAGCCTTGCTTGAGCTGCATCGCCCTTGCGATACAACTCCAGCAATCACTACCTTTACAGCACAGATACGTCACGCATCTGTGCCATTTTTGCCCCATGATGCCCCGCATTGTAAATGCAGCACACCATGGGTGGCGGAACAGCGGCGCAGGATGACTGACACATCCCTGGTGATGCACCAGTCATCATAAATCTATCCCTAAGCTTCTTATCTTGTTACAGATGAACCGCCATATGTACCATCAAACTATTTTGCATTTCCTAAATAGCGAATTTTAAGGAATAAATAGCAATTCTTTACCATTCCTAATTTGCAATGAGCAAATTGCTAATTGCAAGTTACCCATTCATTTCCATGGGCTAGGAGGCTCATAGGAATGAAGGTTTAATTTGCGATTAGCAATTTGCTCATCACAAATTAGGAATTTTTCCAAGGGTGCAGGGGTGTCTCAAAAACACCCTGCTGCACCCCTGAAAAAGAAATTTGGGGGCATATGGCGCACATACATGCCCTAAGGGCATGTGTGGGCGTCATATGGGACCTTTTGTTTTTGGGAAAAAAAGCTTTTTGAAAAGAATTCACAAATTACCACCAACTAGAAGTTGGTGGTAGTTTCCAAATCCTTAATGTCATTTTTTACATATTTTTTGTTTGATACATTGCATTTAAGTAATCGCAAAATTTGCAAATCCTTCAGTGCAATCGCAAAATAAGGAATAGCAAATTTTGCTACTCCTTATTTTGCATCAAACTTGTTTGATACATACCATTTGTCTAATTAACATTCGCAAAGGCCGAAATTCGCAGAATTTTGATCTTTGCGAATGCTAATTAGCTTGATACATATGGCCCCAAGTGAGGCCTGTCTTGCAACATGGTGCATCTTTTGCATCACTGCTGCATCGGTTTCATGTGGTACGTTTTTTTTACACCATGACATATCTGCCTAAATGCATCAATTTGTAATTTTGTCGCCTCATAGCAAATCTTTTGCACCGCCGCTGCATCATAAAAGTGACGCACAGTGGCGCAAAAGAGGCATACACCTATCATAAATCTGTCCCTAGCATTTTAAATGATTAATCCAGGATGACGATAAGGTGTGGCCTATCCAAAGGTTTGTTTAAGGTGAGGCCTACTCAGGATTGCAGATTAAAGTTACGCTTGATGAAGAATACAGAGGAGATAATACATGTAAAGGCCTACCAATGAAGTAAGTAATGTGCACTTTATTTCGCCAGTCATCATAAATGTATCCCTAAGCTTCTTATCTTGTTACAGATGAACCACCATATGTACCATCAAACTATTTTGCATTTCCTAAATAGCGAATTTTAAGGAATAAATAGCAATTCTTTACCATTCCTAATTTGCAATGAGCAAATTGCTAATTGCAAATTACCCATTCATTTCCATGGGCTAGGAGGCTCATAGGAATGAAGATGCAATTTGCGATTAGCAATTAGCTCATCACAAATTAGGAATTTTTTCAAGGGTGCAGGGGTATCTCAAGAACACCCTGCTGCACCCCTGAAAAAGAAATTTGGGGGCATATGGCGCACATACATGCCCTAAGGACATGTATTGGCGTCATATGGCACCTTTTGTTTTTTGGAAAAAAATGCTTTTTGAAAAGAATTTGCAAATTACCACAAACTAGAAGTTGGTGGTAGTTTCCAAATCCTTAATGTTATTTTTTACATATTTTTTGTTCGATACTTTGCATTTAAGTAATCGCAAAATTTGCAAATCCTTCAGTGCAATCACAAAATAAAGAATAGCAAATTTTGAATTAAGGACATTGTAAGTAATTTCCACATGTGCAGTGTTTTCAAATTATGATTTGAAAATCGTTTTTGGGGAAAAGGAATGGTTTGCAAATTTATGACAAGGACATAATGGTGTATGCTTCTCTATAAGGCATTTCAGTGTCGCTGATGTCATTTTTCCCATATTACATTATAAGACCTTTGCCCATGGAGCACATTCCTTGTAAATATGCTCCCACCTGTGCATGGTGAATTTAGATTTTGACTGTTTGAGTCACATAGCCATGTTAAAAGTGACCCAAAAAAATTGGAAAAGCTTTAAAAAAACACATTCATGTGTCTTAAGGACATTTTAAGTCATTTTCCCGTGGACAGTGTTTTGTAAGTGGCGCAAAAGAGTCATACACCTATCATAAATCTGTCCCTAGCATTTTAAATGATTAATTCATGATGACGATAAGGTGTGGCCTATCCAGAGGTTTGTTTAAGGTGAGGCCTACTCAGGATTGCAGATTAAAGTTACGCTTGATGAAGAATACAGAAGAGATAATACATGTAAAGGCCTACCAATGAAGTAAGTGATTTGCACTTTATTTCGCCAGTCATCATAAATGTATCCCTAAGCTTCTTATCTTGTTACAGATGAACCACCATATGTACCATCAAACTATTTTGCATTTCCTAAATAGCGAATTTTAAGGAATAAATAGCAATTCTTTACCATTCCTAATTTGCAATGAGCAAATTGCTAATTGCAAATTACCCATTCATTTGCATGGGCTAGGAGGCTCATAGGAATGAAGGTGCAATTTGCGATTAGCAATTAGCTCATCAACAAAAAAAAGAAATTTTTTCAAGGGTGCAGGGGTATCTCAAGAACACCCTGCTGCACCCCTGAAAAATAAATTTGGGGGCATATGGCGCACATACATGCCCTAAGGACATGTATTGGCGTCATATGGCACCTTTTGTTTTTTGGAAAAAAATGCTTTTTGAAAAGAATTCGCAAATTACCACAAACTAGAAGTTGGTGGTAGTTTCCAAATCCTTAATGTCATTTTTTACATATTTTTTGTTTGATACATTGCATTTAAGGAATCGCAAAATTTGCAAATCCTTCAGTGCAATCGCAAAATAAGGAATAGCAAATTTTGAATTAAGGACATTTTAAGTCATTTCCACATGTGCAGTGTTTTCAAATTATGATTTGAAAATCGTTTTTGGGGAAAAGTAATGGTTTGCAAATTTATGACAAGGACATAATGGTGTATGCTTCTCTATAAGGCATTTCAGTGTCTCTGATGTCCTTTTTCCCATATTACATTATAAGACCTTTCCCCATGGAGCACATTCCTTGTAAATATGCTCCCACCTGTGCATTGTGAATTTAGATTTTGACTGTTTGAGTCACATAGCCATGTTAAAAGTGACCCAAAAAAATTGCAAACGCTTTAAAAAAACACATTCATGTGTCTTAAGGACATTTTAAGTCATTTCCCCGTGGACAGTGTTTTGTAAGTGGCGCAAAAGAGTCATACACCTATCATAAATCTGTCCCTAGCATTTTAAATGATTAATTCATGATGACGATAAGGTGTGGCCTATCCAGAGGTTTGTTTAAGGTGAGGCCTACTCAGGATTGCAGATTAAAGTTACGCTTGATGAAGAATACAGAGGACATAATACATGTAAAGCTCTACCAATGAAGTAAGTGATGTCCACTTCATTGCGCCAGTCATCATAAATGTATCCCTAAGCTTCTTATCTTGTTAGACATCAACCGCCATATGTATCATATAACTATTTTGCATTTCCAAAATAGCGAATTTTAAGGAATAAATAGCGATTCTTTACCATTCCAAATTTGCGATGAGCAAATTGCTAATTGCAAATTACCCATTCATTTCCATGGGCCAGGATGCCCATATGAATGAAGGTGCAATTTGCGATTAGCAATTAGCTCATCGCAAATTAGGAATTTTTCCAAAGGTGCAGGGGTGTCTCAAGAACACCCTGCTGCACCCCTGAAAAATAGATTTGGGGGCATATGGCGCACATAAATTTTAACAACATTCCATTACCTCAAAAACGATTTTCAATTCATAATTTGAAAACACTGCCCACAGGGAAATTACTTAAAATGTCCTTAAGACACATGAAAGTGTTTTTTGAAAGCCTTTGCAAGTTTTTGGGTCACTTTTAACATGGCTATGTAACTCAAACAGTCAAAATCTAAATTTACCATGCACAGGTGGGAGCATATTTACAAGGAATGTGCTCCACGGGGAAAGGTCTTTTAATGTAATATGTGACAAATGACATCAGAGACACTGAAATGCCTTATAAAGAATCATACACCATTATGTCCTTGTCATAAATTTACAAACCATTCCTTTTCCCCAAAAACGATTTTCAAATCATAATTTGAAAACACTGCACATGAGGAAATGACTTAAAATGTCCTTAAGACACATGAAAGTGTTTTTTGATTGCCTTTCCAGCATGGTTGGGTCACTTTTAACATGGCTATGTAACACAAACATTTAAAATCTAAATTTGCCATGCACAGGTGGGACCATATTTACAAGCAATTTGCGCCACAGAGAAAGGTCTTACATTAAAGTGGGAAAAATACCATCAGGGACAGTCAATTGCCGTATAAAGAAGCATACACCATTATGTCCTTGTCATAAATTTAAAAACAATTCCTTTTCCCCAAAAACGATTTTCAAATCATAATTTCAAAACACTGCACATGGGAAAATTACTTAAAATGTCCTTAAGACACATAAAAGCGTTTTTTGATTGCCTTTGCAGCATGTTTGTATCACTTTTAACATGGCTATGTAACACAAACATTCAAAATCTAAATTTTCCATGCACAGGTGGGAGCATATTTACAAGCAATTTGCGCCACATAATTCATAATTTTCTCCTTAAAGCACACTATTCTCTATCTAAATTAAAGAAATATTTTCTCACCTTAGCAAATACTTTGAGTTTGAAAACAGTCTCAGAAACACACCAATTTGTCTTCAGCAGAGCAAAAGGTATGCACTCCAGAGTCTGCAGCTATCAAAAGCACAGAAATGCTGTAATTCTTCACACATATCTCTCATGGCACCCAATCAAAACTCTTCCCTCACTTTTTTTCAAATGAAAACCCTTCCCCCCTCTGCCATTTCATGCCTTTTCTGCATAGCAACCACCTCTTGGAAGACCTCTGGTGTTTGCAAGTTCACACAACAATGTTGCAATTGAACTCTGAACTCTCAGTGCACCTGCGTATCCACTGCAATCTTTCATTTAATGATTTTTTATTGACCACTCAAAATACATCTTTCAAAGAACACATCCATGCACCCTAACTTTCTGTTTTCAGCAATCAAAATCCACCAATCACTGTTACTGCTTCATGAACACAGAAACTCCACAGTTTTTTTCATTTTAAACTCTCATTTTTTCAACTGCCATTTCATTGCCACACTTCATCTGACTGCAGGAGAACCTCCTCTCACCATGTTTTCTGTCTGGATTGTTGGACATAGTTATATTCACTGGGCTCACAGGTATTCTGAGAACAGAAAATTACCTAACCTCAATTTACAAGATGTGGAAATTAAGTGGTTTGGCCACAGAGGATTAAAATGTCACCAATTGATACCATTGGTGAAAACCTTTATGCATTTGCCCAAACCTGACCTGTTAATTGTGCACTGTGGAGGTAATGATTTGGGCACTTTGACTGGGGTAGGTCTGGAAATGCTTTTAAAGGACACCTTTGAGCAATTGATGGCACTTTTTCCTCAGACTGCCTTGGTATATTCAAATATATGCCAAAGACAGAAATGGAGGTGGTCAAACCAATTTTGTCCACAAATTGAGAAGTTGAGGAAGCATGTAAACAAATCTGTTTCAGCTTACATGAGAGACCATGGAATGGGCTCCATGTACAGCAATAACTTGCGTTACTACATGCAAGATATCTACAGAGGAGATGGAGTTCACTTCTCAGATGAGGGGAACAGAATTTTCACTCTGAATTTAAGACTGTGCATTGGTACCTACTTATAAGTACCTAAATGTACCATAAACCCAAAAGCTCTTCTCAGAGCTACCCTACATCTGATCACTCACAATTATTATTTTACTCTAACATTTTTCACTAATTTTCAACAAAGTACGCTCCCTGGGATGCTACCCGGTACGCGAACCGGGAGCTAACCTCGCGAAATTTTTAAAAAAAATGTTTTTTTTTCGCACATATAAGCCTCCTCAGCCACCCTCACAAAACCTAGGGGGTCAAGATAAGTCTACCGTGCCCCCTTCTACCCATTCTGAACATTATTTGCCCTCCATTTTGTATCTTAATTCGACCGAAACACAAAATGGTGGACTCCCGTAACGCTTAAGGTTCGCGAACCGGGGCGCTCAACGGTTCGCGTACCGGGTCGCTCCCTGGGAAGCGCACCATCAAAAAAGGTGGGAAAGTAGTTCACAGAAAAGCCACTGGAGACAATTTCACCAAATATAGATTAGCTCATACTACATACCAATCCCTACCATTTTCACAAATTTGATTGGAATTCCATTTAGCCATTTAGCCTGTAGACCTCTCTAAATACCCTGAGGTAAATTACTTCACAAAACACATCTGAAGTGTTGGAATTGACAACCAATTAATATGTTACTTTCATTTTCTACTTTTTTTACCTGACATTTCATTGGTTATATACCTGAATATATATAAAGGAAGAGAAGAAAACACAGCCATTTTGACTACTACTTCTTGGTGTACATTTCAATAGTATTTTCACTAATTCCTTCAACTTCTTTCTAAAGGTAAGTTTTTATTTTTAAAACTGAAGTATATTGTGCACTATAAGTTAATATGGTAAACTTTTTCTGATAGTTATATACTATCCCTCTGTAGTAGTTATAGATTTAGATAGACTTCTCTGTTATAGTTATGGATGGAGTTAGGCTTCTCTTGTATAATTATGAATTTACTTACGTTAAATCACATACACTTTTTTATATTCCTACTTCCACTCTGATACTATACACTGCCCAAAGATAAATTCACTGATAAAAACTGCCTATCTAAAATTAATCCCAACAGTGCCCTATCTCTACTAATATATATTTTTTTAATCTAAATTTCAGGCAAAATGGAAGGCGAACAGAAAGTTGAATTTCAAATTGTCCTGCAAGAGAGCAGCCAAGAAATCATTGATGAAAATGATATTGAATTTTTCGATGAAACTTGGGACAAAGAACTACTGCAATGTGTACAAGCAGTAGATAACCTCCTTGAAAATGAGGACATTTTACACCCTCAGAGACTACAATGTATATTCAATGATAATTATGAAATTTCTGACAATGAAATGTTAGAAAGTTTAATAAATTATGAAACACAATCACAATAAAAAAAATGCTTAAAAAATAAAGAAAATAAAAAATAATCAACAAAACCAACAATCAATTAACATACAGCATTTGAAAAGTCTATCATTCATTTTTCATTGCAGTACGCTGCCCAGAACGCTTCCCGGTTCGCGGACCGGGCGCTACCCACGCAAAAAAACAAAAAAAACCTTTTTTTTTTTTTGCCCCGCGGGGCCCTTTTAAAGCCTCCACATTAAACCTAGGGGGTCAGGGAGGATCTACTATGCCCCCTTATGGTTATTTCCCCCTTTGTTTTGGCCTCCTCTTGTCTCTCAATCCTACCGAGAGACAAGATGGCGGCCGCTCCGGACTGTTTAGAATGTTGACAGACACCGGAGAGCCAATCAGCTTCGCTACGCGAAGTTCCGGTACGCGCCCCGGTCCGCGAACCGGGGCGCTGCCCGGTCCGCTGTTACAGATATATATCTTTTTTTAAACGTTAATTTCTCAAAATCCACTGGAGCACATATATTGAGACCTACAAAAGGCACATCGGGCTACCAGTCCCTACAATTTTGCCAAGTTTCGTGCAAATCCATTCAGCCGTTCGGGCTAAAAGTGAGGCCAACCGCCCTATGGAAAACTCAATGTTAAAAACACGTTTTGGGACCCCCCTTTTTTCTCGGCCCCCCCTTGACGAACCCCCCCCCCAAATTTTCAAGGGCTGCTCAGAAACAAAATGTTCCATTTTCCTGAAACTTTCAGCCAATTCCGTCCACAAACGCCAAAGTTATTAGACATAGAATTTTCAAAAATCCCATAGAGAAAAAATCCGCGACCGCCAGTAGGTAATATATATATATATATATATATATATATATATATATATATATATATATATATAACTTTTTTCCTTTACACTTTCAACATTCATCACACCTCAGGCTGTGGGTGCTGCTTCACATAGATAAGGGTGAATTACAATCAATGCCTAATTTGTTGTCCCGTCCCAAATATATAGAAGCACACTTGAAACCTGCGATTATTTTTCTTTTATTGTCAACACGATGAACACACTGGACAGATGCTTTCGGTTCATGATTGCCTTTCTCAATATCAGTGCGGCCAAAGTTTGTACGACAATTTAAACAAAAGCACAGTTCATTGGTTAATCATCATATTGAAGCAAACACTAGGAGATGATGGATGTAGCACTGAAACTTTTCAGACACTCACCCCCATTCACAGATCTGGATTGGATCCATCATCGTTCTTTAGCTCACATTGCCGCAACAGTTCAAACCCAGCTGTATGCAAGTCAGTCTTGACCCTGCACCTAATGGGACCAATCCAGCTCGAACAAGCATCCTGGGAGTGGACCAGTTTCGGGGTAACACCCCTCATCAGTTGATTCCTGTGGCAAAGTGAGCAAGGGACCCGGGTATGGGCATTACCCTGCCAACTTAGGGTGAACAAAGCAAATACAAGGAGATGATGGACATAGCGCTGACATTTTTCAGACACACCCCAAGCCATCTTTAAACAGACACTCACCCCCAGCCATCTTTAAACAACTAAACCACAATTTATGTTAATCTGATATGTCAAAACTAGACAGCATCATTAATTCAATTAATATCTGGTAGGATTCATTTGGAACAATAATACATACAAGAAGTTTATAACCTGGAGACAATATCAGATCAAGAATATTGTCAAATGATGGGTATTGAGACCAATAAATCAGCAATCAGTGGATGTAGACAAAGATCAAAATGTTGCCCACAGTTTAATAGATACATTTCAGGATATTATGATGGAAGAACTGAGAGATATATCTCTAAAAGGAAAATAGTTTCCATCAACAGAAGAACAGAAGACTGGTGGGCTTTCAAAGATCTACAAAATGACACTAATATCACTATAACACCTTCTGAAAAGGGAGGAAACATAGCAGTCAGGGATCGATTAAAATCCCAACATAAAGTAAAAAGAGAACTATATAATCCAAACTACTATGAAAATCAAAAAGAAGATCCAACAAAAAGAATAATGTCAGATTTCAACAAGAAATTATACAAATGGCATGATCAAGGATTACTGGAAGACAAAGAATTACTATATTTGAAAACACTTCACCCAACAGCACCTACAATCTATTTTCTACCTAAAGTACATAAAAGCCTGGAAAATGCTCCAGGATACCCAATTGTTAGCTTGTGTGACTCCTTGCTTGAAAAGGCCTCTAGAGTTGTCTATATAGATTTATTTCCTTATGTGGTTCTGCATTCTGTCCATCAATTGTTCTTTTTACATTTGTCACCCGAGTGGGACCGGTATGCCCAGACGTAGGTCCAGTGCTCTCCATGCCATTGGAGTTAAGCTATCCTGCTGATGAGGGCTGAAAGTGATACTAGGATGCTTGTTTCCACTCCAGGGAGTACCTGGCTTGGCAGTTCGGGCTGGACTGTTCCCATTGGGCGCAGGATCAAGACTGATTTGAATATGGCTGGGTCCAAACTGGAATGGAATGGTGAGAAAAAAACGATGGATTTAGGCCCATATCTCTGTACTGGGGTGAATGTATGACATTGTTCTGCATTCTGTCCATCAATTGTTCTTTTGGCATTTGTCAACACGAGTGGGACGGGTGTGCCTAGATGTGGGTCCCGTGCTCTCCATGCCGCTGGAGTCAAGCTTTCCTGGCTGATGAAGGCAGAAAGCCCAAAACCGGTCTTAGGATGCTTGTTTCCAGTCCAGGGAAGACCTGGCTTGGCAGTTCGGGCTGGACTGTTCCCATTGGGCGTAGGATCAAGACTGATTTGCATATGGCTGGGTCCAAACTGGAATGGCATGGTGAGCAAAAAACGATGGATTCAGGCCCAGATCTCTGTACATACCACGGCAAACAGATTACATAATGGCCACAGTAGATGTGGTTACTCTTTACACATCTATAGCACATGAAGATGGCCTCAAAGCATGTGAATATTTTTTACGGTCAAGATCTTTAAGCTTATTAGAACATACACACATGCTTTAAGAAATCATGCACTATTGTCTTACAAACAATGTTTTTCTGTTTGATGGTAACTTTTATATCCAAAAAAAGGCATGTCAAGGGGTACATCCTTTGCTCCAACTTTTTCCAATCTAACAATAGGACACGGGTAAGCTGAATATATTTTGACTGAAAAAAACAATGAGATATTGAAGAAAATCATTTTATGGATCCGTTATATCTAATATCTGTTTTTAATCTGGGAAGGTAAACAAGATGAATTAAAATGTTTTTTTTAGATTCTCTTAATCAAATTCCACAGCAACCACAGTTCACTTAGAAAATGAGCAAGGAAACAATTGATTATTCAGACATTCAAATTTATATTGAAAATGATCAAATCTGCACAAAACTATACTGTAAACCGAATCGTTGCAACAGCATCTTTTAATTGGAGCATACCATATGGAGAGTTTCTAAGAACTAGAAGAATTTACTCGGGAGAGAAAGAATTCATGATACAAATAAATGAAATGTATGAATGATTTCAAAGAAGGGGTTACTCTTTTACTGTTTTAGAGGATGCCAAGAAAAGAGTAAAAACACTAAACAGGGAGGTTTTACTTGTACCGAAGACAGCCAAAAAAGATATAATTGAAGCTATTACTAGGTATATAATAGACTTCAACCTCACTGATAAAAAAAAAAGTCAGGAAAGCATTAAGAGAAAATTGGATATTGTAAGAAAAGATAAAGATCTAAAGGACTGTATAACAGAAGATCCTAAACTGACATATAGAAAAACATCCTCTCTTGGCAATCTTCTAACCCAGAGCTACTTTTCAGCTCCAGAGAGTGACAGAGGAAATTGGCTTAAGAGAATGGGATTCTATAGATGCCAAAAATACAAAGCCTGTCAATTTGGACGTAACAAGAAGGAATTTGAATCAAACTCAACTTATGCATTCTCCAACATGTTAGAGCCATTAACAATAGAGACTAATCATATACAATAGCTAAACATATCTGGGAGGAACAGAATGATGATTTGGCAGGTCTTTGCTATTACGGAATTCAACATATTCCCAAAAAACTGAGAGGAGGGAATCATGAATTTGTGCAGAGAAGAGTGGAGTCAGGATGTATTAATATTATTATTGGGACAGAAACAGCATGGGGTTTAATGTGGATGTAGAGTTATGTGTACATCTGTAACTCTATGACCTGTGCTCCCTTTTTCTTTCCCGTTCCACACATCTTATCTTTGAATTTCAATATTCAATACTCAATCAGTACTTTTCTCTCCTCATTTATTTCTCTCAAAAATTCCTTTCTTCATATGATGTTTTGGCCATTTCTGAGATATGTAAGTTAACTAGGACATGCACAAACTAAGTACTTTATAATCCATGTACTGTAACAATTGGTTAAGTGATGCACAGAAGAACTTCTCTGGACCCCAAGGTCCCTCAGCATCCAAGAGGACTTCATTCCCAACCAGTAGTGTGCCAGGAGGTGAATTTGCAGAATGGTGGAAAAAGGGGGCTTGGCCTCCGAAGACCTCCTAGCAAACCCGCAGTGTGGATCTTACTGAAGGTAAAAAGAGAGGTAGATCGCCCCCAAGGACTCTCAGCAGCCAATGGGACATTCATCACCCACTGTCCCTGGAACACGGCAAAACCTGGACACAACGCCAGTTCACCAACTGCAACTCGTCCAACCTCGTATACCTCATCACATGCCGGTGTGGCCTGAGATACATTGGCATGACCACCCGAAAAGTCAGAACCAGGATGACTGAACACAGAAGCACCATGCGCTGTGGCAAAAATATCAGTAAACTGACAGAACACTTTCTCACCCAAAACCATACTCCAAATGACTTCACATGGACTGTGATTGAACAGTTTGCAGTATCGGACTGCAATGAGAAAACACTCCTCACCAAAGAACAGCGCTGGATATACCGCCTTTCCACCCATACACAGGGGCTTAATGATTCCATTCCGTGGAATGCGCTGTCAAACTAGCCAACTGGTTGTTCTATCCCTCCTCTCTGACTCGTGGCCTGTTCCCATGTCTGTATTCAGCTATTTTTAACTTTTTTCACTTGTTATTTTTAATTTCTTTTTTAAACTTCCTTACTTGTTATAATTTCCTCGCTACCCTGACGTTTACCACATTTTCCATACTGCCCCATGGCCTGCACTATTCCAGTGCTGCTGAACCGCCAACATACGCCATACGCAGGCGCTCAGAGACCCGGTCTGCATCCCGCGCATGCGCATAACGATCGGCACTGATCTAGCACACATGCGCGGCTCGGCCCTGCGCGACCACACCCTCTTCTCTCAGCTCCAGGTGCAGACAATAAACGAGCTATTTAAAGCCCGCGTCCGAGCTCTGAAGCCTCACTCGGGACACCGGAGCAGGACGATAGGTCGCAGGAGCACTTTGATCGGAAATACCGTGAGTAACCATGCTGATTCACCACGACGCTCTGGGTAAGCAGCATCTTTCTTCCACAGGTTCAGTCCTAACCTATACTTTTCTACAATGCCTAGGGTCTTCTCTCCCTGCCAGGTGACCCAGGAGGCTTTAACAGCAAATAGCAAGTGTGAGGAATTATGTATTTTACTTACCTGTACCTCACGCTATGCTCGTATCGCTGTGTAGCCCACCACCGCCACTGCGCTGTAGTAATTCCCGCTGTAATTCACATCTGCCATGAAAACATCATGACCACGTTCTAACTGCCGCTCTAGGTCGTTCACGCACCTTAGAAGCCGGCAATATGTTGTGTTACTTTAAATACCATTCTCATTGGTTCTCCCTTGTATGTCTGTTTGTATGTCTGTGTTCTATGCACAGTAAAGCAGAGGGAATCCCCCTCTAACACGTACAGCACCTTAGCGAGTGCGACACATTTTTAATCACACACTAAACCACTTAATATAGTTTATTCTTTCACCCACACATACTCATTGGTCCTGAGGAAAGCCAGTTTTAACAAAAGGCCTGGCTGAAACATGTAGACCACATAGGACGAAGGAGTTCATAATACACTCCACATCGTCCGCAAGCCTTTTTATATGCTAGCAGGGGCCCAGGAATTAAATTTACCTTATACCCTCAGGGAACTGGGACCACCTGCATAGCTTTTAAACAACACGTTCATACCCACTATTCACTGCACACTCAGCAAGCATACCAGCTCCTCAGTAATCTGGAGTCGCAGCACACCCGGGACACATTCGGTGTCACTGTGGTGGGCCCGATGATGAAGCATGCCACCAACTAGGTTGGTGGGTGAGGGCTTCATGACCAAACCAAATGGTTTGCCCACAGACGTACCTTTGGAGTCTCGCCAACACAACTAAGCTAGTCCTTTTTTGATATTGCTACATATAACCAGGGGATCCGGACTGGCTTACCCAGTCCTCTCTCTCCTTTTTGATTTGCTGACATTCATCACCCAACCAGCAGTGAGCCATGAGGTGCATTTGCAGAGTGGTGGAGAAAGGGTGCTTGGCCTCCAAAGACCACTCAGCAATCCCACTGTATGGGACTTACTGAAGGTATCAGGATGCCTGTTGGCCCCAAAGGACCCTAAGGAGCCAAGGGGACTTCATGCACCAACTAGCAGCATGCCAGGAGACGCGTTTGCAGAGTGGTGGAGTAAGGGGGTGCGGCCTCCAAAGTCCTCCTAGCAATCCCACTGTGTGGGACTTACAAGAGGTAATAGGAGGGCTTTTTAGCTCCTAAGTGCTCTCTGGATACAGGTAGACTTCATCCTCCAACCAGCAGAGTGACAGGAGGTGCTCTTGCAGAGTGGTGCGGAAAAGGTGCAGGGCCTCCGGCAGCTCGCCGGTACATTTATTTTTTTATTTATTTTTTGGGATTTATAACCGGAGGGAGGTGCATGGCCAAGTTCAGTTTTTAAAAATAAATCATTTATGGGAGGGTCTGATTTTGGCCCCGGGGACCCCACTTCCCAGGGCCTGTCCACTTCTTTATTTATTTTTTTAAAACAGGGGGTATAGTCACCACTAGGCAGTTATAGTTATGTCTGCTTTTCCCCAGACTGAGTGTTTTTTTGGTTTGCTAATAACTTGGCCCTGTTTGACGAATCTTCACAAAATCTTCACGGGGCGATTAAAAAGGGGCTCCAAAAATACAAAGTCCCCATGAATTTTCCATAGACGTCTGTAGACAAGGCTACAGCAAAAACTTTTCAACAGAATTATACCAAATTCAGCAGGAAGATAGATCTTGGTCAGCAGATTGCGCTTTTTGTGATTTGATGTAAACCCATTCAGTAGTTTTTGAGATATTAGGGTAAAACAAACTATAGATATTCGGATGGTTGGGCCATGAGACTCTCATGAGCCTCTTGCGAGAGCGCAGATTAATAATGAAATCTTCTGATTGTCCAAGAGGCTTGTTTTTCCCATGAGCTTGTGTTGGGTTCTGGGAGTCTTGCGAGAGAGAGAGTTCTCTGATTGGCTAGCTGTTATAATTTTAGAAATGAAATGGCCGCCATCACTGTTTCCAGTGAAAAATTGCAAGTTGTGGAAATGGAGTAAAACAGCTGTACAAGGAGGCAGCAGAAAGGCATCCTGTCCTCCAAGATTTGGAGAGGAGGTCTCTAAGGCATAACAGCTTGCAGGACACTTGCAGAATCCCAAATAGTAAAAAGGAGAAGGCGGGTTTTAAATACATTCTACTAGTAGAAATGCATATTGTGTCCCTTGTCATTGAGAGAAAGTGTGTAAAAAAAGTACTGTGATGAGTAGAAGGTTAATTCTTTTTAAAAACGATGTTACGATCTTGCAAGACTCTTGTGGGATCATTATAAATAGGAAGGAGTAGGTGATCTTTGAATATACTCTGGTATGCACATTTGTTACTGAGGGAAGGAGTCTCAGTGTAGATGGTGTTTATCCGAGTCTAATGTTTATGCCCATCACCTTGGAAAGAGTTCTGAGTAGAGCTAAGGCTCTTCCCACGCCCTACTATGTACACCCATCATCCAAAAGAGGGGTATCAGCAGAAAGTCCAGTCCCTTCCCACACCCTGCTATGCACACCAATCATCTGAGGAAGGGGTCTGAAAGGAGAGGTCAGTCCCTCCCTACACTCTACTGTGCACACCTGACATCCAAAAGATTCAATTAAGTAGGTTCTTGACTTAGTCAGGAACCCACTTAAGGGACTCAAAATGCTATACTAATTACAAATATTGTGGAAATCCTGCCAGTTACCCATCTAGCTACCCAGGCCTTTGAGAGTAGTTTAATCAAAATGTTATGAGCTACAGAAATAACACTGTGCAACCTCAGATCACCAATTACACTATAGTAGTGACATTGATCAGTGACATTCATATGGGCCTAGGCCCATAGGAATGCATGAGAAAGCATTTCCTAATAGCAATTCACAATTTGCGAATCGCTATTAGGGAAAGTGTAGGAATCGCTATTATTTTTGTGAAACCTACATGCATAAGGAATTGCGACTCCTAAATAACGATTTCTTAAAAATCGCTATTAAGGAATCGCAATCCCTTATCTTGATGCATGTGCCAATAAATCCTTATTGAAAATGAGCTAGGAGATTTTTTTCAGAGATGTACTCCTTAAGTTGAGTATGTATACACCTCTCAGGTATTGTGGTTAGAAAAGGCAGGCTTGAGAAAAGGTGAAATTGTTGAAGTCTTCAGAATCTACAGACCGTTTTAACAAAAGGGATCAGCCTATCTCAGTCTTAAAGAGAAAGTGTTAATACACAGGCGCGGTGCGTCCATTGGGGCGTGGGGGCGTAGCCCCCCCCGCCCGCAGCTCCCTCGGCGTCTTTGAACTTGAGTAAACTGAGCAGGTTACTCAAGTTCAAAGACGCCGAGGGAGAACCGACAATCATGTCAGTCAGCATGACGTCAGACCGCCCACCCCCTTCAGAGTCTGAAGGGGTGGGGGGTCTGGCGTCATGTTGACTGACATGATTGTCACCAGAGCCAGCAGGCAGCAACACAAGTGCGCTTGAGTGGGGACGGAGGGCAAGTTTTTTACCCGCGCCCACTCATGCGCACTTGTGTTTTTTCACTTAATGGCGCATGCCCATTAGGAGCCCCTCGGTCTCCTAATGGGCGTGCTGCGGGCGAAGAGAAACCTGTGCGCTGCTGGCAGCGCCCGGATTGGCTGAGAGATACTGCCAGTCCACTCCAGAGGGCCGTTAGTGAAGGCGCCAAGCCAGGGGAGCAGAGGTGGCGCGGACCGGCTGTAAGGTAAGTTTTCCTTTTGATAATTAATTCCTTCACACCCACCCCCACGCGATCCCCCTCACGATCACCCCCACGACACTTCCCCCGTGAGCCGCTACTGACTGTGCAGCCTAAATGACATGCTTGATTCCAGTATTCGCGTGGACGACTGACTTAGGCAGTGTTGATTAATATACAATGCATGAGCCTAAATGCCAAAAACGAAGGCATTCTTGTTGTCTGCTTGTCTCGAGAAAAATGCATGGTGAAGGTGGTTTCATCAAGGGATGTATGACGTTACATGGTTTGCGTTGTAAAAGTTGCGTCGTAAAGGCACTGCGTGGTAAAAGTTGCGTTGTAAAGGATGTTTCTCTTCATCAAGACTGCGCACGTTGGCGCATTCTCCTAAAATCATGTTTTACGTGGCATGTAGTAAGTGAACTACACGTGATCTGGCACTCATTTTCTACAGGAGTTGGAGCAGATTAAGTACTGATAAATGATGTGTACTGGCAATCCTGGTAGAAATTACTTAAAGTAATGTGTATTGGAATGATTGAGAACGCTGTTCATCAATGTTTGGCTCTGTGTGTTCCCTTCATAATTTGCTGGGTTATGTATCTGGATGCAGACACTTGAACAACTGCTTCTTGCTTTCCCAAATATGCTTGAAAATGCACCATTTGCCCGCTATGTTTTCAAACTTTTCTCAGGGGAAAAACCCACCCCCAAAATCCCTTTATGATGGTGTGCTCGCAATGCTCGCTTGCCACCAGGTGCTCACCCGATCTTTTACGCCTTACCACTTTCAAATGTCACCAGCCGCCACTGTTAATACACCCTGGCCTAGAGAAAGGTTGATATGGTTAGTTCAGTAAGAAACAAGATAGTTACTTTAGTTCTTTGCCAGATTAGCAAGGTTGGGGTTAGACGAAATACTGGAAGGTTTCCAGTTAGTATCTGTTGATCAATTCAAATTGGGATCTCTGCTTCAAATTGATACTGTTGTTGAGAACATTTTGCCAGATTGTACAAATTCATTTTGATTTTAAGTTTACAAAAAATGGCAAGTTCGATGTGCCTAACTTTTACATCAAAGAGATTAGTGATTGCCCACATTTGTTATCTGGGTCAGCTGCAGTCTATAGAGAGCAGGATTGGTTGCCTGTTTAACAATGTCAAAAGAATTTGGCATCAGTTCAATTCTGCTTCTATGGTAGAAGCCTCAAATTTGAAAATGCTGCACAATTTGCTTTGGTTGAGAACTTGGGGGTAGATTACACAGTCCCACATGCAGCAAGCCACCTTGCTGAACTGCGCTGTGTTAAAGGGAAATGTCAGAAATATGCCATAGTTACCATGGTACATTCCTGTCCTTTCCTACTCTGGTGCCCTTTTGGCTGCCTAGCGCCAACACAGGCAGACTTGCATCATGGTGCATGGGTGCCTGCATTGTATGCAGGACTTTTCTGTGCTGTAAGGAACACCTTCCTGCACAAAAACAATACTGAGAGGCATTTTCCTTTTTCTACATGTGCTGCAGAATCTAGCATACGTAGAAAGGGGAAAACCAAAGAGAAATAAAGGTAATTCTCCTTGTTACACCTCACCTGGGGTGGCATAGAATTTTTGCACATTCCCAGATCTACCACTAATGGTAAATCTGGGAATGCACCAAAATCCATGGGTGGATGTGGGGGACACCCATGCTCCACCCATGGAACACCTCTCTGCTGCCGAGTAACGCAAAGCAGCGATGTGTGCTACCTTGCGTTACTCTTGATTTATCAAGCCATGCAGGGCCTTGTCTGGCTTGATAAATCTCACTTAGGGTTGCGTTGCCCTTGCGCCCAGTAGCATGGCGCATGGGAGACACAAAGCCTTGATAAATCTGGCTGTGGGTTTTGAGTTTTTTTACTTTCTGCTTCCTTAACCCCTTCACTGCGGTGGCTATTCCGCCGCAGTGCTAAGGGGAGAGGGCGGCCGAGCGGCGGGCGCATGCTGGTGACGGAACCGCTCCGTCACCAGCGTCGGTTTGCCTGTGCTCATGACGGAGCAGTTCCGTCACGGCCCCGCCCGCTCAATAGAACGCTCAGCGCAGGCGCGGAATCCGCGCCGCGCAGGCGTGCCGAGCGGGCCGTGACGAAACCGCTCCGTCATCAGCACAGCGCGACCGCGGCTGATGATGGAGTGGTTCCGTCACCAGCAGGGGAGGGGTTAATAAAATTAATTTCTTCATTCTCCTCTGAATATCGAAAAGCCCAGACTTATTTTAATTCTCTTTTCTTGGAGGAGGCAATGATGTTAGCAATATTGTGCTTGGCCTCATTGGAGTGACAAGTGGGAGGCTCGCTACTGATCTGGAGCTCCAGTAGGAAGACTCATTGAGACACCAGATGAAAAATCAATAAGTTTATTTAATTTGATGGCTCTAACATGGGTCATCTTGAAATGTTTATTTCTCTTTAGAGTCTTAATAAAAAAATAATTACAAGATGGACACACTTGCTAGCGCTAGCATATAGGCTCACACATGCTGATCATGTTTTTTTTTTAAGTTTGCTAATTTGCCAATTCAAGATGGCGGATGGGCATTTCAGAACTGGAAATTAAAAATGGACTGTGTTCAGGATGCTGCACAAATGACGAAATGAGTGCGGCCTGGTAGCAATGGGCTGTGGCTATCTCAATAATAGAACTGAACTCTGATTACCACTGACAGGTGAATAGCAACGCTGTATACATAGGGAGAGAATGCAAATGTTAAAAGGTAATTTATGTACAGGAAATATCCTTCTCGGAACTCTGCCTGGAAAACAATGCAAACACATCAAGTAACATGGCAAAATATAAATAGTGCTACTTGTGATTGTCTAATGCTTGTGATTGTGTAATGCTTGCGATTGTGTAATGCTCTCTCAGAACAGGCCTTACCTATCTGTCCAAGATAACCATATTACCTGTGTGACAATTCCAAGCAGACAAAGCACTAAACAAGTGAAAGTTCACTTACTAGCAGGATTGCTCTGTGAGCAAAAAAGGATCATAAAGTAGGCACAAAACGATGGCAACAGCAGGATATGAACCTGTAACTTCTTATCTGAGATTCAGAGACTTTACCCTCATATGACACTAGTGACTCACCATCTGTGACATCTGCGGACTTCCTATGTCCCTCTTTCACTGTTACTGAGAGGAAATGAACCACTGTGCTAATTGAACCACTGGAATCAAGCCACATCTGACTGATGGGCCCCAACTGGGGTGAAACTGGTTGAGCGTTGCTTATGTTCTGGGTAATAGCGGTGAGGCCTGGCCTATTGGAGAAGCTTCAAGACTGATTTGCATATGGCTGTCTCCACAGAGGTGGCTTGGGGGACAAGAAAATGATGGGTATGAATGCCACCCCAGGGTATTTCTAGTGGTTGGACAAATTGCAAGTATTCCTCCCATTAGCTTTTGTGTGCTTGGTGCCACTGTGAGGAAGCCAGAAAGCAAGGGTAAGCTATCATTAACACACCAAGTGCAGTGGCACCAAACTCCCAGCTGTATTTTACTTCCCAGTAGAAAGGCAGAGGCCCCATTCCCCTTGCTTGCATTTGGGAGCTTTCCACCTCTGCTGTATCACTCAAATAAATATTGTAAATTCATGGGTCTACTGGGCCAGTTGAATTCAATCAGATGTTATTTCAAAACTAGAGGCTGCCTCAACCAAGAATTTCTGCAAGATGAAAACTGGTAAAGGTGTTTATTGAAATCAAGATGAAGATGAAACATCTTGCAGCTTGCTTATTTGAAACCTTCTCCTCAATTTTGTATTAAGCAGGACTATGCTAATGGCAGATTTAAACCTTTAGAAATAAGATCACCCACCTTGGGTCACAAGGGATGCTCCTGTGGGTGCAAAGAGGACAACATAAGGGTTAAGGCTTATTCGATACATAGCAGATATTCTATGCACTCCAAATGTATGATTTCTTATCTAAATTCAATCTATATCGAAGATGGCTATGGGAACAAGCACTGGCAAAACCAAGACTCGACGGGGGGGGGGGGGGGGGGGGAACCAAAAGGAGCCTGGCAAATGTCAGAGCACCTATAATAGAGCGAGCATGCCATTCCGACTACTTCAAGTCTGGATCTAGGAGAATTGTTCTGGAATGATTAACAATGGAGCATTTAACAGCATCTTTTGATCATACATTGCCTTTTTATCCTGTTTACATTTTCCCCTTTATTTTTCATTTCATCTGCTCTATTTTGTCTCATTTACTTTCTTCTGCTTCACTTATTACAATGGCTCTCATTTTCTTTTCTCTAATCATAATAATGCTTTGCTTTCCTCTCACCCTTGTTTTATTCTGTTTCCTTACTATGGCTGTCTCATTCTACACCCCTAGAGTTTACTTCCAGCTTCTTCCTTTGACCTGCCTCTTATCTTTCCCCATCTTTTTTTCCTTGGCCCCTCATAGAATAAACCGTTCTACTGAGATTTGTCTACTAGTTACCATTATTCATAATTTAAGCCCTAAAGACATGCAGTAATTATGGAAATGATTCTCTCTCCTTACCCTTCATTTGTGTATATAATGTCACAAGCAACATTTGTATTTAAAAACACACAACTACCCATAATGCGATAAAGGAGATTTTTTTGTAGACTTGATGTCCACAAGTTAAAACATTATTGTCATTATTCATTTCATGCTTCTCAGATTGATGAAATGAGTACCCCTGAGTTAATTGTATCATCTGGTTTGTAGAATAAGAACGTTTTAAGAAAAGCTATTGCAACTGATTCAGACACAAAGCTATTGCTGGCTCATCAGTCAACCCTCTACCCGTGAAAAATGCAATTCATTGTGGACATAATTTTAAATGTTTTGTTTCTGCCCCAATCCATGCCATACTAAGTGCTAATGCCGACAATGATCGTGCTACTGAGTTCCTATTACAACAGCGGATGGCTGAAAGACCAATCTTGCCAGTGCTTAATTTGTCCAAAAAAAAAAGAAGTGCCAGGGCTCTCCTCAGGAGGCCACTCGAGCTTGCACCACCCATTGCGCCTGCCTGCCCAGCCAGTGACACTACCAACAAACTACTAACCATCGCACTGCTACTATTGTGACAATTCAGACTATTCCAGGCTCTCAAATCTATGGGAATGGCTTGTGTAGCAGGTATTAGTCTTTTCAAATGAATATTTAAGTAATAAACAACTGTTGTATGCTCATCTTTAATTTAGACAAACAGCACCACCATATGGTAGGCTGTCATAAGTACCAGTGTGGGCAATTAAGTGCAGGTGCCGAATACCGGAAACCATCGGATTAAATTAAGCACTGATCTGCCCCGCTGGCTGCAACAGGTAAAGTGCTCCATTGCAGTTGTTTTCAACACACAAAGATTTTTTTGTAGCAAAATAATGGACAGAAGCGAGTGAAATGACAGCCATGTGGTGGGATTCTTACAGGAGCTGTAGAAGGTCAGAGTATGTCTGCCTGAGAAAAACAGACACACATATACGTGTGCACACAGACTTCTTTTTTAAATAGTATACATTACCTTACTTTGTGGTTGACGCAAGAGATCCAGTTTTTCTGCAGTTCCAGCTTATGTTTACATTGCTTGGGAGGGGTTGAGGTTGATCCAGCACCAATCAGGGATCGATAATCGATAACTTCACAAACGACCCATCCAAACAGGCCCATAACAGAAAAACTCACCCCAACATGACATCCGCTGAACTGGCGCTGCATTATTTAGTCCCAAATGACTAAATAAAATCAGTGTTTCATTATACAGGCTCAGTATCTATTAATTCTAAATAACTAACTGAGTCCGCATAGCAACTTCTTTTCTTTGGTCGATGGACCTAAAGTTGAAAAGTTGATGGTAAGAATAATAATAGCTATCTATCTATCTATGATTATCTAAATAACCACAAACTCAGTGCAAAGTTTATTCTTTTTATCACTAAATAACGTAAGAAATAAAGCTAATTCATGTACAGAAATCGCAAGGCAAGCAGTGTATTATTCACAAGGAGCGAGAGAGAAACATATCATTACAAATATAATCAAACTCTTATCAAAATGAATAAATGTACATGAAGGAGTTGATAGGTGAAGAGACAAAAGTTTCGGAGACAAAATACATTTGCAATTGATTCTGCAAAGTAAAAATTATCTAACTAATACTAACCCAGAGAAATAAGGAAATACCACCCCTTGGCCTTAGGGATAGTAGGGGGGTCCCTTGAGATAGGTTTCAAGGAACAAACATCACAGGATACCGATGCAGGATAGGAACAGGAAACAAGTAGGCCTCAGCAAACTGACGGACAGCGATGATCTCCCTCTAAGCTTCTTCCAATGCCGACCTAACCACACCCCTAAAGACACCCCAGTGATACCCTATAACTTACATGTCCAACCAACAGTAGTTGAAACATTCACTAAACTATGGTCTCTCATTGGTTGATTCAGGGGGTGTTCTGTCACACCACCATAGTCACAAACACATTTTCAAATACTCTCTTTGTTTTCTATTCATTCTTATTATGCTGTTAACACATTTCCTAAAGACTGTAACATGTATCGGAAACTGTCGCTTTCGACTGAAGAATTTTAAATATCTCTTTCCATTCCCAAGCCATCTTTTCTGCTTCTAAGGCAGGCACAGTGCGTTTCTTGACAAAGGTCAGCTACTGCCTTTCTCTCCACTCTCTGTCAGTGCTCAATTTTCAGTATTTTAGTTTGTTCCATTCACTGAAGTAATCCTCTATTAGTCACGCTGAATGCGCAAAGCATTTTTCCCATTGTGTTTGTGTTGGTGCACATTAGTCTCACTTCACACTATTAATAAATGTTACTGGGGCGTTAATTCGAGCAGGTTTTGTACTTAAAACCCTGCTCCATCAATCCCCCCCTTTGATGGCATTTTTGAGGCATCATAAAATACCCATCATACTAAATGCCACCTTTATTTTTATCTAAAGGTCTGTACTCTTTTCTCTCTTTATCATTCTTTCCTCTAAATTTTTCATTTTATTATAATAATCTCCTTTCAAATCTTCTAGTTCTACTTCATATCTCTTTCTTTTTTCTTGCTTTCCGTTTGTTTTCTGTTTCTATCATTTTCTTCTTCTCACATCTACATTTCCAACATGTATATGTCATCAGGATATACGTCGTTACAACGCATGCTTTTACAACGCATGCCTTTACGACGCAAGTTTTACAACGCAAGTCATTACAACGACTTGCGTTGGGGGGTGCTGGATAGTGAATAGTTTAATTTACTATTCCAACTACAGTCCCCGTGGATAGTAGGGAAGGTGTTGGATAGTAAATTAAAACTATTCCCTATCCTAGAGCCCCCCAGCGCTAGTCGTTGTAAAAGTTGCGTTGTAATGGTTGCATCGTAAAGGTACTTCGTTGTAAAAGTTGTGTTGTAGACGCTGTTCCCCATGTCATCATTATTGATAACACCTCTGCAGCTCCTGAAATGATTGGTATTAGTATTTTCCCTAGTTAACTACTTCCAAATGTATTGAACCATATAGCTACAGAGGTCAAAAATCTAACTTTCTCCCAGACACCATCAACCTCTAGTTGGGTCAAGTCTTCGTGTAATTTCGTAATATTCTTAATACACCCTTCTAGATTCTTACTCTTGTCCGGAATATAAGTACAGCAATGTTGGATCTTCGACATGCCACAGACTCCACCCTCTTTTGCTAATAAGATATCAAGGGCAAGTCGATTTTGCAAAACCATTGATCTAATTGCAACCATTTCAGTATCAATCATTAACAACCCACCACTGTTGATAAACGATCAACCACTGTAGACTATTGTTGAATTTTGTGCGAATTTAGAATGACCCCACCTGAAGGTATCACTGCACCAAAAATATCACCTACTATTTCTGAAAAACGTGCTCTCTTTTTACGTATTAGTCAATCCTTCATTTCATTAACCTTATTATTCTTATCTACATGGTAAACTTTTGGGAATACAATCCCAAAATAACAACTACCATACCAATGTGCTAGTAACCTATAATAGGCACTTTTACCACACACATAATAAACTCCTGGGAAAACAGGATCAGTTCCTCCTTTCAATCCCCATCCGCCTGTTATTAAGAAAGTATGTTCACATTCACGAGTACTAATTAAATAATTGTTATAGTCAGTTTTTGATCTAAGCAACCAAAGTTTCCCTTTATGATGCCAATCCAGGGGCATTGCAGCATAAGTCTCACCCTTCTTATAGTTCCTCTCCCTAAAAGCCCATGGTGGAACATGTGACTTCTGTTCGGTAGCTTGCCTTTGAAAATCCTGTCTTCTATCTTCTACCATGTTAATAAAATCTTTCTCTTCAGTTTGCAGACTAAAATGTGTTATTTCTATGAGCATATACTATATCTAAAGTCTGAGTAATATGAAAAAATACACCCATATATTCTGCTCTTCTATTACAAATTACCCAATTCTTATCCTTTCTAATAGGAATTTCAGAAAATACTAAATCTAAATTTGAGTAGTAGAACTCCAACTTTCCTGTTACATAAAATAAGCTTGTTAATACACTAAATGACACACCATATGTTAAGGGTAAATGATGGTAGGTCACACCCTCTGAGACAGACGAAGTTAATTGCATGCTGACATAACAGTCACTCACATCCATTGTGTCCACATATTAATCGAGCAGTTTTGTAAAAACAGTTAACGAAAAACCAATAATCGATTTATCCTGATGATAAATACTTTCATCTACTTGTTCTGTATTAGTATTAGGTATTTTAGTCACAGCATTCACTCTTTCCCTTATCACATTATTAGTATTATTTTGGTTATTAGTCACCATTAGAACAGGAACAATGACAGTGAGTATCAACCACATTAATATTAATAGTAAGACACTACATAAGCAAGCTTTAATACACCTATGTTTTAGACTAGGTTTTAGATGTTCAGTCACTGTAGCTTCTGCCATTGTGTATACTATATAAAAAAATAAAACATATCTAAAAACTCTAATAACTCTCTAAAAAACTCCCCCAAAAATTACTAGAAAAATTCAAAAACCCTCCAAAAAAAATTCAAAAACCCTCATCCAGTACATCCAAACACTTCAAGGCTTTCTTCTTTACGTCTCCTCTTTTTTTTTTTATTAAAGTCTCTTTCAAATCTCCTTCAATTCTTTTTTTTTTGTAAAACAATTTTTATTGCAGAGTTCAATGCAAGGCATACAACATATGTGCAAGATATTTGCGCGGGGCCGTAAATTCCATCGCTATTTCCAGTCATTGCGTACACAGCCTTACAACCCGCATCCCGGAGGCCGGGCGGCGATTTAGCATTAATAATACTCTCCTAATCTCCTGGTGCAGTCGTTCTCAGCGGTCCACCGCTCTCCGCTTTTAGCTTTTTCAAACCTTCTCCTCCCCATCGTCCAGCAGTGGGTTGTTGAGCCCTCAGTTATAACTGGGTTAATACAGGGTTAATACACCTTTCCCCCCCCCCCTGGTGTCTGTGCCTGTGCCCGGTGTTCGTATACTCAGTTGTGTTGGTAGTCTCAGGAGTTTGAAGTCAATTATTGGGTGTGTGTGTCCGGTGTTAGTGCTGGGCCTAGAACCGCCTTCCCCGTGGCCCCTGGGTCTACCGCTTCCTCCTCCTCTTCACTCTCTACTGCACTGTCCCTAAGAGCCTGGACTAGGATCTCCCATGCTAGTGCTGCTTCCTGAGCTTTCTCATCCGCCTTACGCCTGGCCAGCTGGTACCTAATTGTGCTCTCTGCTGCGGCCCATTTCAGAAATTCGTTCAGCCATTTCCGGTGTGTCGGTGCTGCCTTTGATTTCCACCCCTTGGTGAGCTCCCTCTTTGCAATAAGTAGGCCCATGTCAATAAATGTACCTGACAGTTTGGTTTTGCGTGTGTGTGGAAACCAGTGTAAGAGTGCAACCGCGCTGTCATATTGCAAGTCTCTATCAAATCTCCTTCAATTCTTCTTTATTTTTCAGCTAATTTCAACTGGAGTTGATTCATCTGAATCTGTTTACAGTTCTTTTTAAGGAGGTTTCAATTTGCTTTCATCAACTTGCTCAATGCCATTATCAGCTTCTTTCTATATTTGATCAATGTTCTCAATCTCTTCCAAGATCACGTACGTCCACTCTGGGGATGTATATCTTTTGCTCTGAGTTTTTATTCTTTTTGTTCTTCTCACTAATTTTTTTTCTCATTCTTCTTGTTCAGTTTGACTTGAGATTTCATTTATTTGGTCTGGCCTTCTCTTTTCAAGAGTTTATTTCAGTCTTTTCACTCCACTTGGCCAATTGTCTCCTTTCCTTGCTCTTTTTGCTTGAACCTCTTCTTCACCCTCTTTTTCAGGTTCACAGGTTCTTTTATTGAGCCCTTCTCTTTGTTGTACTTGCTCTTTGTTCTCTATAGCTTTCTCCTTTTCTTTCTCAGCAGCAGTCTTTCAAGACCAGTAACTGGTGCCCACTTTACTTGGCTTGTGCTCGGTTGTTTATCATCCACAGGCTCATCAGAATCTGTCACTCTAGGGGCCATATTATCAAGAAAGGGCTATACATTATCTCCGCTTTTATCGGCAGGAAACTGCCGCTAAAGCGGCGATAATGGGCTTGATGATAGGCCCTTGTGAATTCCCATAGAAACCCAGGTTAACTCCAGAACCTTGATAATATGGCCCATGATTCTTTGGCTTCACAACCTCTAGCGTCTGGTTTCTTCTTTTCTTTTACCAGTCGCTGTTCTCCGTTTTCAGGTGGACTTGGAACTCTCCTTGTATGGCTCTCATGAATCTAAATTGGCAAGCCACCACACTTCACTGCTGTTGTTGTCACCAAAATGATTTGATATTGTCCATGCCACCTGGGTTCTAAACACGACTTCCTCGTGTGTTTCTTGATGAGAATCCACTCACCAGGACTCAAATCATGTGCTTGATCCGGCTGTGTTGTGGTTGCAATTTCTCCAACCTGATGAGACACAGAACACACCAGATCATCCAATCCTTTGCAATAATCAAGTACTAGATGATCAGGAATATTCTTCAGTTTGTTTGCTGGTACAGGTGCACAGACATAATATCGACTCCAAAATATCGTTTGGACAGAATATCGAGTTTTAAATATCGTTTGGAGAAAATATCGACAGGACAGAATATCGACAGCCAAAATATCGTTTTTAAGGTAAGTGAAGTAATATCGACTGTAAATAATATCGAAAGTAAAAAATATGGTTTTTATATAATATGTAATTATTTATAGTGTTTTTATGTTATAATATGTGTGAAAAGTGTCATTTTATGTTATAATTATTTTTAATTAATGATTTTTTTTTATTATTGTGTAATTTTATTCTGTAGCGGGTTGTGGGTTTATAGGGGAATAGGGTGGGAAGTAATTTAATTATAATTAATTAAATATGTAAATTTATTAATTGGTAGTAATAATTAATTAATTGGTAATTAAATATTATATGTTAATTATTTAAAATTTAATTGGTAATTAATTTAATTTAATTGATTAATTGGTAATTATGTAAATTAAAATAATGTATTTCCTGTAGCGGGTTGTGGGTTTATAGGGGAATAGGGTGGGAAGTAATTTAATTATTATTTATTAAATATGTAAATGTATTAATTGGTAGTAATATTTAATTAATTGGTAATTAAATAATATTTGTTAATTAATTCAAATGTAATTGGTAATTAATTTAATTTAATTGATTAATTGCTAATTATGTTAAATTAAAGGGGTATTTTTAGGGTTCAGGGTCAGTTTTTAGTTTTTGGGTAAAGGGTATTTTTAGGGTTCAGGGTCATTTTTTAGTTTTTGGGTAAAGGGGTATTTTTAGGGTTCAGGGTCAGTTTTTAGTTTTTGGGTAAAAGGGTATTTTTAGGGTTCAGGGTCAGTTTTTAGTTTTTGGGTAAAGGGGTATTTTAAGGGTTCAGGGTCAGTTTTTAGTTTTTGGGTAAAGGGGTATTTTAAGGGTTCAGGGTCAGTTTTTAGTTTTTGGGTAAAGGGGTATTTTAAGGGTTCAGGGTCAGTTTTTAGTTTTTGGGTAAATGGGTATTTTTAGGGTTCAGGGTCAGTTTTTAGTTTTTGGGTAAAGGGGTATTTTTAGGGTTCAGGGTCAGTTTTTAGTTTTTGGGTAAAGGGGTATTTTAAGGGTTCAGGGTCAGTTTTTAGTTTTTGGGTAAAGGGGTATTTTTTGGGTTCAGGGTCAGTTTTTAGTTTGTGGGTAAAGGGGTATTTTTAGGGTTCAGGGTCAGTTTGGGGTTTTTGGGTAAAGGGGTATTTTTAGGGTTCAGGGTCAGTTTTTAGTTTTTGGGTAAAGGGGTATTTTTAGGGTTCAGGGTCAGTTTTGGGTTTTTGGGTAAAGGGTTTTTTAGGGTTCAGGGTAAGTTTTGGGGTACAGGGGTACAGGGGTACAGTGTAAAAATAAAGTAAAATTAAATTTACATTATTTTAATTTAATGAAATTAAATTAAATTAAATTATATTTAAATAATTTTAAATAATTTAAATTAAAAAAATTTATTATATACTTACCAATACTTACGTTGTAATGGTAGTGTGTTGTAAAAGTTGCGTTGTAACGTCATATATCCACTGTTGCACTCTTTGCAGTGGGAATAGTAATTTTTACTCTTTTGTATTTGTACGTTAATAATATTGGCTATTATTTAATTACATTTTGTTACTATATATATATATGTTTTAAGAAATATGATTAAAAAAATATTATTTTTTTACTTTCATTAATTATTTAATTATTAAAAGTTATTTTAAGTATTGTTAATTATATTTTAGTAATTAATTTTTTATATTAATGTAATTAAACATTGTTTTTATTAAAGTCGATATTTTTTACAACTATATTTTTGTTAACGATATTTTGTACTCGATATTTTTGTACTTACCTGTTTGTACATACAAACTCGATATTTTGGTTGTAGATATTTTCTCGTCGATATTTTGGGTAGTCGATATTTTGGTAGTCGATATTATTTCAGTGATCCGCTGGTACAATCGCTTGTCTCATTGCTCTTCCCATTAGTACTTCATGTGGACTCAATCCAGTCTTTTTATCAGGAATGCTTCTAAGACTCATCAATGCCAGAGGTAAAGCATCAGGCCATTTCAGTGTTGTGGATGCACATACCATTGCCAATCTAGATTTTATAACGTCATTGATCTGCTCTACTATTCCAGAAGCCTCTGGCCGATAGGCACAATGCAGCTTTAGTTCAATTTGCAATGCTGCGCAAATCATTTGAATTATCTTGTTGTTGAAATGCGTTCCCCTTATCTGTCTCTAAAGTGACTGGAAATCCATACCTAGGGATAAGGTCTCTCAGAAGCAATTTAGCTATGGTAAGGCTGTCATTCCTTCTTGAAGGATAAGTCTCTACCCAACGTGAAAACAAACATACAATAACCAACACATATTTTAGTTAGTTACATGGGGTAAATTTGTGAAGTCTAGTTGGGGTCCTGCTGCTTTTGCAATTAGTCGCCACCTAACAACTTTCTTTGTACCTGGATTCTGCTGCTGACAGATGGCACATCTCTGACATAGGCTCTCTGCAATGACCCTAAATGTAGGGTTATACCATGACTGCTTGAAAAGCCAAATCATAACATCTCTTCAAACATGTGCAATTCTATGGTATACTCTCGCCATCTGGGAAAGTAAGCAATCTGGCATGATTGACCTGTCATCTGTTTACACCCACACTTCATCTTCTGTTCTCCTTGTACAACCTGATTTTATCCAAAGTTATTTTTCCTCATCACTTGCCTAATCCTGCAAATGCCTAATTTCATCCCAAGATTCTAGAGAAGAATACATCAAGTGGCAATTAGTATTTTCCTTTTTCACCCTTCTATTGCTGGCAATTACATTTAATGCACAGACTTGCGCTATCTGGTCTGCATATCTGTTACCATTTGTCACATAATAATTTCCTAAGTTATGTGCAGAACATTTCACCACTGCAATCTTTTTGGCCAATTCCAAGGCATCCAATACATCTTTTACATCTTTGCCTCTTTTGACCGGAGACCCTGAAGATGTCAGCAATCCCCTTTGCATCCATAGGCGACCAAAATCGTGGACCACCCCAAAACCATATTGAATATCTGTAAATATGGTTACTCTCAGATTTTTTACAATTTTACAAGGTCTAATCAGAGCGATTAGTCCAGCAATTTGTGCAGATTTGACCACATTTAGGCAGGATGCTTCTAAAACTGTAGCCACTGTACATACTGCATAGGCAGAACTCAATGCACCACTTTCATTTCTCAGACAAGATCCATCAACAAACATCACACTATCTGTTTCTTCAAGTGGACTATCTTTGATATCTGATCTTGGTTTCGTACATAACTCTGTCACATCCAAACAATCACGATCTGCTTCATCCCTAACCTCTTCACAAAAAGGACTAGGCAACAGTGTTTCTGGGTTAATCATCGTACATTTCACCACTGTCACATTCTCAGCACCCATAATCACTCTTTCATACCTTGTCAGCCGACTATAAGTCATATGCTGAGTCCGGGTTCTTGTCAAAAGAATTTCAACTGAATGTGGAACATATACTTTAACTGGATATCCCATCACAATCGATTCACTCTGTTCCCGACTCACACAATTTGCAGCAACTGCTTTCAAACAACCTGGTTACACTGCAGCCACTGAATCCAAAACAGCAGAAAAATATGCCACTGGGCGTCATGCCATTCCATGTTTTTGGGTCAAAACTGATAATGCACACCCATCTCTCTCACAACAGTACAATGCAAAATCCTTTGCATAATCTGGCATACTTAATGCAGGTGCCGAAAAAAGACTGTCTCGTAATTCAATAAAAGCTCCCATGCTTTCATTATCCAATTCAATCGGATCAGTCACATCTTTGTGTGTCAACCTTTTTACAATTAATGAAAAATCCTTTATCCTTTGTCGACATTATCCAACGATTCCCAAAAATTTCTGTATTTCTTTCTGGGTTTTAGGAGGACTCATTTGTTGAATCACTCTGATCCTTTCTGGTGTCACTTTCCTGACTCCCTTCTCTCTCTTGCTTACAAAATTGTGATTTTGCTGGTGATACTTTATGTCCACCTTCTGCCAAATGGTTCAATAAGGCTATTGTATCTGTCACACATGCCTCTCGTGTTTTTGATGCCAACAGTAGGTCATCAATGTACTGAACCAATACTGATTTTACTGGCATAAAGTCTCTAGACACTTTTTCGGAATCTGATTAAATGTTGAGGGACTCTCTGTGTACTCTTGAGAAACCCGCACCATGCCAAAACACAGTCTCAAAAACGGAATGCAAATAACTATTGACTATCCGAATGTCAAGGAATCGAAAAGAACGCTTGACACAGTTCAATTACTGTGTACCATTCTGCGTCCAGGGAATTTGATAAAGAATCACTGCTGGATTTGGCACTATTGGGCAACAGGGTACAACACATTTATTAATTTTCCTCAAATCTTCCACTATTCTATATTTTCCGCTTGGCTTTTTAATTCCCATAATAGAGAATTACAAGGACTGCTTAGTATTTCACTTGATCAATCACAGGAGAAACTCCTGCTATTATTTCAGGACTCATTTTGTACTGAGGTGTACTTGGATCTGTGGCACCAGGTTTCACTGTAACCTGAATAGGATCCACACCTTTAATCAATCCAATTTCATTTCCTGTGAAGCCCCACACATCAAACCTCACTGAATCTCTCAGCTCTGCAGACAAATCATTCTCAGTGAGAAGTGAAAACAACTCATCCACTTCTGTCCCTTGCTTCGCTAGCATCATCTTAAATGCGACATCCTCATCTGGTTTTTGGAACGCACTACCATCTGGCTTACAATAGATGGTGCAGTTCATCTTACAAAGTAAATCCCTTCCTAACAAACTCACCGGACTAGTATCACATACCATGAACTGATGCATGTGGCTGAATCTACCAACATGAATTTCAGTTGGCTTTGTGATTGGAGTCTTAAAATGCTTATTATACTCCTTCAACTTGGATAGTTTCACCTGAGCGGGGTAGGTTAGGAATTTCCACTGCTCTCACAGTAGGATGGATAGGACCAGTATCCACTAGGAATGTAATGTCATTACCTTCCACTTTTCCATCAACAAATGGACCTGACTGATCTACCTCTAGAGTTGTGCCAATCACGCACTCTTCCTCCCCCCTCAGGCACGGTCATTGTGATGAGTCTGAATCACTCTCATTGCATTGCAACAAGTATTGCAAAACCATTTGCACATTTTGATTCTAACCAACTTGTTCACCTGCGTGAAATTCAGTGTTCACACTGTATCTCTGTACTAGAGCAGTCACATTATTTGGCATAGGAGCTTGTGGCACCTATAACTGTGGAGTAACTACCTGCTGCTGCTGTTGCTGAGTCACAACCACCTCATTCTGCATCTGTGGATTTAAATTTTGATTCACCCCATTATTCTTCTGTACAGATCTACATTCATTCCTCCAATGTCCAAACTTTTCACAGGCATGACATTGATATTTCCTTTTCAAATCCTCTTTATTCATTTTACCTCTACCTCTGCCCCACCACCAGATACTTGACAATTCTGATTTACACCCTTTATCTGGTAATCTGTTTGAGAGCCACTATTCGCTTCCTTCTGCTCTGCTACTTTCGCTTGTGCCCACATCATTTTCTCTTTCAATTTCTTATGTCTCGACTCAATATCATCACTACAATATTTAGCATACCTTAGTATTTCATCTATCGTCTTGCTCTGCCAGCAAATTAAATGTTGCTGAATTATGTCACTAATCTCTGGTTTTGATCCAAACACAAAACTATATATAAAATGTCCCATATCCTTATCTCCAATATTCAAAACCCACTATACTGTTTGAACACCTGTAACAACCTCTCATAGTATGCATGTACTGATTCTTTCGGCTCTTGGGTCGTTATGTCTATTTTAACCTAATCTGTTTCTTTTAGAGAGGTTTTACTCTTCAGGTAAGTAATTACCTGATTGTACTTTTTCATTACCTCATCAGAAGGTGCTCCTGTCTTTGGATCGCTTGGATATTCATCTTTAGGCCAATCTACAGTGATTTTACACTCAGTCAACAAATCAGTTGGAACAACAATCTCAAATAAACCATCTAAATCTTTCAACAAAACCTTTGAAACTTTCACCAACCTCTCAACCTGTTTGTACCACTCAACTGGTTTCTCCCTTAATCTAGGAAAGTCATTTGTAAAGGACAATATATCTTGTTTTGCCCACGGAACGTGAACATATCCACCACCTGGAACTTCTTTCATTGGACACACCCTTTCAGCTTCCTCTGTCTCCCTTAGTGGAAACAATAAGGCATTTTTATCAGTATTCGCCTCTTCCTTCTTTTTCGCTCATCTACCTTTCCATCATTCTACATCTCCCCATTTCTTCAAAGTAATCATCGACTCTTTTATCTGCACTCTTTGACCAGACGCATTCAAACTCTCTAAGTCCTTATCAGAGAAATCTATTCTATACATTTTCTGTAACACCTTAAACTTCTCTTTGTCTATTCCATATTCACAGGCAGCCTCTGCTAATTTCTCATGAACATTCCTTGCTTCCAAATAATATTTTTACATAAAAATAACAACCCTTTGCCTCGATAAGTGCCTAATCTGTCTGGACTAATTGTACTAATAATCATTTCGTCCAGATCCACTTTTAGTTTACTCACATCTATACTTTGTGGTTGAGGTTTTTACTTTTCCATTCCCCTTATCCAATCATTTAATTCATCTGGCGTAGGAACCACTGAACTCCCTGACGCTGGAGTAACACTGTACACTATTTTTCTTGACTTTGTGCACTTCTTTTTGGAATTTGAGTTATTAACACGCAAACTGAAAGATCAATCAATAAAGTATTTGACTCAACCTGTTCAACCTGATTAGCTAACATTACTACCTCATTCCTAACACCATTCATCAGAACTGTTAATGTATATACCTTCGATATATTCTGTTTATCTCCATGTAATGGAACTATAGGACCAATCGTTACTAGCACTGTCAATGCTTCTGCATTCAAACTCAAATGATTAATTTTCTGAGTCAACTCCTCTCTTGATTTATTCAACATCTCTATTTCACTCTACTGTACTACTCTCGTAACTACTGGAACTTGTGGGGCTTGCAAAATTAGTGGTGTTCCCATTAAGGGTGCATTTGGAACTGTCTCTTTTGGACTTTCTTGATATGGTGGAGGTCATTTTGTCAAAATATCATCTAATAATTTGCCATCTGAATCCTCAAAATATAATTCTGATGTCTCTAAGTTTTTCTTTTTCTCTTTACACTTGCCTACAGTCGACTCATCAGCAACTAGGACTGGATATAAACCCTCTCTTACAACAGCTCTACTCCATCTTTTTAAGCTTTCTTCTCGATTCTCAAAAGGATATCTTGGAAACATATTCCTGAACCTTCTTCCTCTCCTATACCTCTCTCGCTCAAATGCCTCAAACTCCCATTCCTCAAGTGCTTCTTACTGAGTAGGTCTTGGTTCTAAAGAATTCATTTGATCTATTAGATTCTGTAGAATCCTTACATTAAATGTTCCATGCTCTGGAAAAACCAAAATACCATCACCTTCTGTATACTTCATCCAATTCTCTAACCAGGTACACGTATGATAACCACATTCTAACATCATAAAAGAACCTGGCGAATTTAGAGGTGGAATGAGAACTCCCTCTCTAGTCACAATCGGTTTATCCTTTTTAAAGAAACCCTTTGTCTTATTAATCAGCTTCATTTTTCTCAACTCTTTGCACTAAAAATAAAACTCAATAAACAAACAAACCTTAGTACATGTGTGATTTCTATTTGTTACCAGTCGTCCAATACCAGCATGACTCACACCAACCAAACAATAAGAGCACTCCTACGTAAGCAATATCTAAACCAATACCAATCACAGCTCTCTAAGCTCCCGCAATCTGACCAATGCCAGCGCTGCTTTTTCTGATGTCAGTATTACTCCTTCTACTGACCTTCCCTTTACAAAGTAATAGGGCAATGTATTTTCTAGGTTTTCTTAACCAAAATCTTGTTAATACCAACACAAAACAATGCTACCTTGTCTGTTCCAATAAATAAAAAGATAGTTTTAACTTAAAACGAGAGATTCTTATACTTTGATTAAAACAACGACCAGCGCTTTTCTACACCCAAACAAGCTACAGGCGGACTTGGTACTCCTCTAGGGATAAGGCCAACGTTTCACAAGAGGACTTTATTTAAAGAGCTCTGTTACTCCCCTGGGGATAAGGCCAGAGTTTCGGAAGTGGACCTTTAGCTATAACTCACAAAAATCCACTCCCATATGAATAGTCCCTATTATAAGACCTACAACCTCTCGTTGTTCAGTATTATGACAACAGACAAAGAACTTCTCCAGTGTGATAACCTATCCACAATATTCTTCTGCCTACTTCCGGTTAAATACATTATCCTGGGATCTCAGGTAACACCGTACACGCAATTCTAGACAACATAGAACAAAACACTAACTCTTCATGTTAGGAAACAAATAATCAATAATTATCACCAAACTAATCAATAATTAACTGTCCTCTGCTAATGAAAAAGGGATCCAGCGCCAATCAGGGATCGATAATCGATAACTTCACAAATAACACATTCAAACAGGCCCATAACAGAAAAACCCACCCCAACATGAAGTCCGCTGAACTGCCGCTGAATTATTTAGTCCCAAACAGGCTTGTATCTATTGTATCTATCAATTCTACATAACTAACTGAGCCTGCACACCAATTCTTTCTTTTGGTCAATGGACGTAAAGTTAAGAAGTTGATGGTAATAATATTAACTATCTATCTATCGAGCTATCTATAATTATCTAAATAACCACAGACTCTGTGTGAAGTTAATTCTTTTTATCACCAAATAATGTAAGAAATAAAGCTCATACTCGTACAGAAATCGCAAGGCAAGCAATGTATTATTCATGAGGAGAGAGAGAGAAACATATCATTACAAATAGAATCAAACTCATATCAAAATAAATAAATACACATGAAGGAGCGGATAGGTGAAGAGACAAAAGTTTCAGAGACAAAATACATTTGGAAATGAAAATGCAAAGTACAAATTATTTAACTAATACTAACCCAGGGAAATAAGGAAATTCCCCCCCCCCCTGACAATGCTAAGCTATCGAGTATATTGCTTACAAAAGTAAAAGAAAAACTCATTCCATAATACTGGAAGAAAATACTTCAAGGTATCTCAAACTGTTCATTGAATTCAGTGTTCTCAATGTTTATAAACAACATTGTTTCTTTTTCAAAAACTTTTTCATTAAAAAACTCTGAAGATAATTTAAAAAGAATAATGTTTTCATAATGTGAAGGGAAGCACTTGCCAAAGCATAATTTTCTTACCACAGGATCCAGTCATTTGCGGTATCCCAGAGATTGGATTTGGCATCCAGGAGAAGTGTCATGCTAAGTACACACCACATCGCTATAAAAGTATTTGTGTGCCATGCCTTGTGCTTTCATGTAATGTATGGAATCATCATTTCAAATGCTGGTACCTTCGAAGATAATCAAGTATCATGTGTAACTTTTTTATGGATTGTAATACTATGTTGTAGTAGAGTTTTGTTTTCCAAGAAAGCAGGGAAGCAAGAGAAGGTAGTTATAATAAAGTCACCCCAGTGGAGTTTGAAATTACCTACAAATATGTTATTTGAGAAATGCATCTTATGGGGGCTTATATGTCCATGCACTACTAGAAAAAGGTGATGTTATTCCTTTTTGAGTCATATATGATGTTCATTCGGGTACACATGGGTCTATACATTCAAATTAAGTAAAACACATTCAAAAGTCTATTAGAAATAGTTTAGCATTGTTTGTGGCTGATGTAGTTCTTGTGAATCACAGTGACCCTACCTCCTTTCTTAGCTTTGGTGTTTAGCCTAACGGTTTGGTATTTTGGGGGTAAGAAAATGTCATGATGGTTGGAGATGATTCATTAAACCACAAAAGATTAAAGCTCTAGGCCTTAATTGTATTTGTGATCTGAAGATAATCTTTGCCCAGTGATTAGAATGTACCTCTGTGCTTTGAGGAGGGAAGTCTATTGAGATCAAAATGAGATTTGTGGGATCATTCCTCCAGCTATGTCACTGTTAATTTAATGGTCTGTGCCTGTGTTGGTGGATATGTGTGACAAAATGTTAGTGTAAACATAGTAAAAGGGTCAGTTTTGGAAGTGTTGCTTTCTAATAGGTAAAGTACATTAACAGAGAAGTGGGTTGTCAATGATGAAGAAGATCATTCTTGCTTCTCGGGATAGTGTGCATCCAGTGGCGGAGCGTCACCACACTGCTCTCGGAGCAGTGTAAAATTCAAAAATAAAATGATAATAACAGAAGTTATTTTTGTTATTATTTTTTATTTTGGTATCAGCCAGGTTGGGTGGGGTGGGGTTGGCCTCCTGTGATGTCTGCGAGAAGTAGTGATTGCTAAACTCCAAAGTGGGCACGACTGCCTGGCCGGCCTAAACCGTCATGCACACTTTTCATATTCCCCACCAGGCTGCATTACACGGCCTGGTTCGGAACATGCCCAGCCTCCCATTTCCCGTCTGAGTCCCGAGCCACGGCGCTCAGACCAATCGCAACACTGCATTGCAGCTTTGTGATTGGCTTAGGCGGGGGGATCCTGTGTGCTTCCTGCTTCCCCACAGAGAGATGAGGGACAGCGGCAGTGAGGAGGTAAGTGTGTGTTTTTTTACATTTTGTACCACCGCCTGTGACCCCCAACTCCCTCCCCCACTCCACTCTCGTTCCATGCCAGCCACTACTGTGTGCATCACCCAGGAAGAAGTTGCAGAGGCTTTGTTTTATTAGCTTAGAAAACAGATGGATTAAATCAGATTGATTACGTTACCAGCTTTAGATTAGTAAAGGAAATTAATTTGTTAAATTTGCCCTTCATTCAATAACAGAACGAGGGCCTTGATGTACAAAGGATTTTTGTGGTTACAACGTCTCTGATTTCCAAATTGAAGGGTTTTAGCAACAGCAAGAACCGACCTTGGGAATGCACAAAAAGTACATCACATTTCAGAATTATCTTTACGACTCTTAAAGTACACCTTATGACTCTGACCAGTTTGAAGGAAGAGGGGAGTGTGCAAGGTGCACAAGATTAAATGTATTAATAGTTTGCAATTTTAACAGTATACCCATGTTCAGGTTGATAAATGCAAAGACATTGGTGACTCATAATGTAAATTTTATACACAAAAACCAAAGATCTTGCTATTGTCAATTGATTTTGTGAATCGCAGGGTTTGTGACTACAAAACGTTTTAATAAATCAAATCTTTAGGTACTATTGTCGATGTGTTATGTGCAGGTCATCAATTCAAATCCTGGCAGTATGAACGCAGTGCTCCTTTCTGAGGTCGGTTACCAGATTACCAAGAACAGTAACATATTTTAAAAAAGCTCTACGACATGGCAAATCTTTGAAAGCAATCACTATATAAACATATTATTGATATTATATGGGTCTCAAAATGCAAAGAGTATTTTTAAAAAAAAATTAGCAACCATTAATTTTCTGAATGGGCTTAATGTTCCGTACGTAGAGCAGTGGTTTCCAAAAAGTTTTAAAACCCCACCTCACTTTTTAGAATGACAAACTTTCATGACCCACTCAGCTTTAATGGACATGAGGTGGGACGAATTTAAATATATAACTAAAGCATCGTGAGGTAGCACATTGTCATTTACAGACAGCATATTTTCCATCGGAATGGCCACTAAATTTGCCCAGACATACAGTTTTACTGATAAATCTAGGTAGCACACAAAAGATAGAATGCAGAAATTGTCAGTTAAAACATTCCATGTTAAATGAGCAAAACCCCTGAAATTCGTCAGTTATAGTTATCTCAGGTAACTATAACATGTGCCCTAAAAAACTATAACTCTCTTCCTCGCTGTGTGCTGCTCAAGTCCAACATGTAAACAATAGCCGTGCAATGCCAATACCTCTCCCAAATGTAGCTAGGGAGGATAAAGGGAAGAAGGGAGATAAAAGGGGGCGGAGTAGCCGCCCATCAGGTTTTGAGTGGTTGGAGATCCTGTAGTAGGGGCTGCAGCCACACTCTCAGGGGAACATGACCAAGGCGCCATCCTCAGCAGCCCAAAGCCTCTTCATCAGGGATTACCCAAGATACCAGGCATAGCAACAGCTGATCCACAGCTCACAAGTCAGGAGCAGTGTCCACCAGCCTCTCCTCATCTCACCCATGCAGGTATAACTTCAGGGGGGGACCAGATATCTTTAGGGTGTGACCTCACTGGCATAAGTTCTCAGTAAGCGACCAGGTGATCTGGGCAACCTGCTGCATCCTTGAGCTAATCAGCCACCTGCAGAACTGGGCAGCGACCAGAGTGCATCGCCACTTGCCATTTAGCAAGCAATAGCAGGAGTGTGGTCAGGTTCTGCAGCTCTGGGGGAACCTCCAGCTTTAGGCATGTGATATCATTTATGGTGTCAAAAACAGTGTACAGAATGAACCCACTCCTCACATGGCATGGAGCATCGAGTGCAGTACAGCTGAGCCTGTGGAGTTTTTTTTTTAATAACTCTTTTTATTGAAAAAGAAAAAAGGCATGTGACATTAATAAGGCATTGGTGGGCAACCGTTCAAAGTGGCTCATACATTAATTGGCATTCTGGTGTGTACATATTCCATTTTTGAGGCAGCAATATACATCATACATCGTTACCATCTTCTAATAGCTTGCTCATGCTCCTTGGTGATGCACAGATCCCCCCACCCCTGATAGACTTTCCAATGTTCCCATATTTGTGACCATTTATTCTGGCATCTTCTGGCTTCGTAAATAGATTTTTCAGTCACCATACACCAGTCCATGTCATTGGCCCAGTCTGCTACTTTCGGTGATTGTTAAGCACACCACATTCGTACAATATTTCTTTTGGCAACCAAGAGCCCCTATGTGACACATGTGTGTTCCTTGGAGTTTAAGTCTGTAGGATCCCAAATGTTCAACAGCGCTAATTTAATGTTGCAATGAGTTTGCTGCCCTAGTGCAGCCTCCATCTTGCACACCACCTGATCCTAATAGTTCTGTATCACTGCACATTCCCAGAGAATATGGATAAAAATGCCCTCCTGTCCGCAGTTCCGCACACAGCTATCATCGCTAGTGTATCCCATACTGACTAAGAGCGAACTCCACAAGTATACTCTATGGAGAAGCTTCATCTGGACCAGGCAGAGTCGAGAGGAGATGGCCACCTCACGAGGAGAGGCCACCTCACGAGGAGAGGCCACCGCCCTCTGCCACTCCTCGTCATCAAGACTTGCGACGTCGTGTTCCCATTTGGCAGGTCAGGGGATCAGCTACATTATTAATTAGCTTTTTGTAGATGAGGGATATGGCTTTTTTGGGGTGATCCACATCAAGTATTCTGTCCTCAAGCAGGAAGGATTCAGGAGGAACCTCGCCCCTGTGGATGACAGCAAGCAGGGCGTGACTGATTTGCAGGTATCTTAAATGTTTGGTTTGGGCTAACTAATGCTCCTGTTGCAATCGATGGAAGGAAATCATCCCATCTGCTTTCCAGAAATCTCCCACCTTAGAAATACCTACAAGGTCCCACTTTTCAAATCCCTTCGAGCGGCTCAGTCTTCCTAACCGGTCACAATACCAAAGTGGCGTAGCTTGTATGAGCATCCGCTCCCAAACTAAACTCCTATTAGCCGTCTTCCATACTTGCACTACATGGCCCGTTCGGCCTGTCAGGGCAGGTCTCAAGGATCGCGTGTATAGAGCACTCTCAAAGCCACCCCCCAGGAGGAGCCACTCTGGAGGAATTTAAAGTGCACCAAGTGCAGCTGATAGTTGGGCAAGAGCACTCGGGCCTGAGTGTAACAGAAACGCCAATAAGCCTCTGGGATGGAAGTTGCAGGGCCATCAGCCCACACCGGTCTAGCTACAGGGACACACACCAGTGCCACTTCCATGACAACATATAGTCTGGCGATGAGCCTGCGTGGGGAGGTATTTGCTAAGGTAGCCTCAAGAACCTGGAATGTGGGGGGCGCAGCAGGGAATGTAGTGAGAAGATCACGAACCGCCGTTCGCACCTGATAGTATGAGAGCCTGTTCAGCATGGTAGTGTCGGGCCATGCAGGGCCTGCTGTGAGGTGATGAAGGAGCCGTCAGGGTAGATGGCACCCATGGTAGTGAGTTGAAGCCTGGTGATATCATGTTTACCTCATTCCAGCATTACAACACTGGAATGTAGAATGTCCATTGTGGGTTTACAGTTCAGAGATTCTTTGTTAGACAGTTACTTTGGGACTGCTGTAGCTGTAGCTTATAAACACCGTACATGAAGTATTCCTGCCTACAGACCTTTATTACAAGATACTCTACTACAATTTGGTGACGATTTAGACACAGCTAAGGATCCATGAAAGAAGAAGCTCTGCTTTTAAGAGAAAAGAAAAAAAAACTGAAGACAAACTTGGGAGGTTAACTGTACATCGTGATTGGAAAGAAAAACAGACCTGTATATTTTCTATTTTAGACTTTGACATAGCGCTGGATGATCAGTACTCTGAATTTTACATTTATGGGTGGTGTCACTATCTAAAATAAAAAGAAAAAAGATAAGGAATCATCGCGCTGTCTGGTCTTGGATATAAAAAAGGGAAAAAACTGTGCTTTTTGAGGGGAACGCTTGCTACTAGTTGAAAACTGTCTGTACTCGGTATCGCTGTATCGCTGTATTGAGGACTTAGACATATCAACATAAACAGGATTTTAATCTTACTAGTACCCCTCGTGAGCACAGTGCGTGAAGCTGTGCATGGCCAAATTCTAAACCTCGAGAGCACCGTGTGTGAAGATGCGGCCTGACTCCAACCTCACCACAGCATGGCGCATGAATCTGCTCATTGTTTAACTATGTATTATTTCATGGGACGAGCGTAGTGCGTGTGTGTTTCTTTTTAAAGAAAGTGCGTTTCTTCCCAACTTGATGAATACGATCATGAATATACCCGCAATGTACAGTTTTAAAGCAAACGTATGGATTAAAGGCAGGGAATAATTCCTACCTTCAAAGAGAACAACTCGCTTCCTCGGATCACTGTGATTTGTGTCAATTACATCATCTGACTTCACACGCTTCATGTGTTATCAACGACTAGAATGCTAACTTTCTAGTAGAAGGTTTACAGGAAGTGGTACACTCAAGAAAGAAACAACTAGAACGCTACCTTTTCATTCGAAAAAAGGATTACAGGAAGCTATTTGTTTTTGTATCAAAACGCCTATACAGTACATTTGGGAGCCATTTAAAAAAAAAAGTTTCAATTTCAAGAAAGTTATTTTTTTAAGAAGAAAAGGAGGCATTACAAAGAATTATAATATCAAACTAAACATTAAAAAAAATTATTCACAAGGAGAATTATTACCATCTATCGGTGACGTATGCATGCAGTCCAAAGTAATAGTCCACTGAAAAAGATTTTCTACACAGTCTGAAGCAGCAAACCATCTTTGGAGAATATGCACATCCGTGATGTGGACACGTGATCAGAAGTAACAATTCCATTCTCAACTTCTACATATATGACATTCAAACTGTTATTTTCTTCATCTAAATTAACTAATTTTCTATAATATTGGTCAATACTTAAAGTGTCATGGCAACTATGTAGAATGTAGGTGCTCCTCCCCATTTCTACAAACTCCTGGAGATCCTCCTGTACCTTGGAGAAAGTGGTACAGGGCTTTTACAAAGTATTTAGGAGCCATTGGTGGTAATAGGTATCGACCGGAACATAAAAAAGGTTTTTATTAGAACATAATTTAGGTTTCGAAGGACAATCAATATATGAACACCTACCACTGTATCCAATTCCACATGATCAAGAAGATTTAGATGAATATGAATTAGCTGTAAAAAAATTAGAAAAACATTTTGATGTGCAACCAAGTTTGATTGTTAACAGACATGAGTTTTTTAGTAGAGAACAGCTACACGATGAATCTATTGACCCTTATGTTGCTGTTTTACGTATTTTAGCTGCAGAATGTGAGTTTGAAAATTTCACAGATCAACTTATACGTGATCAGATAGTAGTACGTTGCTGGGATAAAAAAGTACAAGAAAAACTACTTTCTATGAGAAATTCTAATCTCTTAGAAACAATCAAAAGAAATTGTCTCAGACAATGGTGTCCAGTTTATTTAGAAAGAAATGAAAAGGTTTCTTGACACCAATGCCATTAAACACAAGTGTGTTGCTTTATATCATCCACAAGCAAACAGTCTAGTTGAAAAAATAAATCTCACATTAGTAGAGTGTATACAGTGGGCTATTCAAAATAATATTGATGTTTGCAAAGCTGTTGAAGAAATGCTGTGGTCACATAGATCTTTTCCTAATGCTTTTTCTGGTCTCTCACCTGTTGAAATTCTGCGGGGACGTCCTCCTGCTTCTAGGTTGTGTCCTGCATAGTTACGAGAGTGTCAGAACATTTAACATCACATGTTAAATGACGAAAAAGTTGTGAGACCTAATGTGGAAAAGTTTCAGGCTAAAATGAAAGGTCACTATGACACTTTGCATAGAGTAAAATCTACAGAATGAGACCTGTGTGTAGGCGATTGGGTTTGTGTCAAAGATCCCAATCATGTTCCTAAAGGAATGTCGAAATTCAAGCCTCCTGTCAGAATTGAGGTTGTGACCAGGAATGCAGTGAGAACTAGCAGGAATAAATGGTGGAATAAAGGAAGAGTGGTGAAGGTGCATATTCATGATGCTCCTTCTCATGATCCTTCTGTTCCATTTAATTCATCTTTGCATCCTCGTGTTGTTCCTTCTTCATCTTCCTCTTTTGACATTGATGTTTCTGAGTCCAGGCGTTCTTTCCACCCTGTGTCTGAACGAAGGAGTAGTAGACTAAATATTGTTAAACCTTTGAGGTTTCGTGATTGATATTTTGTTATGTTTATATTTGTACATTGTTGTGTTATTAATTTCATTGCTATGTTTATGTAACATTTTTCTTTGGCCAATTGTTTTGTTTTTACTTATTGTAAAGGAAGGGAGATATTGTGGTGATCTCATATTTACCACATTCCAGCATTACATCACTGGAATGTAGAATGCCCAATGAGGGTTTGCAGTTCAGAGATTCTTTGTTAGACAGTTACTTTGGGACTGCTGGAGCTGTGGCTAATAAACACTGTACATGAAGTATTCCTCCCTACAGACCTTCATTACAAGATACTTCACTACATGTAGGCAGGGCGGGTGGCCAATTAGTGCGATCCAAGGGGCAAAAATGTTGTTCAGCCAAGTCCGTATCCACATTTAATTACAGGCCAATATTGTGCACCCCCACCATGTATAGCTCCGCTCTAGAGCTTCCTTGGGTCTGGTACAGTGCCAGCTGAAGGGGGCATGGGGCAGCATGGTCATTTTCTGTTGCCGCATGGGCTGAAAGTGTGTAGGATATAGCCAGTAATACACAAACTGCGTCTGTGCGCTATAAAAGTAGAGATCCATGTCCAGCGCACCCAGCCCCTCTGCTCATTTTGTGCTGTCTGGGATTAGAAGGCCGGTGCAGGGAACACTGAGAGCCTGACAGAGGGCTCTCCCAGTGCTTCCAACATGTTTGATACCAAACATGATAGGATTCGTTGCAGCTGTTTCCGAGATGGTCATTGTGCGGTCACGCAATGCCCATCTATATAGTATATGGCTGCTTCAGTGACAACCCGGCAGAATGGACTCCGTAGGCTGCAGGGGTGTCCTGCTCATGTAGGGGCACCCCCTCCCTTAGGACCAAACACCCTACCTTCAGGATTGTAAAGGCCTGCTTAAGGGTTGACTTACAGGTTTTAAGTGCAGTGACCCTTAGTAAACCTATATCTTTTGTAAGTGGTGCATGCATCAACTTACACAGGCTGGGGGGGCGTGGCTAACCGAGCAGCGAAATGGCCGCTCTGTGAGTGAGCTCCGCCAGCTGCACACCTGTAATCCTTGACTGATCCTGTTCGTGCTGCGGTGAGACCCAGATTTGTGGGGGACCGAACACTGTATGACCCAGGACACACTCGGCTGTAATCCTGAGGCGCGCCGACACTGAGCGCCCGAGTACTGGAGCAGACGACCGGACCGGCTCGGCTGCACGCTGCGGTGGAACCCAAAGCGGCGGCGGCTGCTCACTGGACCCCGGGGATTGGTGGGCCTGATCGCCGACGGAACGAAACAGCTGCCGTACCCCAGGTGGGCTGACTGACGACTGCTGGGTGCCGTGGGGCTGCGGCTGAGGCGTCGAGGCCGGGCGGAGGTGCTTGCCGGGCACCCTATGCCCGTGGGGAGAGCTGAAGCCAGCCCGGAGACGCGGCCGCCATTTTGGTTAGGTGTTGCGACGCAGAGGGTCATTGCCTGCACGCTCGGCTGCGTGTTTACAGACTGCTCCGATTTGGGGGATCCTGAGAGCTCCTGCGACCCGCTAGACACGTGGAGCCCGGCTTCATCACCGGTGAGTGCCATCTGCCTGCCCTCGGAGGGACACATTGCGGAAAGCTCTGTGAGTCACACTGGGCCTGGTTGTGGACTGTTGCTGGGTGGCCCGGCATTCTCCCCCGGCCTGCTGCCCGCCTAATACCGCGGCACCCGCCTGATACCCGCATTGGTTAGCGTTCGCCTGAGACTACGCGCCAGTGCCCCTGGCTAGACATTCCCTGCTCCTTCCTCGACGCTGTCGACCCCTTGAGGACTGGGCCGCACCAGACAGCGGATAGACACACGAAACCTCCGTGGGGGCTTCAATATTCCAGATGGGAGGAAATAGGGATGCGAGACATCCCAAGCTCACTTTCGAGCAGAAACAAAAGGCCAAACAGATGTCGGCAGATCAGGAGGCAGCGACACCCCCTTCCACCAGTCCTTCGCCGGACATTGATTTTGGCGCCTTGATTATGGAGGTCCGGTCTAGCCTCAAAAGCATCGACTCCAAGTTGGACGCAATGGCTTCGCAGCTGGAAGCGGTCAAAGCCAAGGTGGACACGCACGAAACACGCCTTGATAAACTTGAGAACAGACAAACGGAATGCTGCGAGTTCCAGCAACAGACCAAAAAGCACGTCACAAACATTGAGCGCGAACTGGAGTTCCTGAGGGCCAAGGCGGATGATTTGGAGGCGCGGTCCCGCAGATCCAACATTCGTATCACGGGCATTCCGGAGACGGATAATACTGGGAAAATGGAGGTCTTTGTAACGGACCTACTTCAAGAACTTTTCGACCCCGAACTGTCCCAGGTTTTCACGGTAGAGAGAGCGCACAGAACCCTTGGCAAGAAACCTCCGACGGGGGCTCCTCCTCGACCTATTTTGGCGAAATTGATGAACTATCAGGATCGAGACCGTGTTTTACGGCTAGCTCGTGAGAAGGGTAAAATTACTCATAAAGGAAACCAGCTCTCCTTTTATCCTGACTTTACCCCTATGGTCCAAGCGGCCAGGAAGGAGTTTCTACCGGCCAAGAAACTGTTGATGCAAGCCGGAATACCGTACTCATTGCTGTATCCGGCAAAATTGAAAATAATGCACAAGCATGAGGCGCACTTCTTCACAGACGCGAAATCTGCCTTGAAATTCTCCAAGCACATATGTGGAGCTGGGGCCCGCCGGAAATCGCCCAGACTAGAGGACGACGCTGATCGTATGAGCGACAATGATTGAACACTTCTGGCCTGGCTGGCTGCGGGCCCCCTCTGCATGGTGACCTGAATGGGGAGCCTTTGCTTCATCGTGCTTATTGACATTTGATGGATTGCCTGGAGGTCGCCTATACCTTTATCCATGGCCGGGAGTCGACTGTGAGCTGGGTGCAGTCCTGGGTCTGGGACATTGCTGTTTCCAATATTGGTACATTCTTGGCACTTTCATGGATCTGGCTATTCCTGACCAGCAGTGGACCTTCTGAGATGTGCAGCCACCCCGAGTAATCGGGGGTGTATGCCGGGAGCACCTCGCCCCCATGGGGTATTTCCCGCTGTTGTTGTTTCTATTTTACTGGAGTGCTGCTTTAAGCACGCTTGGGGTTTTAACGCAACCTGATTGGGGGGTTGGCGTGGGTGGGGGGGGGGGATATGTGGTTGTATGTTTGGTTATTTGGTTTGAGCTGGTGCACATTCGCTTCCATTTTTACTTACCTGGTGCGAGAGAGGCTATTGGGTGCGAGTTGTGGAGACACTCGAAGGGTATTGAGGTTGGTGGCGGAGGGTCTACAGTCACTGCGATACGACTGCTGGGATGGGGGGGGTTAAACTGTGGACCTGGAACATTAGAGGGCTTGGGGACTACAAAAAAGCTAAGCTGATGCATGGGGTACTGTCCAGGCACAATGTCGATATTTGTTTCCTGCAAGAAACTCATATTAATGCGACTCCGTCGCCCAGGTTGAAACAAAATAGGTGGTCACGGATATATTCCTCTATTTATTCCAATTATGCCAGGGGAGTGGCTGTTCTTCTACGGAGAGGGCTGGATTGGACAGAGCATGGGTGTGTGCTTGATACAGAAGGCCGTTTTGTCATTCTGCATGGATCACTGCTGGGCAAACCTCTAGTTCTGGCTGCTATTTACGGACCGAATGTGGATGACCCAGACTTTTTTCGCAGGGTCTGGGCTCAAATTGATTTGTTTGGCTGCAGCTCGATTGTGATTGGGGGGGATTTCAATGTTGTGTTGAATGACGAACTGGACAGACAGGGCACGGCCAGGCCGACACACGTCCATGCAAGACAGGCCATACTTGATGTGATGGAAGAGGGTTCGCTGTCAGATGTGTGGAGAGTCAGGCACCCTGGGGAGAGACTGGGTACCTGCATAACATGCCATCATGCTGCCTGGTCTAGATTAGACTTTTGGTTGGTGGCACCTGAGGTTGCGACGTGGGTGGAGAGAGTGGACGTACAGGCCAGATCGCTGTCTGATCATGCCCCCTGTGCACTGGAACTGAATATCCCTGGCTGCACTACCAAGGCGTTTACTTGGCGGTTGCCCCCCCATGCCCTCACGGATCAGGTGTTCACTGAGGAAATACGCACTGATATTAATAATTATTTCCAGGATAATGAGGGGTCGGCCTCCACGGAGGCTATTGTGTGGGACGCCTTTAAGGCAGTAATACGGGGGCAGTGCATAGCTAGGCAGGCGGGGGTGCTGCGTGATATCAGACGTTCTCTGTCAAGGTTAGACCATGAGCTGAGGGAGTTGGACCTGGCCTTCTGCCGGGACCCAAAACTGGAGATAGCCGGCAGCATTAAAGCCAAACTGCTCGAATTCACTGAAGAGGCGCAGCGCGAAGTAAAATTTCTGGGTAAACAGGCTGAGGCGCGTAGGTACGGAGAGGGAGACAGGCCGAGCAGGACCCTGGCCAGGCTGATTGCCCCCAGATCGGACACGCACCACATTCACGCTATTCACGACAGCGCAGGCAACCTGATAGTGGGTCAAGAAGCAGTCCTAAAAACCTTCACTGAGTTTTACTCATCCCTGTACAGAGCTAGACAGACGGCCGTCCCTGATTCCCTAGATAACTTTCTGGATTCTATTGCTCTGGTCTGGTTTAATGACAATCACAGGCAATACATGGACCTCCCAGTCACTGCGCAAGATATAGCTCAGGTCATCAAGAGCATGCCATCGAACAAGGCGCCTGGCCCGGATGGGCTCACGACTTCCTTCTACAAGACGTATGTGGAGGAACTGGCCCCGAAACTGCACTCACTGTTTGCTGAGGCTCTTGAGCTAAATTCGCTCCCGGACTCGATGCGCGAGGCCCTCATTATCACGCTCCTTAAACCTGACAAAGACAGCATGGCGCTTGACTCTTACCGCCCCCTCTCACTTATTAACGTTGATGCCAAGATCTTTGCTAAGGTCATTGCCGACAAGCTGCAACCGCTATTGCCCATGATAGCGCTTCCTGACCAGTCCGGGTTTATCCCGGGCCGTGCGACCTCTCACAACCTTCGCACTCTATTTTCTGTCCTGCACTACTTACACCCGTCTGTCCGAGCTGCGGTGGTGTTCTTGGACGCCACCAAAGCGTTTGATTCCTTGGAATGGCCTTACTTGTTCAAGATCTTGGGGAGAATGGGGTTTAGCCTCAAATTCATCACGCTTATCAAACTACTATATGATGCACCTAGGGCGCGGGTGAGCGTGAATGGTTTGGTATCCGAGCCCTTTAACATATCTAGAGGAACCAGACAAGGGTGCCCCCTATCCCCGCTCCTTTTCGCTATTGCCATGGAGCCCCTGGCGGCCAGAATTCGTCAGCACCATACGGCGAGAGGGATCTGCTTCAGCTCCCGGAGTCTGCTAATCTCATTATATGCGGACGACGTCACTCTCTACATTACGGATCCCTCTGACAATATGAACCCACTGCTCCGTGAATTCGTGCGATTCGAGGGCCTAGCTGGCATCTCCATAAATTGGTCCAAGTCTGTTGCATTCCCTCTAACTGACGCGACCACTAAGCCTCCCTCGGATTACCCCCTGCGTTGGAACACGGAGGAGGTGAAATATCTGGGTGTGTGGGTGAGTCGGGACATACAGGAGATCTGGTCCCTGAACTTCGGGAGGGCGGTGGACTGGCTGGAACGCAAGGTGGAGCTTTGGAACAGACTTCCCCTTTCCCTGGTCGCACGGATAGCACTGGTGAAGATGGTGATACTCCCCAAATTCCTGTATCTGTTTGTGAATATTCCCTTGCCAATGACAGCGCACTTCCACGCGCGCATGCGGTCGCTCCTCCTCAAACTGGTGTGGTCCGGTGGTCAGGCTCGGTCTTCTTGGGCCCTATTGACCCTCCCACTCAGGCAGGGAGGACTTGGTGCGCCGGATTTCAAACTTTATTCCCTCTGCGCACAGGCGCAATTCCTGCATTTCTGGGTCTTCCCCACCCCATACCAGCCACATGTGGCGGTGGAACTGGCTGCTGCCGCCCCGTCGCCTCTACAGGTGGCGCTATACGGTGAGGTCAAGCGCCCCTCGAAAGACATCGACACGGTGGAAATGATCCGCTGGTCTTGGCGTGAACTGAGGATCCGTGCGAAACTCCCGCTGCTGTATGCGCCATCAATCCCATTACGGGGTAACCCGATGCTACCGTGCCTCTGCACCAGGGGAGACGCCATTACACTCCGAGGGAAACGCATACTGACGTTTGCGGATCTCTATCCCGACGGGAAATTTGCTGAGTTACCGGCGCGAGAGGATGACCTTCCTGACTCCTTCTCGGACGCTCTACTGCACCACTCCCTTCGTGAGTCCTGTAGGAGGTTGTGGCCCGACTTCCCTGAGGAGCCGCCGCGCCTGGATGCTCTCCATAATCTGCTGTCACGGCCGTCTTCCGCGAAGCTGGTCTCTAGGCTCTATAACTGTATGCAGGAACAGGCCCCGATCACGGAGCCAGCAGCAAGGCAGGCTTGGTCTACCGACTTGGCTGACCCCCTCACTGACGGCGCTGTCACCGAATTATAGGTTAAGACTGGTGCACTTTAAATTCTTGCATAGGTACTACCGCACACCAGTGCTGCTGCACCGCATGGGTGTTAGGGTCGATGCTTCCTGCTGGAAATGTGGTGGGGCGGATGCCTCCTTCATACACGTGGCGTGGGCCTGCCCGAAGCTACATGACTATTGGTCGACCATTTTCGACGCGATTAACCACATGCTGCGCAGATCGGACGAGCCTACCCCGCTTGTTGGCCTGTTAGGCTATGTGAAGGATACTGAGCCTTGCGACCGGAAACTACATGCGCTATTGCTCCTCTATGCGAAACGTCAGGTGGCAATAAACTGGGGCCGTAGGACTCTACCGACATTCGCGGCGTGGGTCAGGGATGTGACTTATGGTCAAACACAACTCACGAACTATTGGGAATCGATGCCTACAGCAACCAGACCCAATGATATTTGGGAGCCATTCCTCCAATGGGCTGGGGAGAGGGCAGCCTCTGCTACCCCTGCAAGTTCCCCTGACGTGGGCGTCTCTGATGATATGGGTTAAGATCCCCCGTCCACGAGAGCGCTCCTTCTGAAGGGTTACGTGCTGCCAAAGAGACTGCTCCTGTGGCCTGCGAGACGCACTGCCCGTGCACCACTTCTGCTTCCACTAATACCCATCTACCTTGTTGTTCTGCCCTGTCACCTGGTTATACGACACACTAGTCACTCTGATCCCCCTCCCCCCCCCCCACCTTTAGTGTGATTCTGGAATACCCCTGTCGCTGACACAGCCTCATGCTCACTTCTTCCTTTAGCTGTCCATGCCCTGCGCGCTCTGCCTCAAGATTATCGCTTCAGCTATGTATGTCACGCTCTGTTAAGCACCACCATGTTTTTTGTTCCCTCGCACTGTTGTGAGGGATTGGGAGTAAAGATGTCGCAAATATGTCTATGCTTTAACTTTGTGTTAGTGAGTTGGGACTACCGTTCTCGCCCTTATGGCGGTGCGTTGTCTAGTACATATGAGATATTGACTGTTTGCGTCGTCATCTACGAAAATGTAAGATTATGTAATTTGTTTTTTGCTGCACTGTGTATTTCCGTCCCTTTCTCATCATTTACAGGTACGGCCGGAATCGCGACACAAGGATATACTGGGCAGTCCCTCGCGGGGGACCTGCCATTGTTTAACGCTTGCTTATATCGCGGCCTACCTCCGGGTTGTTGGCATGACGCAGTGTACTTACTGTCTATGACGAATATATGTCTTACACAATAAAAAAAAAAAATAAAAAAAAAACTTACACAGGCTGCAATGGCAGGCCTGTAGTTCCATTTTGCATCGTCTCTCACAGATGGCATAATACATCATTCAGCCCATGGGAGACCTCTGTGGTACCTATGCACTGGGTACCTGGGTACCATATACTAGGGAATACGGGTACCGCAGTATCCAATCTGGAGTGCACCTAAGTACATAACATAACAGTTTAGGGAGAAAGCAGATAGACTGGGGTCCTGATTAGCAGGACCCCAGTCAGACTAGTAAAAAACAGCACCACATCGAGCAAAAGGTGGGGGTAACCATAGGAAGCAGATCCTAATTTTCTACACATCCCAAACCCCCTCTTATTACTATGAACTCTCCAAAAAAACATTCAAGACATTTAGCTCTTCTATCCCTCTACCCCTCTATCCCTCTACTATCCCTCTATCCCTCTACTATACATTTTCAATCCAAATAACAGTCTAACTTGTCCACCGCTCAAATTAATTTCATGTCCCCTTATACTAATTCCCCTCTAATCCAGTTTGGGTCCTGGAGTAGCGTGCTACCCACCAAAAAGCGCTTCAACACCTCATCAGGGGTAGCAAGCGCCATATAAATGCTAACGCTTTCCTTTTCTATCCCTCCACTATCCTTTTCAATCCAAATAACAGACTAACATGTCCACCGCTCAAATCAATTTCATATTTCCCTATACTAATTCGCCACTAATCCTTTTGGGTTCCAGGGTAGCGTGCTACTTGCCGAAAAAGCGCTTCAACGCCTCGTCAGGGGTTGTAAGCGCTACATAAATGCAATTAAAATACAATTCAATACAAGAACCTAACTATCCCGAAGCGATAGGGCGGGGGAGAGAAGGATAAAAAAATAAGCACAGACAAAAATATAAATAAAAATATAAAACGTTATTTACCTGGCGCTGTGTCTGCGCCATCTTGCTCCTCCCCAATCCACGACTGGTGAACATTGCACAGGCTCCCAGCTGGCAATCCCACAATTGCTCTGATGCTGGGAATGCTATTCCCAGCATGAGAGCAGTGCTGGGATTGGTCTGAGTGGCATGGTTTACCACTCAGACAGTGCTTGGGTGCCTGTGGTTTTTCTCCACCCAGCTAGCTGTACAACACTGCTGGGTGGACAAAATTTAAGTGTGCACAGCCAAACCGTCATGTGTTCTTAGTAGTGCCCATCACCCCTCCTCCCCGCTGCTGTCGTGCATTGCATGGCCCCGCACACCCCACCCTATGAGGCTGCTCTCAGGCAGCCTGCAGGAGGTAAGAAGAAAAATAAAATGATAAAAAATGTGATTTAATTGTCATTTTACTTTTCATATGTTTACATCTGCTGCCACCTAGTGGGGCGGGGTTCCTCGGCCATAACGTAACGGAGGAGGGCTGCCCCTAAAGCCATTGATAACAAAATATATTTTTTTAAACATAAAATATCTTCTTTTAACATGTACTATTTATATTAATTTTACTCAGTGTGTTAATTTATCTCCTGAAAGAAACAAACACAAGACATTGTGTTCGGTCTTAAACAGAAGAAAAGGTACGACTGAATTGCATAGTGTTTTTCTAGAAAACTCGGGTTCAAATACTATTTTCTACACTTGACCAAATTCTGTGGTCGCATGTATGCATACTTCACATAGAATAACATTATCATGTTATTACTATAACATTAACATGGATCTTAGCTGGCGGCTCATTCTTTAGCTTTTTGGAACCAAGTCAAACCCCCTGGCTCCTCGCGACTCTGCTCTCCCTGCAATCTTCATCTACCCTCACACGAAGGCAGGTTTGGTCGTTTGTTTAATGTGTCTCTTTCTTGCCTGTTTTAACGTGCATGGTGTTATCAGAGGAATTTAATAGTGGCGTTGTACTACCGCCACTGCTTTACAACACTGTAAATGCCAGGTGGCAGATTTACAAGCCCCTTGCGCCACTTTTGCGTTACTTTTCCCATGTTAAAAACGACGCAAAAGTGGCGCAAGGGCCTTGTAAATAAGCCTCCAGATCTATAAGTCATTTTATTTACCTCAAAAAGGGGGAGTTAACTCTTGGTTATATTTTAAAATCAGGGTGAATTTATGTAAATCTCTGATTAAATTATAAGTAAATATCTGAAGGCGATACAATTAACTAAGGTTGTTCACTTACTAGAAATAAGGCAGCTTTGGGAAGTTTATTTTAGTGAAATAGTTATCGACATTTCCAGGACAAACAGTTCCCGACGGCTGGTGTAATCTGATCTATTTAGTTACATAATCTTGCTTTTAGATAAATTAGCATATCAGAAGACAAGCAGCACTGCAATTGGTTTACATGTGGACCAACCAGTGACAGAGACGGCCAATACAAGAAACAGCACCCAAAGCAATGAAAACATTCCAAGCAAACAGCTGTGAAAACAGCGTTCACTTCAGACCAGAGGGCAGAGGCAGCGCTGACTCTATCAGGCACCATGGCCATGGACTTTCTTCCAAACCTCTCCATGGAAACGTGGACTCTGCTTGTTGTGCTCGTGGCTGTATTTTTTCTGTAAGTACTGCACAGTGACTCTTTACCTTTTTAACTGGCTGTCCAACTAAAAGGAACCGCAAATAATTTTCATTAACATTAAACAGCCTAAATACTCTTCCGTGAGGGGTGGCAGAGGTTAGCGTGAGGAAGAGGACGGGAAACAGGGTACATTCACCAACATTCAGGTATTTCAATAGCCCAGTGGGTGGGGCACCAGCTGCAGCGCTCTGTGGACTCCATAACTTACAACACACAACTTTGATCCTGGCTGGGCTGGCTCAGCCTTTTAGCTTTCCAACTCGAACAAAATGAGTGTTGTGTAAAAACATGTTTAAACTCAGTGACAGGTTTGTCATGTGTGTGATATACATTTGTTATTATTAGGGGGAAAGATTTAACCTAAGGGCTAGGGCGGTGGATCTCAAATCTGGAGAACCTGGTTCGAGTCTCGGTAATGACGCTCAACATCCTGTGATTCTTGGCAAATCACTGATCTCCTTGTACCTAACAGAAATTAATGTGCTCCTTGTGTAAGCAACTAGTGCTCAAGTAAAGCCTCTGAAAAATATTAATATTAAACACTGAACAAAGTATTGGTTTTTGTGAGAATATTGCAGGTTATTAAAGAGTTTTAGGATCACAGAGAGGAAGGATCCTTAACGCCCAGTGCCTCTTTAAGACCGCTGAAGGTGACTTCCACTGTCTTTTTTACAGACAACAGTGGCGTTTTATTTCTTATAATATGTGGCTGCAAAAACTACACCTCCAATCAGAGGCTGTGACTGCATTCATATTTCTTTCATGCCACGGACTATGGAGTTACACTTCCGGCACTCAATACTGTATAGGGGAGACATGGGTAGATAAAGTGATTGCCCAAGGATCACACAATTTTGTCACGTGGAACAGCCAAGATTGAAGGTCTCCTGGTATTGAGGTCTACAATGTAACCACTGCACAACATCTGTTACTCTAACAGGATGTCAAACCTGCAAAGCTTAGGTCTATGTGCATTAAACCACTGAGCTATCCTTTCATCTAGTGGGCATTAAACTCATTTCTACTTTTCAGGACAGGAGCTTAGTATTTGATCAGTTGTGAATGACTGTCTCCTGTTTTTCTCCTATTTAATTTAATTCCTTCTTTTTCTTGACTGCCCACCCTATTTCGAGTGGACGTGCAAATGGCAACTTCTCACTGTCAGCAAGCAACATTGAAACCTGTGATATAACCCACACAACATGGGAGAAAACTCCCCTGGGGAGGGGTAATTCGTTTTTTTTTTTTTCAAAAAAGAAAATCCCACTTTAGGATTTTCTTATATTTTTTTATTGAAAGTTTGGCGTACTCCTCTGTCATGTTGACAGAGCCGTTCATCAACCTTTCAATGTATTTATAGGAACTGCCATGCCAGCGGTTCCTGGGAATGCAAGAGATAACCACTGGGCTGGTGGACGTCTCTAAATTTGACAGACGGGCTACCATCGCCATGACTGCAGTAAAGTACTCCGCAATGGCGGCAATACTAAATCCATTTGCCCAAATCTAAATCAGGCCCTTAGGTCTGAAAACGCATCATGTTTCTTTGTGTGCATTCCCAAAATCCAATGTACCCTCTTTTCACCCTTGAAATGGTCCTTTAAGGCGGAACGGATCAACAACCAATTTGCTGGATGTGGAGGTAGACCTTTACATTGTAAGACTGTTTACCCCCATGGGAATTGAATGCTATGTAGAACACCACACTGGTGGAATAGGAGCTTGTGGTAATTTTCACATGATGTTTCCATCAGCACATCTGCACCTGCTTTTCAAGGTACTACTCAGAGCGATTGTGGTTAGGAAAGAAATCATAAAAAGGTGTAGATGTAACCCTGTGCCCATATTTTCCTTCATTTCTGATTTATTTGGGCCCATTGTTTTGTATTGAAAAGCCTTTCACTGTGAGAGGGAATTGCATCATCAGCTCTAAATGGGGGCCAGATGAGGCCTGTACCGCAGCTCCAATTGTCCTGGTTCCCTCTCGGGCCCCACCACTGCAGGTGTTGAATTTGCTGTGACGGGGCGTTGACAAAAGAGACACTAAACCATGCCACGATCAATTTTCCACAGGAACATTGAAAGTCAGATTTAAACATTATAAGCAAATGTGTATTTATAATACATGTGTAGAGGGCCCCATAAGCTCTATCGCTGCCTTAATTTGTACCCTCCCTAAAAAACATTCTAGAGATGCCACTGGGTGAAAGGTATTGGCTCCTTGGAAGTATAAGCATGTTGCGGACCACCTCCAGCTCTTCTGACTCGTTGGCTTTCACTGCTATAGTAAGTAGCAGCAAAGGATAAACTTTGCTGAGTGGTGGAACAGAGACCAACAGCATACATTTTTTCAAAAAATGTATCAATTTTTATTGAGAAGCAATCATGGTTGGTAAAAGTATACTGTTTTCCATACAATCAATGAGGCTCAATTACACTCTCATAAAACTCTCACTCTCATAACATAACTTTTCTGAAAACTTCAAATGTCCCTTCTTCCCCCCTTCCCTATCCTACACACAGAGAAAATGTCTGAGTTCAGTGGAAGGTTTTCTCTCTTCTCGATCAACTGTGCCAATTGCTTTGTTGTTAGCACTATAGGTTTTATTAGTTCAAATCTATTGCTCTAACTCCATGTGGTCTTGTTAAACTTGTTTTCAGTTCCAGCAGGTGGTCAATCAGATGGTGCCAGATTTGTTTAAACTTATCCCAATGATTATCTATTTCATACATTCATATTTCCATGGCTAGAACGTTCTAGAGTTTTGAGTAACATCCATTGACTGTGGGAGTATCTGATCTTTTCCAGTCAGTCTCTATAAACTGTTTTGCGGCTGTTAGTACGTGTTGTGTTAGTGTTCTCAGTCCATTGCTCATGCCTCGCTCTTTGGGACCTCTGAGTCCCAGCAAAATCAATGTTGGGTTTTCTGCAATGGATACAACTGTTACCCATTTGGTATGGGAGAGAACCTCTTTCCAAAAGTGATGCAGTTTATTGTAGTCCCATCATATGTAGAGGGCAGTTCCTTTCTCTTTAGTGCATATCCAACAAGTCCTCTGCATATTCGGGTAGATACATTATAGTTGTTCTGGGGTTAGATACATCTTTGTTCTCAGTGTGAAATGTTTGTGTCCATTAGTTATATCCTCACAAAGTTTTCCCCACTCGCTGTCAGAGAGATCTCATTCCAGCATTGTCTCTCATTTTGTATGGAAGCCCCAGCGGTTTTGTTTTGCTCTGTTTTTCAATATTTTCTAGATCACTCTTTTGGTTTCAGAGCTGGTCTTTATGTATTTTTCAAATGCTGTGCGATCTCTCATTGCCCCTTCTTTAATTTTTGGGTTTGTTGCCCAGTGGCATAGTTGCATATCTGTTAATTTCTGCGATTTTTAAATCAGTATGGCATTGTAGGAAAGATTTTCAGGCACATGCATCTATCTAGGATTTTGCGAGTCCTTAATTGCGATTATTAAGGAATCGCAATTAAGGACTCGCAAAAGCCAATGCATGTAGGAAACACTATAAAAATAGCGATTCCTACACATTCCTTATTTGCAAGTCGCAAATTGCAATTCGCAAGTAAGGAATGGCTTCCCATTCATTCCTATGGGCCTCCGGGTACATAGGAATGAATGGGAAATTGCATGCGCAATTTGCGAGTACCAATTGGTACTCGCAAATTGCGCATGCAATTTCAAGGGTGCAAGGGTGTCAAAAGGACACCCTGTTGCACCCCTGAAATTGATCTGTGCACAATTGTTGCACACACACATGTCCCAAGGACATGTGTGTGTGTAACCTACAACTTTGAAAAATGCAATCGCAATTTGAGAACTCACAATTAATTGCGAATTCTCAAATTGCGAGGGCCTTGACCCTTGATGCATCGCAAAAGCTAATTTCGCGATCGCAAACAGCCAATTTTTGCGATTCGCACCATTTGCGATCGCAAAAAGCTTTGATGCATGTACCTGTTCATGTTTCCTTTCTCATTTATGTGGCTCAGGATAAGGCAATAATCATCGGTTTATCTTTGCGAGGTCAACCATTTGTTTGCAGGGGTGAAATCAGGATTTTGGTGGATGGCCGTGAATGGTGAGGGGTAAGTTGTGAGCCCTTGTGTGATATCAGTCATGTCCCATGTTTTTGTTATGGAATTCAGGATTTCATTAGCGTAGGTGTTCTTTAGTCTGATTTGTTTCGCTTGCCATGATTCCATGATGGTCTATATATTCCTCCTCTTCCCATGAATACCCATTTTTTTATGTTCTGTGATAGTCCAAGCTTAGAGGAGTCGGAGATGGTCTGCTTGGTAATATCGCTATAGCTCGGGCATCTCAATGCGTCCTTTGTCCTTTGACGCCTTCATAAGTTTTCTAAAAAGCATATCCCTCTTCCCTCCCAACACAAAATTGTCTATACTTTTTTTGCGGGGCTAAGGCTTCGTCTAAAGATATAGCATTGGGCATGGACGGAAATAAATATAAAAGTCACAGCTCCTTTTCACTGTCGCTATTAGTCCCAGCCAAGAAATGGGGAGTGCGCTCCATCTGTTGCGATAATGTATCTTTTGAGGTCTGACCAATTGGCTTGTACCATCTTTAATGAAGATGGTATAATATTGATTACTAAGTAGTTAAAGTGTGAAGTTTCCCATCTAAATAGTATTTCGTCATTAGAGCCGTGATCACTGTTAGTAAAAGTGTTGAGTTAAGTATTTCAGTTTTGTCAGTATTTATGTGAAACCCTGCTACCTTTTAAAAATGCTGTAGCTGGTGTGTCATAGCGGTTAGTGATTGTTGTGGCTCAGAGCACATAAAAAGAACATCGTCGGCAAAAAATCTAAGTTTGTGAGGCTCACCCTCTAAATTGAAGCCCGTGTACCTCTGTATCTTCTCGCAGGATTGCCTCTAGTGGTTCTAAAGTGTGCAAAATAGGAGTCCGTACATGGGACATCCCCCCACCTGGTCTATATCCGCAGTTCTACTATGTCAGGTTTATTCTGATTTATTATACTGCATGCTGTGGGTGCCTTAATATACTTGACTCCAATTAATCTTTCGGGTCCTTAAGCCTAGCTTTTGCAGGTAGCTGCCTAAGAAGTGCCAGCTAACGCGATCAAAAGCTCGTTCTGCTTCTAATGTAAAGTCACTGGTGTCTGTTTCCGTGCAACTTTTTTATTAGGTAGGGTAACCTGTCTGATTTATAGTTGGTTTGTCTCCCCTTAATAAATCCAGATTGGTCCGCCTCTATCAACCCAGGAAGATAGTTTTCCAACCAATTGGCATTGTGATAGGTCTGAAAGCACATATTACCTTCTGAGTAGCAGGGCACAGATCACAAGCCTCCGCAGCCACTATGAGTGAAGTGCTGACTAGAAGGACTTTGCTTTAAAGATAAGCATGAAACATCCTCAAAAGCCTGCCTTCGCATATCGTCCAGTCCAACTACTGGATAGAAAGCCTTGCAACTGGCCAGTGGGTGTGTTGGGGCATTGTGATGTCACAATTGGCATGAAGTATGTTATAATAGTAGGCCACAGCCCAAGGTTGTTTCTTATCACTGCAAGTTCAGGTGGAACGGTAATAAGAAAATCATTAACAGAAGTTTAAATGGAGGTTATCAGTGTTATTAAAATAATTACAGCAAAACAAATAATGGGGCCAAGGGCCAAGTAAATGCTTGTTCATACATGGGATATCATGAAAAAGTAAAACGTAAAAGTAAAACATGTCCCCCCCATTACAAACACCCAATGGCAATACCAATAGCTCATACTAGTGGGCCTCAACCGAAGGTATGGCCACCCATGGGGGTCAGCAACACCTACTTAGGGATTCAGAAAAAGTTTAGAAGATAAAAAAAGATAAAATTAGGAGATCCATAAAGTGTACGAACATAAAGAGTCAAAATATGTATTTGTTTGATTAATGCTTGTTTCTGTAATTTTTGTGCATTGTTTTGTGGGTTCAGATCATCGAAATTCCATAGGCCAGGAACCCCGGATTCCAATAATTACTCAATGAGTGTCCTCTGATTCTAATAATGACTTACTGGGGGTCCAACGAAGTCAAAAAGTTAAGACCCACTGACTTATACCATGTCCAGGAGTCCTGTTACAAACTGATACTGCTAACATTTCTCACTCCCTAAAAAAGAACAGAAAAAGGTAATAAACATTAATGTATTAAAAATGGACCTTGCCATGTATGTTTTTTGGCCCGATAATAAGTGACCATTTTATTATAATTGGCATCTTTAAATAGTACTGGAACTATGACCAAGTGTTAAGATCAATGTTCATGAGCTAGTTAACAAAAAAGCAAGAAATCAATAAAGTGTGCTCTATATGCATACCATAAGAGAAGGTCTTTATGGAATATTCGGAAACTCAACTTTGTGAATGACAGCAGAGGGAGTTCCAGGGGATGTAGTCTTGTGAATCCAGGGATCTTTCCCACATCATGTGTTTCTTGATGGAAGTAGCATGAGACAGTTGTTGAATGCTCACATTAGGTTTCTTGTGCAGAGGTGTGAATTTACCAACTTTGAGAGGTAGCCCAATGTAACATCACTTAGGAGCCCATTCACAAATAGACATGGATATATTTACTCATGTGTATATTTACTACTATATTTAGATGCCAATCTCCTCTTACCACACCAAGCTGTAATGATACTCATTAACTATTAACCATTGTTTGACCTGGCCCTTTTGACAGGTTCATCCCCAAACTTTTTGCCTCTCAATTTTTTGACAATGTTATTGTATGCTTTAGGACTCTGGGCACTTTAACCCGTTTACCGCGGTGGACATTCCGCCGTGGTGCGGGCATTGACACAGTGGGCAGGGCTGCGTCGGTCGTTGGTTGTACGCAGCACCCGGGAGGTAGTGCTCGCGTCGGCCGTTGACTGACGCGAGCACGCAACGGGTTAACACTGCTAAGCACAACTAAAATGCATATGCTCTCTGTGTAAATTGTGATTCCTTAGTAAAGTGCACTGTGTGTGCCCAGGGCCTGTAAATCAAATGCTACGAGTGGGCCTGCAGCACTGCTTGGTCATCGTACCTGAGCAAACAGACACACGCTTTCCTGCTACTTGGAAGGATTGCCACAGGCTGCAGTTGATTCATTCTCCATAAGGGACACCAAAGTGAGAATATTCTCACCCTCCACATAAAAAAAAGTGTGGCCTCGTCGTGATTGACGGCAGAAGGAAGTAGCCTGCTTCCATGCATGCACTCAGAATCGAAACTTGACCCGTCTTGACTGTGCTTTGACAGCGCTTTGATCATGCCAGCTTCCACACACGTGGCTCCTTACATTGTGCCTATTCACGTAATAGCCTGCTCACCACCCACCGCATACTTGTGCTCCCTGCTGGAACCCATGGAAGTATCCCTTTCTTATCCTTTGCACGGTGCCACACCCTCCACACGAGCCGGTCCATTACCCTTCAGGGGTCCCTACGATCATGGGTCCAGAAAAGACCCTACACTGCACACAGGGTCGAAACGTCGTCGACAAGTTGCATAAACAAACCATTGTTCACTAGCACTGATCACTGTATCTAGCGCTGTATACTGTACATTTATATGTAAATGGTTGTTTATATGAACCATTGGAAACCTTCTATATATTTCTTTTTTTTATTTTAATTTTTTTAAAATTATTTTTATTGACAGGATTCAACAAAAACAATGGTAATACATTCGTACATTAACCATGACTCTGTTATAAATAGAGTAGAATTATAGATAGAGGGAGATGGAAAAGTACAAAAGAGTTAAATAAAGATAATACAGACAGTTCAGAGATATCGTAGACGAAAACTTTAAGAAGAGACAAATATTTTCATACACAGTGTGACTTTAGCAAATAATCTACGCTACTGGAGTTTCAAAAAAGTGTTTCCAAATCCTTTCTTTTCTGGCGAGAGTTTTTGGGCCACGATATTTAGCTAGTGCGAATTCCAAAGTTCTAATTTCGTTAACCAGAGCCAGCCAATCCGCTACATTGGGAGGATCCTTAGAGATCCAAACCCTTGCTATAGTTAATCTTGCACATGACAACAAAATCGTAGTAAGGTCCCTGTTAGGAGAATTGAGCTCTTGCATATCAAGTAAAACCAGATGCACTGTAATTTCAGGAATCGTTATCTCATTATTTTTTAAATAGTCCGTAATACCATTCCAAAAAGTAGAAAATGCAGGGCAAGGGCAAGAGAATAGCATATGGTCGATTCCAGCAGCTTGCAAATTGCATTTAGGGCATTTAGTTTTATCTGAAAGCAAGTTCCCTTGCGACCACAGGGATATTCTTTGTGGTGTGTAATATAACTCAGTGATTGTCCTATATAATTGCATTCTAAGATTAGAAGAGTGTACTATGTCACTTAGGTGTATTAAAGCATTTCCAATAAGTGTTGAGTTTACGTCCATATTTAATCGACGGGACCATCTAGCTGCAATTTTAGTAGTATTTTCGCCTTTATCTTTACTCAACAATTGATATCCCAATTTTATTAGCGACTTGGTTTTAACCGAATAAATACACTCACAAATGTCTGAATGTATAACTTCCGTTATTTTCATTTTGTTAACGAAAAAATCTCTTAATTGTCTATATTTAAAGTGCATATCATTAGTAACACCATTTGTAGTTTTCAAGTTTTCAAAGTCAATCAAACCATTACTACCGTAAAGATCTCCTAACGTGTTTATGCCGTGTCTTATCCAGCAGTTCCCAGTCCCATCCGAAAAAACATCCGGAAGACCAGGATTGTTCCATAATCGAAGCTCAGCGTTATAGAACGAACTTTTACTAATGTGCAAGATTTTGTCCCAAATTTTCATCGCGTGCTTGGCAGTCTTAAATTTGACCCGCTTGTAGTAATTGGGATCATGAGCGCGCAGTAGAAATTGATTGGAGTCAGCACCTAACATAAATTGGTGGAAAAATAGAGGTGGCTCACTTTTAAGTAAACTCCTAACTCGAAAAAAAAAGGAAGCTAAAAAATACAGATTGAAATCTGGAAAAGCAAGTCCCCCTTTAGAAGTGGGTAGTGCCATGTAATGGCCCTTCGTGCTTTTTTGTAACCCCATATAAAGTTGCTGCATATGCTATCGAGCCTTTAAAAATTTTTTTTATTAGGTTGTAACGGTATAGCTCTAAACAAATAAAGAAGTTTAGGTAGTATTTTCATCTTTATCAGATTAAGTCGGCCAAGTAAGCTGAGAGGGATTGTGTGCCATTTCTTAAGACTTTTCGTAGTTTCTTTTAAAAATGTATCATAATTTATTTCCAGGATCTTCCCCACTTTTGAAGTTAATTTAATTCCTAAGTAAACCGCTTCTTTACAGGTATTATAGATCTGCACATCGGGAGTATAATTAATTATAATTTGAGTTTTACTCACATTCAGTTTGTACCCGGAGACTCTACCGTAATTTTGTGCTTCATTAATAATTGCTGGCATAGCTTTATTAATGTCTGTTGTATAAATTGCTATGTCATCGGCAAAAGCGGTTATTTTTAGAGTTATGCCCCCGTGGTTCACTGGAGAAATGTTGGCTTGATCATTAAGAGCATTTAAGAAGGGTTCTAAAGAAAGAGCAAAAAGTAGTGGGGAAAGGGGGCATCCTTGTCTCGTGCCTCTTGCGATCATAAAGTTAGCTGAATCTTGACCACCATAACTTATCATTGCCTGCGGTTCATCATAAAGTGACTTAACCCACTCTAGATAAGAGCCAGATATTCCCATTTTGTTTAATACAGCCCACAGATATTCCCACCCCACTCGGTCAAATGCTTTTTCTGCATCTAACATAATCATGCCGAGTGGGGTGTGGGTATTTCCTGCTACATCAAAAGCTGTTATTGAGGTATTAACATGTATAGTAGTGTCTCTGCCCATTACAAAACCATGTTGTTGAAGGTTAACAATCTTAGGCATTAAAGGGGCTAGGCGGTTGGCAAGGATTTTAGCAAAAATTGCGAGGATCCAAGGGATCGGGGAGGAGTCAAGATGGCGGGTTGATGCCGCCGAGTGAAGGCTGCTGCATGGAGCCGCTCTGCCTGGAACGAATGTTGCTAGCCTGTGCTAGCCTGTGTATGATGTGAGATACACATTTTCAGCTGTTAGCAAGGTGATTCAGAAAGCGGTATCCAGACCGGGACCGGTGGAATCAGAACGCGTCAATTATCAAGCGTCCCTTTGACCCTAGCTAAACTTACGATTTGGGCACTGTCGACGCTGCCGACCGAAGGCTTGGTGCTGTCTTCTCCACGACCGCTGGACCCCTTAAACGGATTTCAATGCTAAGGGTTCTGCTTCAACACAGCGGTAGGACTTGGGTACATCCCTGGAAATACGCCGCGGCTAGCCCCACTAACTCTGTTTGCACGTCAGCGGGAGCGGGAGCAGCCGGCTTCCCGGTTCTGCTGCAGCTGGGAGATCACCTGACGCAACGTCTAATCAGACGAATTACTCCGCTGATACCGAAAGAGACGCTGAAGGAGACGCCAGCAGGGAGAGCGCTGATGTCCATGCGACAGACAAGGTCTACACGGAATCGGAAGACCTGTCAGACGCGGAGCCAAACTCATTCAGGTATGATCGCGTCAGCGGCGGCTGCGGCAGCGGTAGTGATAGCGGGGACAACGTCAACGGCAGCAGGAGCGCTAGGCTCCAACAACGAGTCTTGCCAGGCACTACAATCTTCAACTATGAATAGCAGCACTATTGCTGCGAAAGGGAAAAACCAGTCTAATAATTCTAAAGCTGTAACCGACTCGTGCAACGAAACGAAAAGTGCTCTAATCTCGAAGGGAGGTGGCAGTGCCGCATTGAAACCTGGGTCTGAGATATTAACTGTTGCCAAAGCGAAAAAGAAAACCAACAGTAAAGACATAGACATTGACATTGAATCTAATGGTAATGCAGCTATTACTGAAACCATGGTTGGGGGCACTATCGGAGGAGTAGTCGACGAGGTAATTAAAGAGATAGTTAAAGATGATAATGCGGCGACTAAAAATCTAATGAAGGGGTCGGACAAACTCCCCCATCTAAACCCAAACTTAAACATAAATACTAATTTGTGTTCAGCCACTTATTTACCTACGCTGGATATATCGCATGGGTGTGAAACCACTACACAGCGACTAGATACCAATGAGGATGTAGTATCCCTGGTACAAGACCAAAGGGCTGACGACGGACTGAATGTTAATTATCTTGAACAATCACACTTGATTAACAATATGACAAGAGATAAACATATGGGCGAAGGCGAAGGTGATGGCACTTTTCAAGTATCTATGGTTCTATCTGACGAAGGGTCTAATATAGAATATGACGAAATGTCAGAAGAAGAAGGAGCTGATCAATCACTCAAAGCTTTAACTAAAAAAACTATAACCAAGAAGAAAAAGATGAAGGGTAAGACCATGCAAAAAAATGTGTTACTTAAGCCGGCTCCAAGGGAATTGCCAGTAAATAAGAAAAATCGCCTAGTCGATGATAGCCCGCTGAGAAGATGGATAGAGGCAAAGGGAGGTGTTAAAACTATGGCTTTAAGACTTTCCGGCGCCAGCCCTGATGATATAATCCATATACAAGATCCTAAGCTAAACCATCCTATGGATCCCAAGGTTCCCTTATTGGACCAATTGGACCCTTGTCTGAATGCAGCTTCCTCAAATCAAGTGGCACCAAGGGATACTACTTTAGCTACCACGGTAATGATGTGCGAGCCCAGAGTTGGGGGCTCCTTACAGTCCTCAGGATCTTCAGTAATCTCTTCTACTTCTACTATTTTTACTACTACTATTTCTACTCCTACTCCCTCTTTAATTATCTCCTCCGTCTCCCCTGTATACACTGTAGAGGCGAACGAATCTGAAGATCAGGCTCTTGAATCAGGAGTCTACAACCTCGACCAGCCAAGCGAGAATATAGAGCTAGTAAATCTAAACCCGAAGAATCCCCAACTACTCTCGGCTGAGGTTCCTGGATCAAATCTTGCGCCAGAATTTGTGGAGAAGGGGATGGTCAACTCAGATACTAATTTTCCAAAAACACTAGCGGGTTCTGCAACCACATCCGCACAAATACCTTCGCAAATGCATCTACAAGATTCTTCCAACTTCTCAGGGCCATCGAACATATCAATGTTAACAATTATGCAGACGCTTTTAGAACAAAGGGCGGCGATCCAACAACAATATCTGCAACTTAGAGAAGACAATACTAAATTGCAGGAAACTATGAGAGACATTGGTTTAGGCTTGGGAGGAGTGACAAAGGATATTGAAGATATCAAACAACGTATAGTGGAAGTAGAAGAAGATATGAGTAAAACTACGTCAACTGCTAACCAAAATTCATTACGAGTCTCATCACTTGAAGCTAAAGTCGAGGATCTTGAAAATCGGGCTCGGAGGCAAAATCTTAGATTATTTGGTATACCGGAAGGGATGGAGGGCTCCGATCCACGGGCCTTCATGGTGAAACTTTTCCAAAGAGCCTTTATTGATCTCGCAGATTGGGACTGGGATTCCCAGCTACAGAGAGTGCACAGATTACCTTTGACTCAAAGAAGCACAAGCAGTAAATTTCCCAGACCATTTTTGATTCATTTTGGTAACTTTTTATTGCAGCAAGCTGTTTCATTTAAGGCTAGGCCTAATAATCCGGTTTCCGTGGACAACCTTACTTTTTTTGTGAAATCTGACCTAAGCAAGGGTACAATGGATAAGCGCTGGGAGCTTAGGAAGTTGATGGATGCCTTCAAAAATCTAGGTTGTACAGCCTATCTTCAAGAACCAGCTCGTCTTAAGGTCATTCGCAATGGGCAAACGACCTTTTTCACTGATCTTTCTGCCGCTAAACAATCATTGGAAAAACTTTCTTGGGAGAATGCTAAAGAGAAGCAAAACGAAAAAGTCAATTAAAGAGACAATGTAACGGTCACAAATGTTCTAATGACACTTATGATACTATTTTACTTTCTGCTTATTTTAGCTTCCAGCTCCTTGAATCTACCTGTATTGTGCACACGATTCACTTTATTTTCTTTGTCCTGAAGCGTAGCCATATTTTTGGCTTATGTCACTAAAGTCTCTCTTTTCATGGGTGCAACCATTCTTTTTTTTTTTTTTCAGCTCTTACTTTGTAGGCGTGTGTTTATGATCTGAGTAAGTTAAGATCTGGCATGAGCGGTCTCTCATGCATGCATGCTCCTTCACTACGCTGCCCTATCTCCGGCAGCAAAAGATAGAGGGGTGCTCCCCCCGAAGGGACGGGTGGTGGTCAGGGAGGGTTCGGGGCTGTTGCATGGGAGGGTGCGACAACCATTGTAGAGGGAGGGTGAGGGGGCAAAAAATGGGGAAAAATTGGTGACAGGATTCATTTTTTGTTTAAATAACAGTAGTGTGGTAAACCAAACTATCTCGAAAAGAGTAAAGTTGGAGGGGATTTATAATGTACTTGTAGTTAAATGCTTAAACTAAGATTACTATGTTGGAACGTAGACGGCTTAAATAGTAAAAATAAAAGAAATTTAGTAGAGGAAGAGATAAAAATGTACCACCCTAATATAGTCTTGTTGTCAGAGACTCATATTAAATATCAAGATCGTAAATTACTATCTCAATTGAGATACGAATTGGTTGTATGCTCTACTCTAAATGAAACTATTAGGGGGGTAGCCATTTTAAAACAAAAAGGAGCTCTACTAGAAACTATTAAAACTACCTCTGATGCTCGGGGTAGGTGGGCAATCGCGCAGATGCAAGGGGATAATGTGAAATTGGTATTATGTGTAATATACGGACCAAATATTGATGATCCCAGAGTTTTTGAAGAGCTAAGTATTGAATTACTTGAATGGGAGGGTGAAATTATCTTTGCTGGGGATTTCAATTGTGCGATTAATTACAAAGTTGACTCTACAGGCCAAGGTAATTATAAAAGAATGCGCAAAGTAAGAGCCGCAATTCTAGAATTAGCCAGGTTGAATAACATCAAAGATGTTTGGAGGTGTAAACACCCCCAGCTGGCAGGTTTCACTTATTACTCCGCACCGCACAAATCTTGCTCTAGAATCGACATGATATGGACATCTGAGCAAATCTTAGAGAACTGCGAGATTGAAATCTGTCCCAAAGTTACTTCCGATCACAATCCCTTGCTATTCGAAGTCAATATTAAGGGTCCAAATCAAAAAGCAACTCGTAAATTTACTTTCCCAAGACACTTACTGGTTGATACTAGCTTTACTTTATTAATTAAAAAACATATACAGGAGTTTATTTCATTTAACATTAACTCGGCCGGGGGAGGAGCCAAGATGGCGATCGGAACAGTCGCATAAACCCCTCGCTCCGAGATCCCTTCCTCCCCGCCACTTATCCTGTCTTTCATCCTGTTCGGGGTGTTCCGAATTTGGTTACCGTGGAAGAGCCTTCACTTACCGTCCTTTTCCGGGGCTCTGGCGTGCAGTGATTTCGGCGTTCTGCCCTTGTCTCCTTGCTGGCCTTCCCGGCCCTGACGCCGGGGCCTCGAGTGCTGTGCCTGCCCGGAGGTGTTCGGAGTGCCGGCGGTCCGGAACCGTGAGAGACCGATTGTGGGAGCCTGAGAGCCGCGAGCCGGAGGCGCCGGAGCGTACCCACCCCCGATGGTGGGCCGCCCCGTATGTCCGATTGCCTGTCGGCCCGAAGAAGAGAAGCTGCGCTGTCCGGCACCCATCGAGGGAGAAGCCCACTCCTGTCGATTGTCCCGTTTGGGATCCAGTGCAGGGCTCCCCCGAGTGTTGTGGGGAGCACGCCCGTTCTTCTGGTGACTCTCCTTTCTCCGCCGAGCGTCATCCGCCGCGGATCGACTGTGTGTCCTGGGGCCTCCGGGCTCCTGGTGGACTTGGAGGCGGCGGCGGCAATGGTGGCGGGTGATGCTCTCAAGATGGCGGATGGCCCCTCGGAGTGTCTTTCTCCTGGAGACGGAGACGTGGCTGCATTTGCTCTCTCCGAACCTTGTTTGATTCGGGCGGCCCCTGCTCAGAGTGCTGTTTTGTTTGCCCTGGCTGCCCTGCGGATCGACCTGTCCTTGAAATGCCGGGACTTGGAGTTGCGAATCGACGCCATGATTGCTCCGCCATTTTGTGACGCGGTGTCGTCTCCCCGAGTTGTTCTGGTTGAAACTTCTCCAGCGGCTGTGCTGGGATCTCCGGCTGGGTGTTCGATTCTCTGGGATCAAGTGGACCCGATGCCGATGCTGCAGTGTTTCCTACATCCTGATTTCTTTGCTTCGTGCTGGACAGCCCAGATATTGTGCTTGGCAATGTGGATTTTTGAGGTACTTTTGCATTCTGACTGCTGCCGAGTTCTCCTGGTTGCTTCTTGTTGGCCGGGACGGTGTTTTGCGGAGATCCCACTGGCTTTCCTTGACTGGTATGGACCCGCTATATTATGCTGTCCTTTGGCCGTGGCGGGGTCTGGAAGCTCGACTCTTCATAAAAGTGGACAGGGGTGATCGTGCCTGGGTGCCTGTGGGACCCTTTTTAAATGGCATCTCCAGACCTCGTTATTTTGGATAGTTCCTGTTTCCATCCTTGTGTAGGCTCTTCTTAATATCCTTTTCGACCTCGATTAGTGATCTGTTGTTGCGGATGGGGTGGTGTTTTATGTTTCGTTCGCTGGCTCCTCTCCTCTCCTTTCCCTCTTTTCCCCTTTTTTTTTTTTCTCTCTTTCTCCTTTCTCGTTCCTCGTTATTATTCCCTCTCTTTTTCTTCTATATTTCGGGTGACTCGGGGCGACAGGCACGCTGTTTAGTGGGGTAGGCCGTAGCCATTACAGTGATGTAGGGTGGGGGGGGGTGTTTGTTATTTTAGTTTGTTTTCTTCTATGGTCCCTTTTTGTCTTTTCTAGGGGGTGGGCTATGTCCCTTTGTTTTCACTCCTTTGTTTCGTAAGTGTCTGCATTTTCTTCTTTTTCGGGGCGGGAGGGCTGTGCATGTGGCGTCCCCTTTATTTGTTTGCTGCAATTTGTCCTTTATTTTTTGAACCTTTGATGGGCATGGGATGTCTTTGGGCTTCGCCCTACGGTGATTATCTGATTGCGTGGGGAGCTGTTTCCCTCCCGCCCCCTCCCTCTTTTTCTATATATGCTGCATGACGCCCTGGTAGACATAGTTGCTGCCTCCTCTATAAAACGTAAAATGAAACCTTTCTTTTCCTGGCGCTGACTGTATAATGACTTTATTTCGCGTCTATCCTGTACTCATTCTATCGAACACATTGATGTTGCCTTTTTGAATCTCCTGATTTTGCGGCCGGCCCCTGTGGTTGTAGGCCTGCGCTTGTACTTATACGTATCTTTCAATAAAGGTTTTTTTTAAAAAAAAACAAAAAAAAAACATTAACTCGGCCAATATAAATACTGTATGGGATACATGCAAATGTATTAGGGGGTTTGTGCAACAGTATGTATTTAGGCAAAATGCGGAGAGTCGTAAAAATAATAAAAAATTAACATCTAAGATACTAGATATGGAAACACTACTCGCTGACGCAACACGGGACTCTAGAGATAATATAGAGGGGATTAGGCTAATTTTGGCAAAACTACAAGCTGGACTAAAAAAAACACTGAGGGAAAGATTTATTTCCAAAATGCAAAAGTATAAACTAGACCAGTATGAAGGCGGCGACCGCATCGGGAATATATTAGCCTTTAAATCTGCAGATAGGAAAGCCAAAACTAAAATTAAGGAAATAATTGGATTAGATTCAATCACATATGCACAAGAAGACCAAATACTGAAACAATTTGTTCAGTTTTACCAGCAACTATATACACCCGATGTGATCCCGACCAGAGCAGATATTCTACAGTATCTTGATAGATATCTAATCCCACCTCGGGCGGTAAATATTGATGTACTGAAACAATTAAACTCAAAAATAACACTAGAGGAAATAAAACTTGCAATTGACAATCTGCCCTTGGGGAAGGCGGTAGGGGAAGATTGCTTACCCGTGGAAATTTACAAACTATGTGCTCAAGAATTGCTGCCGCTACTAGAGAAAGTGATCAACTCAATTATTGTTTCTAAGCAAGCTCCATTATCATGGAAAATCGCCAAAATTATTTTCTTTTTGAAAAAGGGGAAACCTGAAAAAGAATGTGGGTCATATCGGCCAATTTCTTTAGGAAACCTTCTATATATTTCATATATATGTCACTAATTTTCTAGGTTCCATTTTTCACTGGGACACACTTCACTCAGAACTATATGTTCAAATGTATTACTTTGTAACAGTATATAATTTCAAGGATTATATAAATATTTTTTATTTAAAAACAAATCAGAGGTTTATTTGCTTCCTTCTTTCTCCAATATCACTATAACTCAATATATTGCCATTGTGCTGATATACATTGAGATTACTTCATTAAGTGTCCACAGGATCCTTTGTCTTTTGATAATACGTTTATTACCCGGGGAACAACCTTTACAACTAAGGTTTTACAACTCTGTACTGTTACCACGCAACTTTTACAACGCAAGTCGTTCCAACGACTTGCACTGGGGGGCGCTCCAGGATAGTAAATAGTTTAATTTACTATCCAACTCCTTCCCTACTATCCACGGGGACTGAAGTTGGAATAGTAAATTAAAATATTTACTATCCAGCGCCCCCCAACGCAAGTCGTTGTAACGACTTGAGTTGTAAAAGTTGCGTAGTAACTGCACGCGTTGTAAAAGTATGCGTTGTAACGTCGTACATCCTTATTACCCTGGTTCCGCGTGAGTAGGGCTCCCTTGTTCCTGTCCTACCTACACAAGTAGCCTTTCAAATGTGTCTCAGACTTGCCACTGCAGTGTCTGTGCGTGCAGTTTTTTATCTGCCATCCTGACCGGGGAAGTGTACCCACGTGCCAGGCCCTACCCTTCCCTTTTTCTACATGTAAAAGCACCCCTAAGGTAGGCCCAAGGTACCTCCCTAGGCAGGGTGCAGTGTATGTGAAAGGTAGGGCATGTACTGGTGTGGTTTATATGGCCTGATAATGAAATACTGTGTATTTCGCTTTTCACTATTGCAAGGACTAGCTCTCCTATAGGCTATCAGTGGAGCTGCCATGTAACATTTTACTAGTGTCACTTTCGGAGTTTAGGCTCTCTGAACTCAGAATTTAATAACACACCATTTAGTAAAGGTGGTTCTTAAATAGTGTATTTGAAAATGCTACTTTTAGAAAATGGGCATTTTCTTGTTTAACCATCCTGTGTCCCTCTGCCTGACTGTGGAGTCACCATCTGGTTTTAGACTGACAGGGGCTGTTTGTGCATTCACTGAAGACATTCACACAAAGGGAGCTGAGGTGTGTCCTGCATATGCTGATTAGCCATCCTGGGCTAGAATGGTGGGACGAGATGTCACTGACCCCTAAATAGGCTGTGGCTGCGCTGCACAATGTTGTCTTCACCTCCTGTAGTAAAAGTGTACCAGGGAGGGCAGAAGTGGTATTACTGAGCAAGAGAGACTTTCTGAACAAAGACTCGAAAGGGGAAAAAGGGGTACAAGTATTAGACCTTAAACCCTAGAACTTTAGATTACTTCTGGAATCTAAAGTAACCTCTGCCAAGGAAGAAGAGCGGGAGAGCTGCGAGAAGGAGTACTGCCCCTTTGCTGTGTGTTGCTTTGCTGGATTGGCCTGCAGTTGCTGCTTCTGCTAAGAGAGTACCGCTGTGTGGGAGAAAATTCTGATGCACAGCCCAGAGCAGACAAAGAAATCCGAACAGCACCTGCTTGGGGCCCGAACAATCGCTGCATGCCAAGTTCAGCGCACCGACTCCGACGCAGGCCCTGCTGTGCAGCTAAAAGAGATGATACATTGATGGACCGCAGCTGAAGCATCGACCTCCAGCGTGTCCCAGATTTCCACGCATTGCACTTGTGTTCTACACATCTTCGATGCAGCACCCACAGCCCAGAATCATCTTGGAATCGACGCATCACTTCCCCCTACAGTTTGGATTTGACGCATTACTTCTCCTATGTGCAGCAGAGCTGTTACATTGCCTCCCCAAGGACTCGGGAACTGACACATTGATGTGTTTTCTGACGCTTCCCTCCTGTAGGGCTGTGGTGCCTTATGGAGTTTGATGCATCTGAGGTACTTTGTGTAAAAATCCCACATCCATAGTTTCCAATGGACAGAATTGCTTGAAACCTTTAAAAGTCATATTTTGAGTTGTGTATGCTGGATTGTTGTGATTTTGGTCTTGTTTGGTTTAGATAAAGATACTTTATTTGTCTAAACTGGTGTGGTGTTCATTTGTATTGTTTTCACCGTATTAATGTGTGTGTTCTGTAAAAATACTTTACACACTGCCTCTGTCTGCTCGTGCCAAGCCTCTGAGGGGGTGAGCAGGGGTTATCTAGGTGTGTAACTCCCTTATCCTGACTAGAATAAGGGTTCCTACTTGGACAGAGCGCAGACCACAGCCAACTGGAGACCCCATTTTCTAACAACCATTTTCAGTGTAAACTTATATAAAGGTGTAGAGTTACATGTCTCTACCCTCTCAAATAAATGGTTGAGCTCCTTGCAATAGGATTTGCCATGTCTATTTGCAAAGGTACATTTACAATTAAGTACATTTACACATTTAACGTTACTTATACACTTTGTAGTGAATGTACTAATTTTGGATATCCACAACTTCCAAATGCAAATTTATTACAAAGTATAGAATTACCCACCCCGAAATTAGTGGGGGTAGCCAAATTAATTTTTTGTAACATTATTTTCAATCAGATTCTATTTTAAGTTCCACTATTTCCTAATGGTTGGCAATGTAAGGTGTGGACTACCTCCAGATCTGAGCTAGAGTACATTTACAACTGTTTCGGGTCCTTTTTGGTTTTAATAACATTAGAAGTGCAGTTGGTGAAAGGGAATGGGCCTACTCTACCTCCCCATGCTCCTCTTTACCTCTCCTTGATCCTCCCTGACCCCCCTTTTAGTAGTGAGTATTCTCTACTCAACAAATATGTTATGTTTTCAATAGTTTTGGTATACTTTGTGCAAACTCTGCAACTTGTTTATTACTCTTTCTAGGAAACCACACTCACTCAAACTGGGAGTATAGTAGGCCGGAACAAAAGAAATTTGCATTGAACAGTTGTTTCTAAGTTGGATTCAATATAAGGTAGTGCAGTCATAAATAATATTTCCCAACTATACAATGAACCAGCCTGTTTTCTGGATTTCTCAACTGATAAAAAAAGTCATTTATCAAGATCTTTTTCCGACAGTCTTTTTACCTGCTTTTGCTCAATGACATTAAGCTTGAAACTGGGCATAGTAGGTATTGATCAAATAATCTAAAACAAGATATGTGGATAGTTGTTTTCATCCTCCTGACCTTGTATAGTTATAGTTCTTTTAAGATTCCAGCTGAACATTAAGATAGGTTACTTAGATTAGTAATAGTAATTCTGACTGGTTCACTAAAAATAAAGGATTCACAAGACCTAAGTCCAAACGAATCTTTGATTGTGAGGTAGAAGATATAGTATTCGACCTGGCATCCTTGGCATGGCTTTCTCCCTAACCTTTTGCCTTCAGACCTCATGTTTTGTGCACTTCATTTTTGCTAGGCTCAGGATTCTACACACTTTACTACTGCTAACCGCGGCTAAAATGCTTGTGTTCTCTCCTTAAAACATGTTAGATGGGCTTATACTCAATTGGCATATATCATTTATTTGTACGTTCTTAGTAAAGTGGCACTTCATGTGCCTAGGGCCTGTAAATTAAATGCTACTAGTGGACCTGCAGCACTGATTGTGCCACTTACTTAGGTAGCCCTTTAAACATGACCCAGGCCTGCTAGTGCAGCCTATGTATGTGTATTTTCAACCTGGCAAAAAAAACGTTTGCCAAGCTCAAACCTTCACTTTCAATACATATAAGTCACCCTCAGAGCAGGCCCTGGACAGCCCAGAGGACTGTGTGCAATGTATTCAAATTTAGGACATGTACTTTTAAGTTTTAGATGTCCTGGTAGTGAAAATCTATTAAGTTTGTTTTTCACTATGGTAAGGCCTGCCTCTCTCACAGGATAGCATTGGAGTTATCTTATTGCATTTAATAAGCAGTAATTTCCAAATGGGAACAAATGACCATTTCATGTTTGGTGTCTTTGGAATTATAATAAAACACCCTAATTTAAGGTAATAACTAATGGTAACTTATGGTGAAGTCGGATTTTAAATTACAATTGTTAAACTGCCACATTTAGAAAGTTTCCTCTGCAGCGCGGCGCAACCCCAAGCTGCACTGACGCACCATTGCTGCTGTGGGGATTCCACCCGCTGTAAAGACTTGCATCGCCTCTGCAGACTCGTTGTAACTGGCACTGCAAAACATATCCTCAGTGCAGTCCCTCACATCCCTAGTTGGCAGTATACCAGACTCCGCATTGCAGCATCACAGCTCCTCTGAACCAACGCTTGTCAAATGGATACTCGATGATGACGCAGGACCTCGTACCACAGCCTCACCACATCTTGGAACCCGATGCATCGCTTTGGATGTCTGATGCATTTTCAATGGGGATTCCCACAAAGCTTCGCAAACCAGGAATTACAGTATTGTGTTCTGCGTGCCTAACTGGGTCCCTGAAGCCTGACTGCACTCCATTGCGGTTGGCTTGAACTTGTGACTTTGTCGCGTTCTTGTGCAGCTACATATTTACATTTGCCACTTTTTTCTTTTTGTTGGTATTTCCCCTAAAAAATTACATATTTCCGGTTCTACTGAATGGATTTTGGGCATTTTGGACTTGTTCTATTTATTAAAGAAGTTCTATGTTGGTGTGTGTTTCTGTGATGTTTTTCACTTTATTACTGTTTTAAATGTTGCACAAATACTTTACACATTGCCTCTAAGTTAAGCCTGAGTGCTCTGTGTCAAGCTAACAGAGGGTTAAGCACAGATTAATTTGGGGTTGGCTTGTGTTTCACCCCAACATGGATTGTAGTTGCTACTTGACTGGGGCTCACACCCCAGTCAGCCAACAACCACATTTTGTACTGTTAGTAATTTGTAGACACGTTGAAACTGATTGGCTCAACAATATTCCTTAATTTGCTTGGTAAATTAATGTTCCTTAGATCTGAGTGGTTTCAATATCACCTTTAAAGAAATGAAGGATTAATTTATAGCCCTGCTCAAGATAAACAGTTACATGCTATAATCCACTTGTCACTTTGTCAGATGATGCCTTAAATTAATAACAACTTTTGAAGGGTACATGATACTAATAAAAGAGCATCAGCCTATGTAAAAGTTAAACTCCTGCAAAACTACTAATTGGAGTAGAGACTAATAGTGAATTCATCAAAACTTCCCAACAATATGTCAGATATTCTTGCAATGCCAAAGACACAAAGTTCTTCCAATGCAATGCAAGAGAAGCGCAGTGAAAGCACATTAATAGAGTGTATACAAAATGTCAGCTTCTCTGTCATGGAATAGTAGCTGAACATGTGACACAGGAAATGTAGAAGCTATTGCTAGTAAGAATTCTGCGATCACTCGCAAGCACAATCAGGAGGAGGACCAGAGGCATGTTGGGCAGACTCATGAGGATGGCCCAAGTCCTGTAAGGCAGTATCTTGAGGAGGACCAGAGAAATGTAGGGCACTATCTTGATGTGCACCAAAATGTAATGTAACAGAAGGGGCGCATTGATGACAAACAATTATCATTAAAAAAGTTTAAGTGGCACCAAACTAAATGCCCCCACTGCTCCTTATAAGGCAAAAAAAAAGCATTTTATGGATTTGAAAAGATTAAATGTCAGACGCTTGTATATCAATTATTTATATTCAAAAACACACCTGTAACAGTAAAAGAATGCAGTACACTAAAAGGAATGGACTGAAGTGGCTGCATGGTGCTCACAGGTGGCATCTTGTTGCTCTTCACTGGCTCTGGTAGCCAAGGGTTCCCTTTTTATGGATCTTTGTTTCTGCACCACAGCTTTTACAAAGCTGGTCCCTTTTAGGTCTCTTCTGTCTCGCCAGTGAGGACCTTTTGCAATCGATTGGCCCAAAACCTTACATGCACGCGCAGGGATGGACAAAGATGGCTGATTTTGCCATTTATTCAAACCACACAGCATGCGCGTGCATTTAAGGACAGAGGACAGTCCCCGCCATGTTTTTAAACACGTGTGCTTTCACTTTAAACACTGTGTGCTTTCGCTTTAAAGTGAAAGCACGCCGCAATGTTTAAAGTGAAAGCACACCGTCATGCGCGCCAGCCCGGCCGACCTCCCTTGTTAAGAGAAGGAGCTGCACATAAGGAGAGCACAAGGCACTGTGTGGCTGTTCGCAGCGAAGAAACAACAAACGTTGACATGGCAGTGATGGAGACGCTTTCCTTCAGGTTTAGATTAGGAATATAGCATTATCGCTTTGCTTTTGTTTACTTTTTTTTAACAAATGCAGACACTTAGTGTAAACCCCACCACCCTGGTGACAGACATTACTGGCCATCCCCTGGTGAAGACATTACCCCAGCAGCCAGCATTCATACGCTTGAAAGCCCGGAGTTTGAAGCCTAAAAAAAACCCTCTGCGGTGAATGAGAACTTTGACAGAACTCGGGTATCCCACAGACTCGTTTAAAATGCTTAAGGAACTGAGAAAATATTGCAGTAACTTAGTCATGCTAACCACGTGAACTGTTAGAACAACATAGGAAGGACTTAAGCCTTTACTGCTAAAGTACACTGTGCTGTGTGTGACGTCATGACGACGAAGAGATGCCTGACCGAGTCCGGGGAGGCACCTGGCAAGGGCAATGAGGTGGGGGTCTGGTGGGACAGTGCCTAAGAGATGGGCACAGCAGGGAAGGAGGGGCGGGATTACACAAACACGTCAGAAGGATAAAGCAGATTGGCTTTCCGGTTCAGACGGAAAGGGCGGGAAGGCTATAGGATAACAACAAAACAGTGATACGAAATTTAGCCACGCAATGCTTTGTACATGGTGATACTTTTATAGACCTGATAAACACTGACAGGGTTTATATCCTAAACACAGCTTTGCAGGCAGAAAGTATCACGTGGAAGCACAACAGTATGTGTGAGGTTCTTCAGATTGTGTGAGGTGTTTTCACGCACCAGGGGACCCTGAATTACGACTTGTGGCGTGGACAGAAGTGAATTTTAAGGAGGGCACATATTGAACCATACATGGCGACAGACAGCGTTTATTGTCTCACTGGCTGCTAAAAAAAGGAAATCTAAACAGCCTTCCCTTTTTGTTTTTTATCTAAGTGACTTTTCTGATTGAATAATGGCTGTCTGTTGCACAATTCATGCCCTAACAAGCCTGTGCGTGGCTCCATGGAGCGGGCCGAAGAGCACTTTCGTTTTAGCATCTTGCAGGAGCAGGTTGTGACAAGCGATGTCCACGCTTCTGCTTTGTAGCAAGGGATCGGTTTGTCCTGCAGGTATGAATGCAAGCCTGACAGCAAGAAGTGAACTTCCTCTCCCCGCCAGCCACCCTTGCTAAATTTTGTCTGCAGGACTCGGACCCGCCTCTTATCTGTGCAGCATTCCTTGGTGAGTTACTAGGAAGTGCTGTACAGATAAAATAAATACGTGTATTTATCATTCATGAACAGTTCATCGATTTGGGTGCAGTGGTGAAAGTATATAAAAGTTATGGCATCTGATTCTGAGAACAATGTGAGAGGGGTCAGTGAGTGTAGAAGCAGAGGCACACACTTATCTAAAAAGAACAATTGTTAGCCCGTCACATGCAACTAACTGTATATTATAATGTGTAGTGCACATAACTTAAATGACAAAAATGCTTTGTTCAGCTGGGAAAGCTCAGTCGGTTAATGCTATCACTTCAGACTTCTATCTGAATAGTAAGAGAGTTAGTCATTTTTTTTTTTAGAGTTTTACATAGCGCAAACTAGTTCTGCAGGACAAGAGACTATGCCTGACCTGGTGGGTTCATACTTCTGTATGTTCACAGGCTAGTAGTGTTGGGGTAGAGCTTTCGTTTTAGCTCTCCGGAGGTAACATTGTGGGACCAGGTGCAAAATGTCTTTTTAAGATTAGCTTGCAGTTTTGTCCTATCGCTGAAGGTTGGTAGGTTGGAGAAGTAGTGTCTGGTTGCATCCTTTAAACAAGCATTTGCAATGCAATAGGTCTCACTTTTGCGAGAATCTAAGCTATTAGCATTGTAAATGACAATGCCTTTTATTTATGTTTTAAAAACCAAAACATAAATAAAAGGCATTGCCATTTACAATGCCAATAGCTCAAACTTGCGTAAATGCGAGACCTATTGTATTGCAAATGCTTGTTTAATCCAGCTTAGGCTTTAGTCCTACATTAGTTTTGAAACCCATTATTTGGTCATGTGTCATAAAGTGAGCGCTTTAAATGTTAATTTAAGTTAGATGTCTGACACAGTTTGGGCTACATGGTGTCTAAAATAATTGCTGAGCTGGCGCACTGGTATTTCACCGCCTTTGATAGTGGTAAATTATTGTTGCTCGAGGACCTTTAAATGCCTGTGCTGCTCTTGGCTAAAAATGAAGCAGCATTTGTTAACATCTGAAATAAGCAACAGAATGTAACACAATAACAAACACAACATGACAGCACAATTAAAACCTACTAAGGCACCACACAGCAAAAACAATCCAAATAGATGGCAACACAACAACTACAGTATTATAATATAGCTAAATCACATTGAAATAATACAGAACAAAATCACAGCAGCACAAAAAAACAATAGAACCGATCCCCACTGCAACAAAATGGCACACAACAAATATGTACCAACACTCTTACCACAGATTACCAGACCCAGAAACCTGCTTCATACTGAGGTGGTAAAAGTTGTTTGCAACAAACTCTGGCTTAATTTACCACCAAGTCATGAAATTGCGCCAGTCAAAAATGTTTTGTGATTGGTTCCTCTGTCTCCTATCTGGTGGCCACACTCTGGAACCCTCTTTAGAAGATCTGCTGTGATCCAAATCTAAGCTTATTTTGGAAAAAGCTGAAATAATGGATAGGATATTCTTGCCTTAACTCATGGCTGTCTTTGCTTTTTGTCTTAGCACCAGGATGCCCTTCTGTGTAAATATTTCGGACAATCATTAATACAACTTTGTATATCAAGGTCTTGTATGCTAACATCGTATTTATTATGTCAAAAGGTGCTCCTTTTTAGGTCTCAACTATAGACAGCACATGCGCGGTCTCGAAAGGGACATGTTGTATATACTGTGGGGGCTTTAGCCCACCCGTAGGCTTCCCGTTTGCTGGCTCCATCATCACTCTCCTAATCTTTCTCCCCATTAATCCATGGCAAGCATGTGATATGCCTCTTCCTGAGTTTAGCCCTCCCCGAGAGCATGAACCAATTTCTACTATCCATCTACTGCCCCATTAAATGACCATTTTGGGAACTTCTTTTTTTTTGTTTAAGAGCCCATCTCAGGAGTGGTTGTGTTTTCACTTGCTCTGAGCACCACCATGGTTTCTGTAAACAGGCCTGTAAATCATGTTCTTATCTCAATTCTAGTCCTGTCGCCCAATCACCCTCCTACCGCTGCTGCTTTCTTCATCCTGCTTGCCCTATGCTTCTCTGACCATTGTGAAATTGCTCTCCCCACTCAGCATTTCTTCCTATCCCATCTCCCAGTCACCCTCCTCCTGCTGTTGCTTGCTCTCTCCGGTGCCCCATGACTGTTGCCCTGTGGTTCTCTAATCATAATTGAAGAGGCCTGTAAATCATGTTCTTATCTTGTTTTTCAAGCCACGGCATATTTTTCAATTACCAAGAGACCATTCACAGGGAGGGAGTGAGAAAGTCAGCAATCCTCTCTATGGTCCCAAGTGCCTTGCACGGTCACGTGACCACTTCACTTCAGCTGCCCTTCATGCACTTATCCTCACCCGGAGATAGTTACAAAAAAACAGGAAAACATAATGAAGGGGCTCACTGGTTACTAATAAAACAGTCTCCGGGAAGGACTTGCTTCAATTCACTGGAAGGCCATTGTAAAGTGCCACATGCCACCAACTGCACTCCTAGGCGCTGGAGTGCATCTGTATAGTAAGCATTTTGTATTTTAGAATACAGCGCACAGTACATCAGCAATCCCTTTCATGGTCTTCATTGCCTTGCAAGGTCATGTGACCACTTTGTTTTATCTGCTCTTCACTCACTCATTCTCACCCCTCTCCCCACCCCTGAGATAGGTGCAAAAACAGGAACACGTCATAACAGGAAGCACATGGTTTGTTATGTTGCAGAATTACAGGTTAAAAGCAAATGATCAGTAATAGGCTTATGCAAGATAAAATAAACAACAGTATTTTCAACAGTATTTTCAACAGGCAGCACCGCGCCTTTGAGATGTAGGTTTGGTAAATGTTGATTCCAGCACCCAAGTAAATTCACATTACTCAGATTTTGAAACTGCAACCTACCAAGGGCATCAAAGAGGCATTTTGCACATGCCCAACCTCTAAGCCTCCTATAGTAATAACAACAGTGGCAACACATAATACAATACTATTACATAACACTTTAAGGCTGATATATCTAAGTAATGCGGGAATTTGTTACTGTTACACAAGTTAACAGGATTAATTTTATCAACCTCAGAACATCCAAAGGCTGAGTTAGCCCTGCCAGGATCCAGCCACGTGAACCAGTGATAACAGTACAATGGCACAACAGTGACCCACAAAACACCATGTAGTTGGAAGAGGTAATAGATTAAATAAAGGATTCCTGAATTCGAATCTACATATGCGATGATCTCAGCATTTTGATAATTGTTGGCCATGATACTTCTAGCTAGTTGGCTAGCTCAGTGGGTTGAGTGCCTGCAGCAGGCATGTATATGTAACATGCAAGTCACAAGTATGAATTGCACTCATGCAGACGGTATCATCTGTTCTTGAGAGACAAACAAAATAAGTATCATGATTTTACTTGGTAATTTCAGCAGCACTTGTTAAAGGGAATTGACACATTTCCTATTGTGTTTTGCTTGCTATCAAATGGTCAATTTAATTTGGGATGCCTTGTTAATGTAGGCCTGTGGTTACACAAAGGGGTAACGGTGCATCAGCTGCGGTTGCTTGGGTGCAGCATCTGCCTGGGGAACACTTATCATCTGGCTATGTGTTAGACCTGGCATTTCTTGGTGTGATTACCCCTGACTTTTTGCCTCTACCTCCTCTATTTTTTGTGCTGTGCTGTGCTGTGATGGAGTGCGTTGGGCACTTTGTCACTGCTGATCAGTGTCCAAGTGCCCCCTGTATAAAGTGTAATGATAATTTGTTGTCTATGATTGGTATGTTTGCCTTACTAGTAAAGTCCCTAGTAAAGTGCACTATGTGTGTCAGAGCTGGTAATGCAAATGCTACTAGTGGGCCTGCAGCACTAATTGTGCCACCCACACCAGTAGCCTTAAAGAGAGTATTCAGGCCTGCCACTGCAGTGCCTGCACGTAGTTTGTTAAATTGCCTTGTTATCCTGACAAGTGTACCCACTTGCCAGGCCTTACCCTTCCCTTTTTATGCACATCAGACACCCCTATGGTAGGTCCAAGGTACCCCCCTGGACAAGGTGCAGTGTATGTGAAAGGTAGGACATGTACTGAGGTGTGTACCATGTCCTGACAGTGAAATACTCTCCGTTTCGTTTTTCACTGTTGAAAGGCTATCTTGGCCATGGGACAGAATGGGGAGGCTGTGTAAAATGTTTCCAGCCTGTCTTACCATAGTCCTTAGATGGAGAGGTGAAGTTTAGTATGCCTGAACTCACAATTTAATAACACATCTTTTTAAGAAGGTGTTTTTTGTATTGTGTGTTTAGAAACCCCACTTTTAGAAGTGGCTGTTTTTTTGTGTTCTAACATTTCTATGTGTCTCTGCCTGGTTGTGGTTTGACTGTCTGGATTTAAATGTGATAGGATCTGGGGAGGAGGGGAGACAGCAACAGGCTGACCTGCATCTGGAGTGTAGATGGGGAGGAGTAGCCCCTGGAGGTGAAGAGGCCTGGGCTGCCAACATAAAACAATGGCTCCATTTCCTGCTGAGTGATTGAGGATCCAGACCCCCACTAATAAAAGGAACAAGGTGTCACTGGCAGGGAGACACCCAGAACTGGTTTGGACAGAGGCCAGTGCCCCCCTGAACACAAAGACTTCAAAGACATTTAGGGGTATAACTATGAGAGCTGAAGCCCCTGAACATTGGATTCATCAAGACTGAAAAGGATTGATACTACTTTGTGGTCAAGAGGTACCTCTGCCAAGGAAGAAACAGCTGAAGAGACTGAAGGAAAATACTGACCCTTGCTGACCCTTGCTGTGTGTCTAGGGCTGGCCTGCAGTTTGCTGCTTTAACCAAGGAGATGCTAAGGGAGTTTGCTGTGTGCTGTGTTCCCCTGCTTGAAAGGACTTTGCTGTGTGCTGTGTCCTGAAGTAACTTGTCCCCAAGAGCCCGAGGACAGCTGGCTCCCTGTTGTGGAAACTCAGGAACATAAAAGTTTCCAGAGGTGTCTCAGCGACGCTGTGAGCATGTGCTTTTTGCAGCCTGAGACCTTTGTAAGTACTACCCCATAATCGTGTGCACCCGAAATGCAAGTGAGTCTCAGTGACGCTGTGATCGTGTGCTTCGTGCAGCCTGAGACCTTTGTGAGGATTGCCCTTTGATCGTGTGCACCTGGAGTCCAAGTGAGTCTCAGCGACGCTGTGTGCGTGTGCTTCATGCAGCCTGGGACCTTCATGAGGATTGCCCTGTGATTGTGTGCACCTGGAGTCCAAGTGAGTTTCAGCGAAGCTGTGTGCATGTGTTTCGTGCAGCCTGAGACCTTCATGAAGATGTTCCCGTGATCGTGTACACCCGGAATCCAAGTGAGTCTCAGCGATGCTGTGTGCGTGTGCTTTGTGCAGCCTGAGACCTTCGTGCGCATTACCCTGTGATCGTGTACACCGAAGCTCAAGTGAGTCTCAGCGATGCTGTGAGCGTGTGCTTAGTGCAGCCTGAGACCTTCGTGAGGATTGCCCTGTGATCGTGGGCACCTGGAGCTTAAGTGAGTCTCAGCAACGCTGTGTGCGTGTGCCCTGTTGCAGCCTGAGACCTACGTCATTGCCATCGGCCCGGACAGGTATCCCCAGAGGAGCTGTGCCGCCGGTCTGAGCCTGTCTTTGCCAAGGAGGGACCTCAAACCAACCCCATCGGGGACCCGGGTTCCATTGCCCAAGATCAACGAAGTCGCATCTGAGGCCCAAGTCGCGAAAAGAGGAGAGGAGCATGAGATTGCACCCCCCAGGTAACGCTCAGCGAGCGTGCGTGTGTCGCGCCTGGGGCAGGGTGTGGGCTACGAGAGAAAATCTCTCGGCCTTTCCTCCCTTCGCAGTGCGAGCATCCGCTGAAGTCTGTATTGCTCCCCAAACTTGCAGAGGAGTGGCAGTACTGGGGCCAGAGTGTGGAGCTACACTTTGTTTTACACCATACCCATGTTGGGGGGCATATTTTGGCAACAGCTGACCGCGAGTAAGCTGGAGTGGCATAAAGACCACCCGGAGCACCGTGACTGGTGCCGGAGTACACATGCACTTCCTGATCCACGTCCATCCCAACACCAGATTCAGAGGAATCCTTGTGTATAGACGCCCCGGATCCTGACCACAGTTCATCAACTCCATCACAGATGCCGTCAGCACGCATGCCCTGGCCTCCACTGGATACATCCTCCTTGGAGACCTGAACTTCCACCTCGAGAACACCAATGACAGCAACTCCACCACACTACTAGACAACCTCAGCAACCTCTGCCTCAAGCAACTCGTCACGGCATCCACCCACTCCGCCGGACACACGCTCGGCCCCATTTGTTTCCGCCAGCAGCCATGTCTCCATCAGCCACACCACCAAACTCCACTGGACCGACCACCGCTGCATCCACTTCTCCTTCAAGAAAACCACCGCACACAACCACCAGCAAAGGATCCCCCGCCGCAATTTAACAAGGTCACCGAAGAACAGCTAATCACCACCCTTGCCCGAGACCCACTGACCGACCACACCGACACAGCTGCCTGCAACCTCAAGCAATGGATTGATGAATGCGCCAACACTCTCTCCCTGATCAAAAAACCCACAAACAGACGCACCGACAGAAGAGCCATCTGGTTCACCGCCGACCTTCAGACATCCAAGCAGACCTGCCGGAGACTAGAGAAGAAATGGCGCCATGAGCAAACCCCGGACAACCATGCAGCCTTCATGAAAGCCAGCTGCAGACACCACCAACTCATTCATACAGCAATAAGGACCTCCTTCAAGAATGCATCGACAGCAACGCACACAATAGCAAAGAGCTCTTCAACGTTGTGAAGGAACACGCCAACCCCAGCTCCAATTAAATCCCGCCATCACAAGACCTCTGTGACTCTCTAGCTACCTTCTTCCACCGCAAGTTCGCAGACATGCATGACAGCTTCAACACCCACTCTTCTCTGACAGCCGCCGACACTCCAGACTCACCGCCCCCCAGTCACACCGGCCGCCCGATCTCCTGGAACCACGTCAACGACGAAGACACCATCAAGACCATGAACACCCTCCACTCCGGCTCACCATCTGACCCCTGCCCCCACAACATCTTCAACAAAGCGAGCTTTATCATCGCACCCCATCTCCGTAAGATCTTCCACAACTCATTCGAGACTGCCACCTTCCAGGAAAGCTGGAAGCACGCAGGGATCAACGCCCTGCTCAAGAAACCCAAGGCCGACCCAAAGGACCTCAAGAACTTCCAGCCCATCTCCCTCCTCCCGTTTCTGGCAAAAGTTGTCGAAAAGACCGTCAACAAACAACTGAATCAATTCTTCGAAGAAAACAAGACCCTGGACTCGTCCCAATCCGGTTCCGCAGCAACAATAGCACCGACACCGCCCTCATTGCCGCCACATACGACATCAGGGCCCTGCTGGACAATGGCAAAACCACGGCCCTCATCCTCCTGGACCTCTCGGCTGCCTTTGACACTGTCTGCCGCCACACCCTTCACACACGCCTCTACAACGCAGGGATCCGCGACAAAGCCCTGTACTGGATTACCGCCTTCCTCACCGACAGAACCCAGAGAGTCCTCCTCCCTCCATATCGATCTGTAGCCACCAAGATCACCTGCGACATATCCCAAGGATCATCCCTCAGCCTGACCCTCTTCAACGTCTACATGACACCATTCGCTAACATCGTCCGATCGCGCAACCTCCACATAATCTCCTACGACGACAACACCCAGCTGATCCTCTAGAAAAGCAAAGATATCACAGAGTGAAATGCTTAATGATCTGGGTACCTCATTGGATGAGACTACACATAATCAATGTACAGTTACTTTGTCTGTCCCCCCCCTTTCTCTTTGTCTACTCAAAGTTATCATCCTGAACCTATAACATTGCCACTATCTAAGTCAATGGACTTCATGACAAAGATAGGTGAGTGGCTTAACTTACCTACAAAAGAGCACTCTAATTTTCTACCGCTCCCTCTCGGTGCTGAAGAAAGTCCACCGATTCATAGAGACAGTAAAGGGCTGAAACATGTCGACCACTAACCTTTATACTAAACTAGGTGTAGTGGACCAACTAATACACCCACTATAGCACCGACTATTGTTTTTAATCTTACCCCTCCCTGACCAATAAAAAACACTTTTCACAGGGAGCTATTTTTCACGTCACACTTTTTTCCGCAATTTTTCATGTACCAATCACGACGACCTTGGAACAAGATGGTCTCCCTCCAGGAGGAGGAAAGTTGACCACCTGGAGAATGGGAAACTCAGGCGGAAAAGGACCCAATGATGAAACCACTCACCTAACTACCTTAAGCGGAGAACCAAGATAGACCGCTACTAACTAGTTAGAGTGTATGAGGGCCTTTGTACACCATTCATAGACCCTGGCATATCTCGAAACTTGACTCATTCCCTCTTGATTTTTACTTTTTTTGACCAGTTTATTTCTAGCCATTCCTTTGGGGCGTTAAGAACAGGAATTTCGAGTTCCTTCCTCTCCAAACCCCTCCCTCATTGGACCACCACTGCACACCATTGATTGCATCATACATTATTCACTTTTGTACATGTTCTTCCGAAGTTTCTTGATAGATCACTTTGAAATCTTGACAGATACTGCATAATAATGCATCAACTATAGTGATCTTTGTGTAAACTGACTTTCCCTGGTTCGAATCCTAATGAGAGGCTCTGCCTTTTATCCTCTAGTTAATTTAATGAGTAGCAGGCCTCCTGGATTATGGCAGTTGCATCACAAACTTGCCTTTAGGAACACCTGCGACAGCCTTCTGAGACACACAAGCAAACATCTTGTAAATATTAACCCTCTTTAAAACACTTTTGTGCATTGTATTGTACTGTTCTTGAAGACAATCAATGTAGAATATTGTCCTACAGTCTGGTAAGTGTAGTTCCTTCATGACTTGGGTTACCAGAAAACCCCATTTCACTAAGTTCTGAATGCTGCAGCCGTGGGTTTTCCTTTTGCAAATCAGTTTTCAGATGTTTTAGTTCAAGTGGATAAAACTGAAAGGAGATAGAACAACCCCCTTTAAGTTATAGTTTGTTAAACTAAAACCCAGGACCGGCACACCACCTCAGTGATGGCCTGGAGTAATCTGGTCAGCTCATTCATGACCTTTGCGGCCAGGCCCCCTGGACACAAGGACGGAATCACTTTAGCCCAAAACACTCCCAGCTAAGCAGGTGCTGTTATTCATTTTATCATGTGAAGAACAAGTAAAAAGTGAAATAAGTAAACTTCAATAGTGGAGGGATTAACTAAACCCTAGCCAGTCAAAGCTAGAGTAAACAAGCTCTTCACAAACACTGGACAGGGAGTACAGACATCCAATAAAGAACATGGAACAGAGATCAACAATCAAGCCATCTAATCATGGACAAGGGCTGTCATGAAGCCTGCTCTGTATAGTATTGTATACAATATACTGTCTGCTCCAGGCATGAATGTCTCATTTCATAATGAGAGGAACAGAAAAGAGCAAAGAGGTAATGAGAATGCCCTTCACCACCATGAATATGGAGAAAGTCAACTGTAGGTGCTTTTCAATTTTGGACTTCCACTTACGTATACTGATTAGAATACCCATGAAGTACAATCACATACTTGTATTTGTCTGTAATGTTTGAAGTCGGGAGAGTCTGTGGTGTTCTGACAAGAGTTGCCTACTTTAAAACTGGGGAACCAGGTTTGAGTTCCGGCGTCTGCACAACATCCTGTGATTCTGGGCAAATCACTCAATCTCACTGGGCCTAAAAAACATGAATGTGACCTTGTGTGACGTAACTGGTGCTCATGTAAATGGCTCCAATACATTTGGATGGAGTTTGCACTATATAAAATTGCAAAATAAAATAACGTGCTCAGAAGACATACAATCTGGCCCAAGCACACGCACACACACATCCATACCACACTCTGTGGTACAAACAGTCACAAAACACGCATGTAGAATAAGCACATGGCAGCACCAACACACACACTCACATAAATCTATGCATCGTAAGAGATATGATGCATAGGGCCAGATGTACGACCTGCTAAATAGCGCCTCGCAAATGTCGTAGCATTCGCGACTCGCAATTTGCGAGGCGCTATTTGGCATGTACAACAGTGTTTGCAATTCCCAATGGGGTCGCAAATTGCGAGGCTCATGAATATTAATGAGCCTCTCGCAATTTGCGAGCCCATTGGGAATGACAACCCCTCCCAGATATGGTGCCCTGCTGGGCTCAGCAGACCACCATGTCTGAGACTGCTTTTAAATAAAGCAAATTTTCCTTAAAGGAAAAGGGGATGCATTTAAATTAAAAGAATGAAACGTTTTTGTTGAATTTTTTAAGGGCAGGCAGTGGTCCCTGGGGCCACTGCCTGCCCTTAAAAAATAATATTTAATGTATTTGCAAAGGGATTACGAATGCATTACAACCTACTTGAAGTACGTGGTAATTTGCAAGTGTTTTGCGACCGCAATTCTGGTTGCTAAACTTTGCTACATAGCTTTGCGGTCGCTATTCGGAACGGAACGCCCCTTCCTAATAGCGAGTCGCAAAACAGTATCTTGCTAGTCGTAATTTATTTGCGAGTCGCAAAATAATTTTTGTACATAGGCCCATGCTTTTTAGAGTGCGCACACGGGTCTAAGACCCGTTTGCGCATGCTAAAAAGCATCGTACATCTGGCCCTTAGTGTGCTCGTGGTATGCTCAGAAAATAGGCAGTTATGAAGGAGAGAGATCGGTGTACCTGCTCTTTCTGCTACTTGTCATTATGTTGATGGTAGGGGAGAACTCTGCCTCTTAGACATAAACACAGTATCTCAGGACAATCTAGCTGAACATGCACTGGGAAGGCCAATCGGCCTATCCTTCATTTGGTAACATGTACACACCTGTAAACATTCAGTTTGCATACATTAGCACATTAATACCACCCCTATTGGCTTTGCTAGTGCTTGTTGAAATAAAACACATTTAGGACATATTCCACCCACATAAAAATCTGGCAAATGTGCAATCCTGGGCGTAGTTACATTCTTGCCAGCATATCTCCCACACAGCAAGCACCTACTAGCTTTTGGAACTGCAACATTTTTGTAAATTTGCACAATTTACAACTGCAGAGACTTGTGTTTACCCAACTTGGCTTAATGAGAAAAATATGTTATTGACTCTGCCTATATGGAGTTTCCCAAATCCTTCATGGCAATATTACAAAATAGTAGTTGTGTTACTTCAACCACAAATCATGATAACACTGCAAATGTAGCAAAATGCGAATTGTATGTTTCCACATTTTTTCCAGTCAGAGGTTAAACAAAGCACCCACTTTTTGCAGGTAATAAAAAAGCCTGCACATAATGTTTATTACACATCATAATCTCCCTTAGACCCTGATTGTTGGGTTACCCCTAGCTAGCGTAATCTTCTGTTTTCGTTACGCCTACTCCAAGTATATGACTTAAGATCTAGGCAGGGAACTGTGACTGGATGTGTGCTTTGTATTCAGTGCTAGCAACATTCACCATAATGTACAGAAACTGTGCGGTGCTTTGTAGTCTGTGCTGGCAACATTCACCATGCTGTACAGAATGCTAGCAACTTTCACCATGCTGTACAGAAACTTGATGTGTGCTTTGCGCTCTGTGCTAGCAACATTCACCATGCTGTTCACAAACTGGATGAGTATATATTTGCACTGGTACCTGGCAAGCCTTTTGTACACGAGTGGACACTGCTGAGCATGTTTTTCTCGTGACTAACTAGACAGTCTGAAGTGAAAGGGATGTGAGATCATTTATACTCACAAACAGCGGGTGCAAATGTGAATCCTGTGATAAAACGCACCGCAAAGCCCCAATGTTCACCTAGACACGTAAACGCAGCAGTTCTTGTGCCAAATTCATGTACTAAGAAAGGAAAAAACTAACCAAGCTCACTCAACCCCTATCCTAGTAGGCACAATCTTTCATGTTGTGATATCGTATGAACATATATGTCATGCGAAATACTACAAGACTTTAAATTGTAAAAAAAAATAGACATTTGGTTACACAATGTTAACATGATTTTTCACCTTGACTTTCTTTAAGGGTAGGCATTTTTTGGGTTGAAATGTTTATTGCTGTCACTTTTTGATTCTGAAAAAAATGTTTTTTTCCCCACAGCTATGGAACCTGGACACATGGAATATTCAGGAAAGTGGGGATCCCTGGACCGAGGCCCCTTCCATTTTTGGGAACGTTCCTTGGGTACAGGAAGGTAAGTGCAGAAACTTTAAGATTTCTCTGTGCCATTGCCTTGTTTCATTGATTACACATCCCACAACACTGCAATTGTCAGGAATTCAAGGAACATCTGCTCACTAGATGAACTCAGCTTTGTGGACATAGTTTTGCAGGACAGGGTTGGTCCCAGCTTCTGGTAGCTGGGGTGCTGCAGCAAAGGAACTTGTGTGGTTTGGCGGCCCAGTCAAGGGTGTGTCTTTCACGTCTACTAGGCAGACAAGTATTCAGGCCAAAAAATCATATCTATCAGAGCCTCGCAACACCTGGAACTGAACATTATGTCCTCTTTGGTGCTAGTTCGATCACTGTCCTTCGCACTGCACCTATTTTGTTTTCCTCCTTGGCGGTCCTCCCTGTGTCACTCAGGTAACTCTTGAGGTTCTCTCTGTACTCGCTGCATTTCAGCTCCTGTTCTCCATCATTCATCCATCTGGCCTATTTGGCAGATTCCATCACTTCCTTTGTTCAGTCTATCAGAGTCAAGTTACATTGAACTTGTATGTCCGAAAGCTGTTCTAGGAACAATATAGAACCCACCATTCTCCTTCCACTGAACGTATCAAAGGCACAGTAACTTTATCCTGCAAAGGTTAAGGGAGTCACTGTGACACTCACCCTGCTCTGCTGCGGGGAAAGCTCCACAACTTGGGCTATCAAATATTTACAAAAGTTCACTCAGGATTTTCAATACATAGGTGCAAAAAATAAATCTAACTCTCCTAGCTATTCAGTAACCTAAGGCTTCTGTAGACTGCAGTAGAAGAGGGCAGAGTCCCTACGATTCAAGGAAGTTCTTTAGGTGATACAGTAGAAGAAGTAAGATGCTATGACAGCAAAAAACATCTGAGAAGATGTACTCGATGTCTGACTTTAAGATTGGCTCCTAGAGAGCCAGTAACACAAGTGAATAGCAGAATCCAACCAGATGAAGAGCAGAGCCCAAGAGCGGGAGTCCTCTCATCTACAGGGAGAAAAGCCAAGCACTTAGTCACACCATGGTTGATGTTTTTTTAGACTGCCAGTGCCTCAAATTCCACAGTAGATCCTTGAATCTACAAAGATTCTTCAATCCCAAGATTCTTGAATCTTGCAGTGGATCTTCGAATGCCACTGCTGTACTCAGATGGGGCATGCAGTCACAGCTTCTGGGTCCCTGCATGGACACAGGATTGGCTGCGCTGGTGATTGAGCGGGGTGGGTCACAATTGGACAGCGCACATGTGGCAGCCGCAGTACTGGTCGGCCTAACTCTTGCTACACCAGTGGGGATGATATCCTGAGTGACAATACACAGAGCAAGAGGTGGAATGGACAACCAATATTGCCCCAACCAGAAGTGGATGGGATTTGAGGTGAGCACTTGTAGGCAAGCCATGACTCAGTCAGCCCTAGGTTCAGGGTACCATGCCGAATAGAAGCTGGTGAGCACAGATACCAAAATGGAGAGAGGTGGTTACATTTGTTTGAGTACAACAGCACATGCCTATCTGTGATACTATCTGTTAAGAGTGAGAAATGAGCACTTAATGACACTGGTGAGATACTCTTAAACTAGACAAAAGAACTCTGCTGATTTGAGTGTGTCGAGCTGTCTCCCTATCCCTCTCATCTACTCTCTCTCTAAAGCATTCCCCTTTCCCGCTGGGAAAAACCTCGAATGCTGGCTTACATTAATTTAAGTTGTAGAGGCGCATAATGGGAGTGATACTTAACAACGCTGTATACCTGTGCCTGCTGTGCAGAAGGGGACACAAGCTGTGATCTGCATAGAAAGGACATTGGTTATTATCTGTTTACTGTGGTCACCAGACATCTTTTTGGAGTGGAGTAGATGTAACCAGTTTGTCATCATTTCAAGATATGTGTGTGAAATGTATCCCAGATTTGATATGTGTGAAGTGGGAACTAGATATTATTTGTTTGATGTAGGGTGTCAAAGTATCAAGGAGCACTGTTAAGTAATAGGGACTTCAGATATAACCTGTGTGGCGTGTACTCCAGGGCCATATTATAAAATGATGCCATGCGGGGGAGCAACGGCCGCGTATGCCCACTTTGTGCGCCCCCAGGGTACAATGGCATTACAGAGGGGGCCACAGATACTTGTGCGCCCCCCTGCGTAATACTGATAGCGCTGGTGCACATGTTACACCAGCGCTATCATTAGAGGGCTTTCCCTCATTTGCAAGGGGGTGTGGCCCCATGCAAATGAGGGAATCACTTTGGCTCTGCAGGATGCACGAGAGCCGTATTATGGACATGGGTGCAGGGGCAAACATGCCTTTAGGAGGCGCACTGGAAGTGTGCCACAAAAAGGTGGTGGACTTTCAGTGCACCTCCTACAGACAAACCTCTGCAGGGGAGAAAGGGGGTCCCATTAACCTCCTCCAGACATCCCCTGCAGGTGGGTGCAGTCACTCACTGCATCTGCCTGTGAGGAGATCTCTTGTCCCTCTTGAAAGTGAAGGCGGGTTGCCACCCGCCCTAAGGGCAGCTCATTCTTTGTAATATGGCGACCTGTCCCGGTTTGCGCCTGATGCACCTTCGAAAGGTGTACCATGGCATAAACGGGAAAAGTGCACAATATTCATATTACAGCCCCAGATTTATTTGACATGGGTAATGGAAGCTAAATGTGAATATGGGAGCTGGACCTCAGATGTAATCCGGGTGGGTTGACTGTAAATGTGATCATTTGAGATGGACCCAGATGTGATCTTTGTGATAGGGACATCAGATAAGGTATTTAAATGTGTGAACAGAATAGGATGGCACATAGCGGTTTTGTAATTCTGGAGTGTGGTGGAATCAAATATTTCAATACAATCAAAACAAATCAATACACTTGGTGAAGACATTTCCAAACATTATCATTTGTGCGCAGTAAAACTGTATGTCTGTTCAATTGCAAATGTGAGCAGGAGGTAGGTATTTGATGTGGGAGGAGGGGGCACAACACGTGATATTTGTATGTGAAAGTGAAAATTTTAAACTCACAATAAGCAAGAGAAATGGGTTTCAATCCAGGCTTCTGTTTTTCTTTCATTTCCTTGTATCTGCAGGATTTCAACTATCTTGCCTCTCACCCAGTAGTCTTACACCTGAGCTCTCTGGAGGCTTTCTTGGTTAGGCTTCATGAGAGATATCTATCATGGCCAATGTTTTGTAAAGTAGATAATGAGTGATAGAGGACATATCACTGACACATTTAGGGCCCGATTCCGATCTCGTTCGGAAAGCATACCGACCAAATTGGTTCAGGAATGCTTTCCGTATAACTCGGATTGGGGGAATCCGACTGAATGAGTACAATGCATCCGTATGCCCCCACATGCGATTCGGTCGGACTTCCATTGACTTCATGTCATGTTATGAATGTGAACACAGGCTCCCATTGAAGAAAGGGGTTTGTGGGGAAAACCTTGCACCCTGTGGCGGGCACCCCATGGTGCCTGCCACACTGTGCACGGTTAGAAAGGGCGACTCACGGGTACTCCCACCAGCCCGATTCGGATGGGCCCAGGTGAAGGGGGGCCTGCTACGGGCCCCCAAAGACGATTCCGGAAGCCATTTTGTTCCAGGCAAAGCGATTCAGAAAGGCTGTCCGAATCAGTCATCGTACTCGCTCGTTCGGGAACCAAGTCCGTAGAGCTATACGAATCGGCTCCGGAAAGGCTTGACCTGTCCGAATCCCTTTCGGAATCTATTTGGTCAGCACTAACGGTTTCCAGGCATCATACTTGGTCATTCGATACTGGGAACGAGTCGGTCAGAAACAAAAGCTCCGGATCAGATACGGCAAGCCCAAATCCGATTTGGAGCCCTTCCAAATGACATCGCAATCGACCACTAAGTCTCATGTGAGGGTATCAGTTGTTTTTGCCCTGTTATTGAAGTGAAAACCAGTGCTTAATTTGGGCTGGTGTTTTCCGTGCTTAGCACCAGCACTTAATTGCCGGAACCTGCACTTATGACAGCTGCCCCATGGTGATGCTGTTTGTGTAAATTAAGGATGAGCACAAGAACAGTTGTTTGTTAATTCTATATACATTAAAAACAACTAATAACTGTCACCCAAGACATTCTTAAAGCATTTGCGGCCTCGAGCAATCTAAACTATCACACTTGTAGCAGTGTGATGGTTATTAGTAGTGTAGGTACAGTGACCGTGTGTGATGCAAACTGCGGTGGGCTCCTGATGAGGTCCCCAGCACTTTTAAAAAAAATACAGTAGGCACTGGTGGAGACCATTCCCTTCTTACTGACCCTTTGAGGCAATGCAGTGACCGAACTGAAGGTCCTGCCACTGGAATTATTGTGGCAGAGCAGTCTACATTTTGTAGCAGACTAGACTAAATGTAGCAAGAAAGGGAAAACTATGTGGCCCATTTTGTGGTCGTATTATCTCACAATATTTTTTTAAATCACCTTGATAAAAAAGGACCCCAAATACCCTGGAAAATCCATCGGTTTCTTATGAAAGAAAATTATTCATAATCACCAGAGCCTATTGAAAAAGTTGCTAAACAACAAATAATGATTTTGTTTTGCATAGAAGCTCATGAACATTATTTTATTAAAGTGTCCATCGTACTTCCAAGTGCAAAATAGTGTGTGTTACAATAAGTGTGCACAAGTAGACTTGTTTTATGTCGGTGCATCACTTTTGCTGCATTTAGCAGAAAACAATCTTTCATGCATATGCTTATGGTAACACACACTGTTCTCTTCTTGGAATCAGAAGGAGAAATGTAAAAAAAGGTGTGCCTCTTTTATTCTACCTATAAAGGGTATATTTTAGCAATGGTTTTTGTTTTCTTTTTAATCTGAATGCACACTAGGGACTTTCAAAGCACCTCTTTCCTATAAGAGCCCTGTAGATCCGTAGCATACAGACCGGACTGGCATTTTATGCCATCAGGCATTTCCCTGCCGGTCTGGAGCCTTTACACGCACTTTTTCGAAAGTCCAGAGCTCTGGTGCCTCTGTCACTTTCCACAGCTCTGTGAAGAGGCTTCAAGAGAGGGACAGAAAGGGAGGGAGAAAGGAAGAGAGGGTTGGAGAGAGAGGGAGATCAGAGAGCGAGAGATCAGAGAGGGGCGAGAAAGGCTGGATGGTGAGAGAAAGAGAGAGACACAGAGACCGAGCAGAGCAAGGAATCAGGAATGTTTCTACATTTTTGTCAGCGCTTGTTTTGGTTTCCCAGTAAGGCCTTGGCAGTAAGGGATTGTGAGATTTAAGACATAAGGCCTTCTCCCCCGTGTACTCCTACTCTTTCCTCTCTCTCTCTCTCCTTTCCATCTCGCTCAGTTTTTCTTCACCTTTTAGCAAGACAATATATGGCACACAGGAGAAAAAGTGTATAACCTGAAATGTAACCAAAACTTACTTGTATCCTGCAGATGAGTAGCGATTGTACCGTAAAACTCAATAAAATACTTTGAAATAAAAAAAAATATATATATATAAAAGTGTTTTTTTATGTATTTTGGGTGAATGTCTGACATAATATCGACAGACAGAATATCTACATACAAAAATATCGACACAAAAATATCGAAATCAAAAATATCGAAATTATATCTACATAATGGTAAGTACAAAAATATCGAAAAAATAATATTGTAGTACAAAAATATCGAAATTAAAAATATCGTTTTTTTAAATGTATTAATAATAATGTAAAAATAATTTTAAAATACATATAATTTAACAAATATTAAATAAAAACATTAAAACATAATTAAAAAATTAAAAGTAATACATATACATTCAAAATAAATTAAAAACTTAATAATTTAATGTAATTTTTTTTTTTCATTTAATTGATTTAAAATAAATTTAAATTTATTTTATTTTTACCCTGTACGCCTGTACCCCAAAAACCCAAAACTGACCCTGAACCCTAAAAATACCCCTGTACCCCAAAAACCTAAAACTGACCCTGAACCCTAAAAATACCCCTTTACCCAAAAACTGAAAACTGACCCTGAACCCTAAAAATACCCCTTTACCCAAGAACTGAAAACTGACCCTGAACCCTAAAAATACCCTTTTACCCAAGAACTGAAAACTGACCCTGAATCCTAAAAATACCCCTTTACCCAAAAACTGAAAACTGACCCTGAACCCTAAAAATACCCCTTTACCCAAAAACTGAAAACTGACCCTGAACCCAAAAAATACCCCTTTACCCAAGAACTGAAAACTGACCCTGAACCCTAAAAATACCCTTTTACCCAAGAACTGAAAACTGACCCTGAACCCTAAAAATACCCCTTTACCCAAAAACTGAAAACTGACCCTGAACCCTAAAAATACCCCTTTACCCAAAAACTGAAAACTGACCCTGAACCCAAAAAATACCCCTTTACCCAAGAACTGAAAACTGACCCTGAACCCTAAAAATACTCCTTTACCCAAAATTAATTAACATTATTTAACTACCAATTAATTATTAATTAACAATAACAATAAAGTAAATATATTAGCACATTAGCTATAATTAATTTAATTTACTAATTAATATTAATTTTTCCCAAATAATTAATTAACAATAAAAAAAATTATATATATTAAAAAATTACTCTAATTAATTTAATTAACTAATTAATATTAATTATTACCAAGTAATTATTAATTAAAAATATGTACAAAATTATATTAATTAATTAACTAATTAATATTAATTAATTACCAATTAATTATTAATTAAAAATGTGTACAACATTATATTAATTAATTAACTAATTAATATTAATTAATTACCAATTAATTATTATTTAAAAATATTTACAAACATATATTAATTAATTAACTAATTAATATTAATTAATTACCAATTAATTATTAATTAAAAATATTTACAAACATATATTAATTAATTATTATTATTAAATTACTTCCCACCCTATTCCCCTATAAACCCACAACCCGCTCTAATACTAAAATGCAAAATGTTAACAAAATTACTAATTTTCAAACATACATTTCTAAACATATTTAGCAAACATATAAACAACAAAATAAAATACATATCACTAAACAACAAAATTTCGATATTACTAACATACATACCTTAATCTCGATATTCTGTCTGTCGATATTATGGCACATCGATATACTATACCATCGATATTAAAACATCGATATTATTGTATATCGATATTTTAATTTCGATATTTTGTCTGCCTACCATTTTGGGTGCCCTCTTGAAGTAACTGCTGCTCTGACAGTGGTGTCCGCCCAAGGTTCCACTGATAATGAAACAATATTTCGTTGTGAAAACTAAGGAATCATTTTATCTACATTTAAATAATGAAAGATTTCGACAAACTCCCTTTGCCAGTCCATGAAATGGAGACGTTAATAGTGCCTCTGAAGAGTGTCACGTTAGCACCAGTTTAACACCTAAGTGCAGCAATCACCAACTGAAGGTGGCCAGCTTTACTTAGATTATGTCTTCATTCATTGTAAATTCAACTAGCAGCCCGTCCCGACGTCGTCCGAGTATGAATTGCTGCCGGCCAGTAGTATATTGTTTTGTAGGATTACGTTTTGATAGCATTTCTTATCTGTGACAGGCCTGTGAAACGCTCCGATTCACAGTGCACTGCTGATGCACTTAAGAGTGCGTGTTCAGTAGTGTGTGAACTCGAGTTTCCCTATTTTATTTTTCCTTGCAATATTATATAGCGCGAACTCGACAACATGGCATGAGCACAATTTACATTACAGAAGAACACATTTATTTGTGGTAGGCATGGAGACAAAGCGATTTGCCTGGAATCACGGGATGTTGAGCTGATGCCGAGATTCGAACGTAGCTCCCCAGCTCTAAAGTTTGCAATGCTAGAACTTGTGGCGGGAGGTGTGTCTAAAAGTGTATGTCGGTGCTGGCCATCAATGAGAGAGACCTGTGCATTTTACAAATAGGTGGGAAAAAATATGAGTATGTTGCTGGAGATGTGGGCCGCCGTGCCACCAATGTACTTACCGGGGGAGGGTAAACACCCATTATTCCGCAACTTTCTTTCCGCATACCATCACTCCGCATACTTTCATTACGAAAGTACCATGACTCCGCAATGCCATTGTAACGCATGGCATTACATTTTATATGCTTTTACCACGCATACATTTACAACGAAATTCGTTGTAAATGCATGAATGGTAACAGCATGTTTTTATTTTAATGTTTGGATAAGGTAAGTATGGGTATAGGGGTATATGTTTTGGGGTACTGAGGTATATGTTTTGGGGTGTTTGGGTATTTTAAGGGTTCAGATATCGTTTTGGGTTATGGGGTACAGGGGTAGTTTTAGGGTTTAGGGATAGGTATGGGTTTTGGGGTACAGGGGTATTTTTAGGGTTCAGGGCTAGGTTTGGGTTTTGGGGTATAGGGCTATTTTTAGGGTTCAGGGGTAGGTTTGGATTTTGGGGTACAGGGGTATTTTAGGGTTCAGGGATAGGTTTGGGTTTTGGGGTACAGGGGTATTTTTAGGGTTCAGGGCTAGGTTTGGGTTTTTGGTAGAGGGGTATTTTAGGGTTCAGGGGTAGGTTTGGGTTTTGGGGTACAGGGTTATTTTTAGGGTTCAGGGCTAGGTTTGGGTTTTGGGCTACAGGGGTATTTTTAGGGTTCAGGGGTAGGGTTGGGTTTTGGGGTACAGGGGTATTTTAAGGGTTATGGGCTAGGTTTGGGTTTTGGGTACAGGGGTATTTTAGGGTTCAGGTGTAGGTTTGGGTTTTGGGGTACAGTGGTATTTTTAGGGTTCAGGGCTAGGTTTGGGTTTTGGGGTACAGGGGTATTTTTAGGGTTCAGGGGTAGGTTTGGGTTTTGAGGTACAGGGGTATTTATAGGGTTCAGGGCTAGGTTTGGGTTTTGGGGTACAGGGGTATTTTTAGGGTTTAGGGATAGGTTTGGGTTGCGGGGTACAGGGTATATTTATATGTTTAAGATGGGTTAGTGTTAAGGGTGTTGGGGTATTTTAAGGAGTAAGGGTGGGTTATGATTATGAGGTGCAGGGGTATTTAAAGGGAGCAGGGTGGGATTAGCACACGATATGAGAAATGGCATGAAGGGCGGAACGTACCACACACCCCCAGCGTTTGTCACGCCCCCAGCACGCTCCCACAGCACAACGCAGACACGCCCACAAGGGACTACTTTGCTGTCACGGTTCTTTTACCTTTTAAATGTATATGGTGGGCGTCTGCATAGCCTATGTCCTTCTGCTGCAACTGCCCTTTCCAACGCTGTATCGGGTGTTGTGATTGGTGCTGTGGTTCCTGAGATTACCCGCCTCAAATGTTTGGGCTCTCTCTTTATTATATTAGTATGGATAAGCAAATTATCATAATACATAGCACCGTATGTTAATAAATAACATTAAAGCACATGTAATAAAATGCAAGATTACAAAACCACAGTCAATAATACAAAACAGCAACACATTTAATCAACAAATGATTCTAAGTAAATAAGAGAGTTAGGAAGTAACCAAGATCAAACGGGATGTTGCAAGTCAGGTCAATTACTGTCCTTGTTCCAGGACTGTAAAGTTCTGAACATCCAGTGGATAAATATCAGTGAACAAGTGCAATCCCGGCTAGCACGGCCTTGGAGAGAGAAAAAAAAAGATGCAGACCGTATTGTTTGTATTGAGTCAAAGGTGAACGGAGTGTTAAGTGTTTTTTGTAGGGAGCAGGTGCATATATCGCTTGAAGAACAGTCTTTAATGTTACTTTACTCCAGCCTCAGTCAGCCTTAACTCAGAATAATGAAATGTAAATACTGGAGTCACATTTTCACAGAAGTTGTTACCGTTAAATATCTCTGTGGGGTCAGGGAGTAATCTGTAGAGGCCCTAGTATAATTCTAAGAGTGGAGTGTAGATTTCAATTGACATTCTAAACTTTGGTATTTTCTTCATTTTAAGTATAACCTCCATTAAGAAAATATTCTGACATGACCATATCTGATTTAACTTTTAGTTACTGAGTAAGTTCATTGTAGATAAAAATGGCTACATTTTAGATTCCATTCAAGCACCTCCTTAAGAAGGGATAGGACAGACAGAGAGTGAATGAGGCCAGCTCTGGATAAATGTAATAAAGAGAAGTCATCTTATCGCATATTTTAACTATGACTTAAACCCTATTCAAGGTCATACAATTTCACGTGGAGTACTCTGTCTAGCCCTAAAATACTCCTAGGATCAGATACTTCATAATATCCAAATTCAGCATTAAGTTGACCTTTTTATTAGCTAGAACAATAATGAACAACAGGGGCAATGATGGCAATAAACCCCCCCAAGAATCTGTTGAATTGTGCAAAATAAATTACCCCCAATATCAGATTGATGAGTGTTATTATTTAATGAAGCCAATTGTTTATGCTAAAATAGATTAAAGGACATGGTAATGGCCAAATAATCATATGTTTGAATGGCCTCCAGACGCTTACCTTTACGAGGCCAAGTAATCATCTCAGATCTATAAAATGTCATAATTTTAGTTTTATGTATATTCATCATAAGGCCATTTGCTTCACAGTACTGGGAAATAAAATCCAAGTTCCACTGAAGCTTAAGAGGGATCTCATTCATTGATATGAGTTCATTGGCATGTGTGATTATACATTTATCCATAGCTTTGATACAACCATTTTCTTAGTGCACGTTCTTTTCTCTTGGATGAAAGAGCCTGAACTAGTTAGAAACAAACCCTGTCGTTTTTGTGGCATCCGAACCAATGGTGCCTTAAAGAGGACTCCTGCTAATTTGGATGAAATTCTAATCTAGTCCAACAGTAAAGATAAGTCCCTTACAAGATCAATGTTGTTGACAAGCTTTTTGTTTGGGGACATGTGTATTATAGTCTCTGTACTAGCCTGTCTAGTGACAAGCCCACCGTCAATTGTCACACCTGTCCCTCGAATAATTATACATTATATTCCTGTCCTAAATCCTGGTTTAAAGGGGAATGCATTAAAAGTAAAAAGCTGGTCTCCTCCTTGGTGGGAACCAAAGGGTGGGACTTTATTGGGTTGTCGCATCTCGAAAAAACGTTTTTCCTTCATTTTGTAGAACAACATTATTTAAATCAAACTCAACTATTGTATATTCATGTTACTTATACTTTCGTCATTAACCACCTTGACATGTCTTCCTTTTTAGGGTATATTGGAGTTTGACATGGAGTGTTTTAAAAAATATGGAAAAGTCTGGGGGTAAGTTTAAGCTATTTGTTTATTCTTTGGCCATTACAATTTGTGTTCACAGTTGTCGGATATAGTGTCCTAGTTATTTGTCTATGAAATCTGTTTTTCTCAGTACCTTTTAACATTTTGGAGGTTTGGTAACACCACAGGGGTAAAATGTATTGTAATTGTATAGATTGAGTCTGTGCAAATGTATGTAATGCAAGTCTCATATTTGGCCCCTTCATTCAATGAGTATGTCATGCTGCTTTGCCAATGACTGATATTCTTGAATACAGATTAATGGACTTGTGATAGGCTGGTTTAACTTTCAGAATTAAATAGCCATCTTGAAATGTTCTTTTATAGGACTACATTAGCAATAATCCACATACATGAAAAGTGGAATACTCATGAAAGCAAAGTGTTAGGCAATCAATATTTTCTTCTGTTGTGAATATCAAACAGTTGTTATAAAGATACTTGTATTACTGCTTGTCATAAATATCTGTTTAGCACTCTCATATGACATAGGCATTAAGTAGTAAAGTGATGGAAAATCTTGAATCATGCATTACGATGAAATAATTTCCGAAATTAATATTGTTTGACCCTTAAGTACAGCAACCTCGGCCAGACATTTTGGTGTCAAGGTGCTGACTACCAATTAGGTAGGCAAAAACATGTGGCATTGCTACCATTGCCTTAAAGGCAATGAAATGGGAGGTCAGTGGACCAATCTACATGGAGGGAAAGGAGATCTTTCTGTTACACAAAGGAAGACAAATGATATGTTCACTTGAAGATAAAGTTACAAAACCAATAAAGATTTCCCTCTGTATAGTCGAAAAAGCTGGGATGCTTTTCATCCATTGGGGACTACCTCTGCACGAGATGGGAAAAGGAAAAATAATCCTTTTTATGTATAACACAAGCAGCCCGTCCCGACGTTGTCCGAGTATGAATTGCTGTTGGCCAGTAGTATATTGTTTTGTAGGATTTCGTATTGATAGCATTTCTTATCGGTGACAGGCCTGTGAAACGCTCCGATTCACAGTGCACTGCTGATGCACTTAAGAGTGCGTGTTCAGTAGTGTGTGAACTCGAGTTTCCCTATTTTATTTTTCCTTGCAATATTATATAGCGCAAACTCGACAACATGGCATGAGCACAATTTACATTACAGAAGAACACATTTATTTGTGGTAGGCACGGTGAGACAAAGCGATTTGCCTGGAATCACAGGATGTTGAGCTGATGCCGAGATTCGAACGTAGCTCCCCAGCTCTAAAGTTCGCAATTCTAGAACTTGTGGCGGGAGGTGTGTCTAAAAGTGTATGTCGGTGCTGGCCATCAATGAGAGAGACCTGTGCATTTTTCAAATGGGTGGTGAAAAAATATGAGTATGTTGCTGGAGATGTGTGCCACCAATGTACTTACCGGGGGAGGGTACACACCCATCATTCCGCAACTTTCTTTCCGCCTACCATCACTCCGCATACTTTCATTACGAAAGTACCATGACTCCGCAATGCCATTATAACGCATGGCATTACATTTTATATGCTTTTACCATACATACATTTACAAAGAAATTCGTTGTAAATGCATGATTGGTAAAAGCATATATTTTTTTTAATGTTTGGATAAGGTAAGTATCGGTATAGGGGTATATGTTTTGGGGTGTTTGGGTATTTTAAGGGTTCAGAAATCGTTTTTGGTTATGGGGTACAGGGGTAGTTTTAGGGTTTAGGGATAGGTATGGGTTTTGGGGTACAGGGGTATTTTTAGGTTTCAGGGCTAGGTTTGTATTTTGGGGTACAGGGGTATTTTTAGTGTTCATGGCTAGGTTTGAGTTTTGGGGTACAGGGGTATTTTAGGGTTCAGGGGTAGGTTTGGGTTTTGGGGTACAGGGTTATCTTTAGGGTTCAGGGCTAGGTTTGGGTTTTGGGGTACAGGGGTAGGGTTGGGTTTTGGGGTACAGGGGTATTTCAAGGGTTCAGGGCTAGGTTTGGGTTTTTGGGTACAGGGGTATTTTAGGGTTCAGGGGTAGGTTTGGGTTTTTGGGTACAGTGGTATTTTTAGGGTTCAGGGCTAGGTTTGGGTTTTGGGGTACAGGGGTATTTTTAGGGTTCAGGGGTATTTATAGGCTTCAGGGCTAGGTTTGGGTTTTGGGGTACAGGGGTATTTTTAGGGTTTAGGGATAGGTTTGGGTTGTGGGGTACAGGGTATATTTATAGGTTTAAGATGGGTTAGTGTTTAAGGGTGTTGGGGTATTTTAAGGAGTAAGGGTGGGTTATGATTATGGGGTGCAGGGGTATTTAAAGGGAGCAGGGTGGGATTAGCACACGATATTAGACATGGCATAAAGGGCGGAACGTACCACACGCCCCCAGCGTTTGCCACGCCCCCAGCACGCGCGCCCACAGCACAACGCAGACACGCCCACAAGGGACTACTTTGCTGGCACAGTTCTTTTACCTTTTAAATGTATATGGTGGGCGTCTGCATAGCCTATGTCCTTCTGCTGCAACTGCCCTTTCCAAAGCTGTATCGGGTGTTGTGATTGGTGCTGTGGTTCCTGAGATTACCCGCCTCAAAGGTTTGGGCTCTCTCTTTATTATATTAGTATGGATTAACCCACTATAATAGTGGGATGCTTCATCATCAGGTTCAACTATGCCCCAGAAGGTCAGGCTGGGCTTGACCATATTCCAGCAACGTGTACTAAAAATGTCTCATCCACAACCACAGTATTCCTTTATTAATGGAGCGGATAGGTACAGTATAAAATAATTAATAAAGGGGGACAATGAAGGATGTAATGGTCCTATGAACCTCATAGAGCCAACATGTTTCTGCCCCACTCTAATCACCCAAAAATATTCAATGGCATTCGTCAAGCAGGTTCATTTTGCTATCACTACCTTGGTGACGTCCTGTGAATGGCTTTTCACTATGGCATGCAACTGGAGTACTTTACTTGTTTGATCAGAACCCGTGGTACTGAAAGCTGGTTTTGAGCAGAACCAAGTAGATACACAGGTGGTTACATACCCTTGAAGACGGTCTGACTACAGGGCCAAACTTCCCTCCGACCCCTGCGGGGGTTTGAAAATGCCTGCACAAGGTTACTGTTAGAACTGGGGGTCTCTAGTTTGCAATGGTTTGCACCTTTGTCGAAATATGGACCCTTGCTTCTAGTCAGGGTAAGGGGGCTACACTCCTAAAATAACCCCTGCTGAACCCTGTGGTAGATTGGCACGAGCAGGTAGGCTTATCTCAGTGGCAGTGTGTAAAGCATTTGTGAACACATACAGTAATACAGTGAAACAATACAGATGGACACCACACCGGTTTTATAAGAAAAGTATTCTTTATATAGACTTAACACAAGATCCAAATGATAAAAATCCACAATACAGTATTAGGAAAATGACTTTTAAATGATAAAATAGCTTAGTGCAAAGGTGATGGTAAATGCAACACGTTCCTCACAAAGTATGTTTGAATGTGTAACGCAAGATAAACAAATGGTTTGCAGGGAGGAATATGCACTGGTTCCTTGCTTCGGGGGATGCGATCTGTCTGCTCCTCAATGCTTGCACAAAGTAGGCGATGCGTCTGTTCCTTACCGGAGAGGAGGTGAAGCGTCGATCTCATATTGCGTTCCGGTTACGATGCGACAATATGGCGACGCGATGCGACAATCAGTGCGATGCTACAAGATGGTGTCTTTAATGCGGTGCGACAACGTGAAGGTGATGCGTGCACGCCCAACGGCCGTGCGGCGACTTAGGAACTTCTGAGCCACGATAGGCCCTGCGACATGCATCCTCGGTGATGCGACGACAAACAGCTGTGACTGAGACACGCTTTTCCAGTGATGTGATGGCGACCTCTGCGGCAGCGACATGCTTCTCCAGTGATGCGACGGCAACAGCTGTGGCGGCGACACGCTTCTTCTCGTTGCGTAGCGCTTCCAGCTCCCAACAGTACACGGGCTTCTGCATACAGAATTCACAGCAAAAAAATTCAGGGGGGAGCTGGTGGTGAAGTCTTGTATCGCTGAGACTTCAGCAGGAGGCAAGCACACTTAAAACCCTTGGAGATTCTTCTTCAAGATCATGAAAGTTCATTTAAAGTTCCTTCTCCTTTCCTTGGCAAATAAGTAACGACTGCAAGCCAACCCCAGAAAATAGCACAATGGCACAGGGGCAGTCAAATCATTCAGCTTCCTCGGTTCCTCTCCTTGGCGAAGGTTCATCTTGATTACCAGAAGTGATCTAAAGTCTTGGGGTCTGGGCCTCAATATTTATACTACTAATTTCTTTGTTCTCTGAAGGCAGAGAGTGTCTGTACCTGGCCCAAACCAGTTCTGTCCTCACTGGTGCAGCTTCCTGGCAGGAGGTGGAGACACATTGTTGAAAGCAGACTTGGCCTAGGTAGCTGAAAGAAAATCTCCTCTCCCTACTCTCTATTCTATGAGGGCTCAGGGGAGTGAAAGAAAATCTCCGCCCCCTATTTCTATTCAGCTAAGGTCCTATTCAGCTCAGCCCTGACTCATTAGACTACTGGAGCCCAAGCCCTCCTGTCACTCACAAACTAGTAATGCAATACACAACCTAGCAGAGGCAGGCTGGATGGTTAGGTAAGAAAATACCTACTTTCGGAAAGTGGTATTTTCAAACACAGAATGTAAAAATCACCTCCACTAAAAGATGTATTTTAACATTCTGATTTCAGGCATAGTAAATTTGTTTTCCTGCCATGTTCCCTGGGTCAGGTTTATAAGATGTTATAATCAAACTGCCCATTCTGGCCTATAGGGACAGGTAGCCTTACAAAAGTGAAAAACCAAATTGGCTTTAATTCACTATCAGGACATGCCACACATACCAGGGCATGCCCTACCTTTTCCTTACAATACACCCTACACTTGGGCCTACCTTAGGGTGGCTAACATGAAGAAAAATGAAGGTTTAGGGACTGATAAATGGGTGCACTTACCAAGTCGACATGGCAGTACTAGACTGCACACAGGCTCAGCAATGACAGGCCTGAGACACACTTTAGAAGCTGCTTCTGTGGGTGGCACAATCAACGCTGCAAGCCCACTAGCAGTATTTGATCTACAGGCCCTGGGCACGCATGGTGCACTGTACTAGGGCCTGACAAGTAAATCAAATAAGCTAATCATGGAGTGACTAATCCATTACAACTATTTACAATGGGGAGCACTAGCTCTGTGGCACTGCATAGCAGTGGCACAGTGCCCAAAGCATGCAAACCAGCAAAAACATATCAAAAACAGAGGAGAGAACAGCGAAAAATGGAAGGGAGACTCGCACCAATGGTACCAGGTCTAACAGTTTCCATTAATCAGGCTAGTACAATACTCCCTTTGCATGCCATATTTGTATGTACATGCCACAGTGAAACCATAATATGCCCTTGACACCATCATTTTCAAAGAGCTCCTTGGAATAAGGTTGAACCCATCCTTGCTTTTAAGGGCAAGGATAAAACTGATGATGAAGCATGCCTCTATTTGAGTGTGTGAGTGTTATACATAAAAAAGGATTATTTTTCCTTTCCCCATCTCATGCAGAGGTGGGGTCTATCCGTGAAAACACTCTAGCTTTTTCGACTAGGCAGAGGGATACCCTTATTCGGTTTGGTAACATTGCACGCATTGACAATGTTTGGCGATATTTGACTGATTTTGGGATGGAACTGTGGAACAGAAATGTATCTTACATGGTACATAAGCATGTGCACCTGCTCTGAGTGCCTGACTGCATGTAAAACTGGTTCCCTGCCTTTTATTTTGATGATGGCATCACACTTAGCTAGCAGGTGCACAAGAGCTGAGGCAAAGGCTAGTCCCTGAAAATGTGAGATCAAGGACTTTTCCTGTGACCTGAAGGAAGGCACATCAAACAAGCCCTCAGATCAGGCAAAGGATTACTGGCTTTTCCCTGGTTACATAACATAAAACATTAACAGTGAGAAGGCAGTATACTGACCCCCTGTCCTCTTTCCTGAGTAATTCAGACAAGTGTACTGACATTCTATGTATATGTTGTGTGTTTGTATCTGTAGTGCCTTTGTAGCATGGCACAAGATGGAGGGTGAGGATAGCTTCCCCAGAGAGTGGAAATGTACTACCTGCAATTCTGTGCCTGGAGGATGGAGACCCGTTCACTAAAGTGAGTAGGATGGAGACAGGGGTACTTTTATTTATTCCATGATCTGCTAATTATTTCATAGTTCACTAACACAGAGCAGAAGGTAGGGATGAGCGATGGGACTGCAATTTCTGTTGTTCAAGATAAGAAGGTTTCTGGCAGGGCCTGCCCTTTTCGGACTTGCTTCAGGAAGGTGAAGGCAGCCATATACAGAGACCCCGCACTTTGTTGAGCCCATAGTTTTGGTATTTCTCCTCGAAGCCAGTCCCTTTGCTATATCATGCGAGGACCATCACTTTGCACAAAGACTGAGTTTGGAAAGCAGTCTGAACATGAAATGTAAAATATAATTAATCCAATCCAGTTCTGTTATTTGCAGAGCCGAGATCAGCTTGGAGGCCACCTCTGATGACTTTCCTCTAGTCCTCTACTTAGGTAGGCGGCAACTGCTGAAGAGAGGAAGCTGCTTGTGGATGCAGCCACACCAGCAAGAGCCCTAAATGCTCCACTTTCCCAATGAAGGGGACCCGGCGGTCCTGACATCTAAAAAGCTGGTGCCAAATTGGGATCTCTGCATGTGTTTTTCCGGCACCCAGTGGGTCTCTCACAGCTGAAAACAGGTACCTGAGAGGCTTAAGAAATGCATGTGCAGAAGAGACTCTGAAGTGGACTGAAGCTGCAACTGAAGCTAAGACTTTTTCAACTAGAATATTGTACGGAATAAAAAGTAAACTGAGCTGTTGGCTGATGTATACTTTGTGGGTGACTGAGTGACTGCACTTGAGCCTAGCCAGCACAGTGTCCTACAGTAGATGCCAGAGATCAAAAACACTGGGGAACTCCATCAGAAGTGTGAGGTCAGTACCACTTTCCATCACTTAGTTTAACCACCTGATCATTGACACACACTATTACCTTTGAGTTGCAAAACTTTGACTTCCCGTAGATATTATGTCAGGCAGATTCACTTGGACCCAATCTCCAACTTTGAACTCCACCTGTTGGCACTCTTTCACCGCGTCCTTGCTCACATATTTCCCTTGATCTTCCTCACAACTGTCTTTCACCCGCTCACGATTCTCTTCAGACACCATTTAATCACACATCCAGGGCCTGACCAGCTTGGTCGCAGCCGACCGACTCTTTAATAATGCAAATGGTGACACATTTGTGGTGGCATTAGGTGTAGTGTGAATAGCCCACATCAAATCTTTGAGCTCTTTCCTCCAAAAGAGACCATTAGCCACTGACAACTGAATGTTGTATTTGATAACTATTGCAACACTTAACCAAGCCATTGCTGTGGGGATGGTACAACTAGGTGGTTACGAGTATTTTTCACCAATGAGACATACATTTCTGGAACTCCTCTGACACAAATTGCACCCTGTTGTTTGAGACGAGCTCCGCAGGGGTACCCTCTCTTAAAAGCAAGGACTGTAAAAACTCCATCACCTCCTCAGTATTAGCCGATCTAACAAACTGCATTTCTGTCAATCACGTTCTGTTGTCTATCAGCACCAAATCGTACTTTTCCACTCATCCAGCACATACATTGGCTCTATAACATACAAACTCAATTTATACCATGACTTCTTAAGATAGGTATGGCTTCCAACGGAATGGGAAAAGTGACCTCTGTATTGTCACTCAGCGCACAAGCCACACATTCTCTCATGTAGGACTCCACACATCTGTCCACCCAAGGCCACCAAAATGTTTCTGTAATGCACCTTTTCATGGCTCTCATCCCCACAAGTCCTTCATATGTTAGACCCAGCACATTGCTCTGTGATCCATGTACAACCAGCAACTCTGTTCTTACTAGTCCCTCCTTTATGCTCAACTCTGAGAACACATGCGTATAGCAATCACAACCTCACTCTCACATTCAGCCACCTACCCTTTGCTCAATAATATTGGTCACTTCTTCCAACACAGCATCTTTCTGCAAAGCTGCCTTCCATTCCTTCTTCACTTCAAATCCATAATCACAATTCCTAACGCTGCATCAATACAGAAATTATCATCCAGATCCTTTACCACCCTTTCATCTTTGACTCAGGTAAGTTTCCAACATTTATTGCAGACGTTCTCATTCTATGTGCTTTGTCACAGTTGTTATGGGGACATTATACAGAATTCTGAACTTAGAACCCAACACCATGTCGGCTCAATCAAAATCCAGCCAGCAGTATCTGATCAAGATCTTCAAGAGCAGGACTCCATCAGAAGGTTGTAGAATTCGAAGATTTACATAATTGCCAGAAATTGTGTTCCTTTTAGAGGCACCACCACCTTGAGCAATGATATGTACTATTTGGGATGCATTGACTAGAGTGGTTGGCTCCAGTCAACATTCTGCATTCTTGGAACATGGTATTTCACCAGTTTGTTACTTATCTAACATTTTCATATCTAGTCTTCTTTTAGTTTTCTGTTCTGTCTGCTTCATTGATTACACACACAACTCCTTTTTTTAATCCTAGAATGTTTCTTATTTTTCCATTTATAGGTTTGAATATTCATTAATTTTATTCTGTCATTAAATTGTGTTGTTTATTTAGGTTCCCCCAATCTCTTTGATCTGCCACCAAACTACTTGGACGTGAAGATTTTGAGAATTCATTAGCCCCTCCTTGTCTGTGTGTCTATCGAGACTGTCAGGATATTTCCTTCAGGGTCCTATGTTTTCTCTATAAATTAAGATTAGAAATGCAAATCATTATGATTCACTAGACTTGCCACGATATGTGAATATAGTTGGGAGAATGTGCAGTTCCTACAGCGGGGAGGGTAGAGAACAGGTCTCTTATGGATTGCCCTCACACACCCAGAATGGCGTCATGCTTCATCATTGGGCTGTGCTCCTCGTTGGGCCGGCGCTGCAATGCCTGACGGGCTCCCGCGAAGTGGTTCTTTGCCGGAGATCTTTTATGAGACAGCCGTTTGGTGCATGAGGGTGAGTGTTCAAGTAAGTGTGTGAGTGTTAGTGGTGGCTTAAAATAGGTTTAGTACTGCCCTGAGGGAATAATTTTATTCACTGGGTGTGCTAACCTAATTAAGATGTGTGAGCCCTGTGTGGAATAACAATGATCCCACAGGGTGTAGTGTATGAGTGTGGTCGACATGTTTCTTGCCTTCTGCCCCTAACGGGTCACTCAGCAATTCTTCAAGACCAGTGTCTACAAGACTGAATGTTCTAAAACTCTAACACTACTACAAGGCCGGTGCTGAGTACTATGGATGTCACCAGTGGTGTTTTTTGAAAATCTAGGAGAGATCCGGCTTGTTGAGACCTGTAAGAGATATGAAAATTTAAATTTCCAGAACACATCTGTAAAACAATAGTACCCACCAATAGTGCAGTGACTTCCATTCATATTCAAATACTGCCAAAAGGTAAGGTATTGTTGGACATACTATGGGTGAGTGGGGATTAAAAATGAAAAAAGACTCAGTGTACATTACACGGCGTAGTAAATTGTTAGAGCTACACCTTACCAACGAAGGATTGATGATAGCCTTGCATTTCCTTGTGACACCGAAATGTGGTGGTTCCAGCGTTTAGTGCCGATTACATGTGGGTATATGGCAATCCAATTGCAGCATGCCCAACAGTGCTAGCGCATAGTAAAGGCACTCGAGAGTTCAAAAGTGCACCGGTACGCTGATGCATGAACAATTTGCGATAATCAACTCTTATACATGTGACAGGGCATAGTCGTGTGACCCATTACTTTAAAATCTATGCTGGTTAACATGGCGTAATCGTAAGAGAGCAGAATAGTTACTCACCCCCAACGTACGGGGTAGCCTTGCGAGCACTAGGTTGCTCACTCTGAAAACACCAAGTAAAAATAATCACAGAGTCCAGCGGGCAGCTGTTAGTGCTAAGTCCTACCGCTATCCGGTGGTGAGACTCACGATCTGTAGTGGAATAAAAGAATAGGTACTCACATAGCGGGGGCACGCAACTAGCGGTGCTCCTACCCTGCCTCAGGCTCCTGTGACGGGACATTCCGCTTTGGGCATTAAGTAACATATGTCAGTGCGCGTTAGCATGAACAATAGAACAATGCGGCGGGTGGCCATCTTGGGAGTTAAAATGTGAACGGGGATTTTTTCACAATACAACTTTATCCAGACTAGGCAGCAGACGTGTGAAAAATCTATATTGGACGTATAAGTTAAATCTGATAGTGACTTTGAACGTCTGTTAACATTCTCCCACCTACAGTTTTCCTGGACCTCATACAAGGAAGGTGTGGTGGATAATTAGTTATTCACATGATAGAATGTAATGAGGCAGAGACAGCCAAGGTTTTATATACATTGGGTGGTTGACTTGCGCTGCGCACTACACTTCCTTAAGTATTGTTAAATACACCTGTGGCATGTATTAAGTGTAAGGCAGTATTATACCTGTAGTGATTATGTAAGCAGTGTACCTCAAGTAAGGAGGTCCTGGGGGTAAAGTGTTGTTCAGTACCACACATGGGATGTCATCATTAAGGCCCCTAGTGTTACTGAAAATTTTAAAAATCCATTTTGGCTCCTTTCTTAAAAGGGCTTCCTTACTGATCACTGGGTATGATTCCAAGATGGTCCAACAGATGTCATTGGCAGTGTGGTTGGCTTCTGTGTAATGTGTGCACATCTTGGCATTATTTCTCCTACACCTTATTTATTTATTTATTTTTAGAGTTTTCTATAGCGCGAACCAGACCCAAGGTAGGGTATCAGAGCGCTTTACATAGTGAACCAAATATTCGATAGCACATATAGTAAACAGGTGTCATACAAAAAAAAACACATCATAAAGGTTGTCAGCACATCATAACTTAGTTCAGGGAAAAATCAGAAAAGCAAGTCATTCTGAACGATAAAAGTAAATTCGAGACTGTGCGAGTCTTAGCTTCTAAATATCAGTAGACGGCGAGTGTAGTCAAATTTTGAGGTTGTGAGCTGGTGTGGTGATTGTGCAGGTTTAAGTGAGGAATTTGTTCATCAAGAATAGTTTTGCTTCCTTTTTGAAGAGAGGTATTGGGACGATTTTTCTGATGGATGGCGGAAGCGAGTTCCAGATTCTTGACGCCGCTCCCGAAAATGCTCTGTTGAAGGTTTTAGTCTTGTTGAACTGCAGGGGTTTCAGGAGTAGATTGTCCGCACTCTTAGAGTGTCTATTTCCTCCAGATAAGGTAAGTTTCTGGGCTAGGTATTGGGGGATGTTGTGGAGTATTGCCTTATGAGTGATGCAAGCCATCTTTACGTGGATGCGAGCTTCATAAGGTAGCCAGTTTAGTGCCTTTAGGTGTGGCGATATGTGGTCAAATTTCCTAGATCCTGTTGTAAGTCTTGCTGCGGCGTTGAGACAGGCTTTTAGAGGGGCGGTTGAGATTTTGGGAAGCCCTGAGAGGGTAGAACATCCCTACTCCCGCCTTGATATGACTAAGGACTGGACTGCAGTTTTGAGGTCTGGGTTTTCGATGAATGGCTTCATTTTTCTGAGATAGCTGAGGTGAAAGCGAACATTTTTAGCCATCAGGTTGATGTGAGCTTGCATGTTAAGGTTCTTATCCAGTGTGATTCCAAGCAATATTGTAGAGTTCGCCAATGTTGGTGTACAGTTCAGAGCAGTGATTATTTTGGTGCATTCCTTTGTTTCCCGGGAGTTGTTAGGGGGGAGATTAGAAGAAATTCAGTTTTTTGTGAGTTTAGCTTGGGGAAGTGAGTTGCTAACCATTGGACTGTTTTTTCGAGAGCTAGATTCATTATCATTATCTCTTCGATGGAGGTGATCTTAATGTAAAGTTGAGTGTCATCCGCGTATATGTGTTTGGAGATGTTCACCTGCTGTTGTAGATCGGTAAGTGGTTCGACGTATAAGTTGAATAGTGTGGGGGATAGGGAGGAGCCTTGTGGTACTCGTAGTAGGTTAGGTGAGGAGAGCGAAAGAGTCTTGTTGTTGATGAACGATTGCGTTCTGTGTTCCAGAAAGGATTTGAACCATAGAAGGACTGTGCCAGATAAACCCATCCTGTTTTCTAGTCTTCTTAGGAGTTTGTCATGATTGACCGTGTCGAAGGCTGAGGAGAGGTCGAGCAGGACTAATAGGCAGGTTTCATTACTGGCAAGGGCTAAGAGGGCGGCATCTACTATATGCAGGATGGCTGTTTCAGTGCTACGACCAGGTCTGAAAACTGACTGGTGGATGTTCAGTAGATTGAAATTTGTGATGTGTTGTAGCGATTCTAATTTTTATGGGGCGAGACATCATACCCACATACATGAGTTTATATGGACGTGTGATTAAATATACGCAATTGCAGATGTTGCAATTAGTGTGTATCCTTTGAACCCACGACATTGTGTCTCTCAGAGTAACCGATTTGCTAGCTTTTGTCTGAGGGCAGACTATACATTGGCCACAAGGATGGTGGCCCACAACCGGTGGTAGGCTCCAGAGTTGGTTGGTCACCAGGGGTTCTTTCTTAGGTCTTGTTCTGATTAGAAGATTTTTTTAATTATTCGTTCTCTTGAAGGCGAATCTGGGGGTTCTACTGTGGAGTCGCCTATATTGAGGAGCTTCAAGTGCTTGTTTATGATCTTTTTGATCATATTTGATTCAATGGTGTAGGTGGTATCACATGTAATTTGGTTGGTGTTGGTTTTTTCATTGGTCTGTAAGAGTATCCCCCTGTTTGTGTTGCCTGCTCTCTTGCTAGTGGTTTTGATAGTATTTGTCGGATATTCCCATCTAGCCAGATGGGTTGTAAGCTCAGAAGCCTGTGTATTAAAGTCTTCCAGCTTTGAGTACTTCCGTTGCGTCTGCTAAATACTGCCACTAAGGGAAACAGTCTCCACAAAAGAGGAAGTAAACCTAATCAGTACTATGCCTCTGGAGGTAATGGGGATAGCAGAGGACCATGAGAGATGGTCTCAGATACTGAACAGCATCTGAGGAGGAAAAGTAATCTCAGATTGAACACAGAATGCTGCCGGAATGAAATTAAATAGTGCATTAAAGAGCAAATAGGCTAGCTGACCTACTCTTAGTAACCTGCTCAAAGCAAAATTTGGATCTGGTGAGTTCAAATTTGAAATTTATGAGTTCCATGGCTGGGGACGTTTGAGGGAGAAACTTGCAAGAAAAGATCAAACACAATTTTATGAATATTGTAGTTCAGCTTAAAATCGCATTGTGGATCAAGATAAAAGTAGACCTCTTCCCAGGCCGTTAGTATGGACCGAGGGCTGGTTAGATTTTCAGTTTGTGAATCTCCCCCAAAATCTGAGTTCACATAGAGAATATTTGTGGGGGGGGATCCCAGCTTCCCCACCTGATTAGTCATGTGATCCTATGCAAATCGATCTTTGTACCACAGGTCCCTAACATTCCAAAATTGTAATCACAAAACAATAGGCCAAACTCTGGAATATGGTATGGTATGATAAGATATCTATAATTACATATACTTCAACATATTTAAGCTGACAGTTACATCTGTGATAAATTCATTTATTTTCCCTCTCCATCTTTCTACCTCATTCTTATTTCTTTCAGAACGCCCTTTTCCGTCTTCTTTAGCCCCTACGCAACAGTCACTCTCTGCATTGTTTGCTCTGATTACAGAAATTTTACGTTTAGCATTTGTGCCTGCATAAGCACGGACTACTCCTTACTGGACTGTTTGCTATAAGTGAAAATACCGCTTTAAGTTTGCCTCTGACATAAAAGTTCCCTATTGACCCTCTTCAGTAGTTTCTACAGGGGCAGAGGCCGCATGGAATGTTGAGTTAGTTCTGAGAATCTGAGGACTGATAGTAACCCACGTCCCCATGACTGTATCACTGTGTCACAAAAGTCTGTTCTGCTATGCTGCTGGCTTCAGTCAGTTTACAGATATGGTTCTTTTTTGTTCTACAGGATATTTGATGGGCGGATCCCGATACTAGCTGTCATGGACCCCATTATAGTGAAAAACATCCTCGTGAAAGAGTTCTACACCCACTTCACAAACAGGCGGGTACGTTTCTAAAAAGGTGCAAATATAACAGAAGTGACCTGGTTATTTAATTAATGCTAAGCACAGGCTCAAAGGATGGGACTGTTCATCCTTGTGTTTGCAGTCATTATTTTTGTTTTAGACTTCTTTTTTCACATATATTTGCTGTGAAAGAGTGGGTGAAAGGTTTGGGGTGACTTGCAAACCAAACATCTTTGAGGTGCTTTGAATGTGCCAATATTTTATAGTAGTTAGGAATGTTCTTTTTGTAGTTGCTAGAGTGGTATGCAGTGCATCACATTGTCATTTTTTAAAAAAAATATTTTATTTCAGCAGACAGTTATACAGAAATAAAACTCCCTGATACAGGGACCAAGTCAACAATCATTATATACAAAATCATGAAGAGGCAAAAAATAACATTGCATACACTTGGAATAGTCAATCAATAAAAAAAAAAAAGAAAAAAAAAAAGAATCAAATCCATTTTGAAATAGGAGCCCATACATTTCAGCCAAAAGTTTTCTTTTTTATCCCCTTCATCCTATAGACAGCGATCTCTAGTTGATATATAGATAATAATTTCGACTGCCAGTGATTAAAGACCGGTGGATCAGGGTCTAGCCATCGAGAGGTAATACAAGATCGAAATATTGACATACAAATAAATAAAAATCCTTCCTCTGCTCCTGATCTAATTCCAATTTCCTGTGCCTGAATTCCAAAAATTACCAGTTCTGCAGTCATTTGTACATGTACTCCCAGGATGATATTTAAAAAAAATTGAATGTCTTTAATAAATTGAGACAGCCTGGGGCATTTAAAAAACATATGAATAGACTCTGCAGCAATGTAGCCACATTGGCTACACTTATCACCATTACCTGGTTCCATTTCGCCAATTTGGCAGGTGTGTAATATAGGTCAAAAATAGACATAAAATTTTGGCTTTTTAGTGAGCCATTAAATAAAGTTTTAATTGATAATTCTAATGCTCTGAGTATATCTACTTTATCTACTTCCAATTTTCTTTGCATTTATTTTCAAACACCGGTCCAATTTTTTTTTCCTTACGGCTGACTTCAAGTACATCGATCTTATTTATCACAGGATGATCTAACATTCCCTTGGAATCCAGATAACTTCGTGATTGGAGATATTTGAAAAAATCAGTTCTTGAAAGATTAAATTTGTGTTGTAGAAAAGAAAAAGTAGCAACTTGATCCCCATGGTAGAGGTCTCCTACCAAATGAACACCTGCATGATGCCATTTTTTCATCACTTGGTCCCTAAAGATCACGGGTAAAATCGGATTATTTCTCAAGGGCGTGTAATAATTTAAATCAAAGCAAAAACCAAATCTTTTTTTCATTTGTTTCCATATTTCAAAAGCGGCTATCATGATTTTGAATTTGTTTTTTTTTTAATAGTAATTAGGTTCAATTATTCTTACTAGGCATTGCCTAGCCTCTATCCCTAATAGCATTTCATAGATTGAAGGACTAACCGATTCACTAATTCTAATATCATGGAAAATTAAAATACCCATATGTCTCAGTAGAGTAGCCCAATAATACAACCGAAAATTCGGGATTCCCCAGCCACCCTTCATTCTAGGAAGAAAGCACCATTTCAAAGCTCTTCTAGATCGTCGATAGCTCCAAAGGAACCTAGAAGACATTCTCTCCATCTTGCAAAAAAAAAACGTTGGGAACTACAAGGGTATCGTGTGAAACAGATAAAGAAATTTCGGAAAAATGTACATCTTCAATATATTAGTGTGACCATACAATGAAAAATTTAAATTATTCAGCCTCGCCAGAGTTCTGCCTGCAGAGTTTAATACAGGATCTAAATTGAGACGTACTATATCGTCTATTTTGGCACTAATTGTAATACAAAGGTACCGGGCATCTGAAGCAAAAACCATATCATTTGGGCGACCCTCCTCAGAATGAATCAGCTGAGTTTTAGAGATATTCAGTTTGTATCCCGAATACCCCCCAAACTGCTGAGCTAATTCAACAATTTTAGGTAGAGATTGTTTGATATCGGCAGTAGTAATAGCAATATCATCTGCATTTGCAAACACCTTGTAATCAATCTGATGGATCCTGACCGGGCTTTTTTCGGTTTCATTTTCCAGTTTTATTCAAATAAGGTTCGATGTATAGTGCAAATAACAAGGGGGAACAAGGACACCTTGCCTCGTCCCCCTTGTTATTACGAAATCGTCGGAAACATCACCGGCTATTTGGATTGTAGCCCTGGGGTGATGATATATTGCCTATACTGCCTTATTATATTCTCTAGGAAATCCCTTCCACGTCAATACAGGCCACAGAAACCTCCAGGAGACCCTGTCAAATGCTTTTTCAGCATCCAACAGGGCCACCGCAACCGGAGATCCTGTAGCCTGTGTCCAATCCAAAAGTGAAATAACCCTCTTCACGTGATCTGTCGTATCCCTGTTTGAGATAAATCCGTGCTGCCTTATTAAAACCAAAGCGGGCATTAATTAGTTCAGCCTATTAGCTAAAATTTTAGAAAAAATCTTTCTGTCGGCAGTAATGAGAGAAATGGGTCTGTATGAGCCTAACTCAGTAGCCTCCTTTCCTTTTTTTTAAAAAATAACTATAGTGGCGAAAGACCATGATTCAGGAGGATAAGCCAAAAAAGCATTATGAAATACTTTAAGTAACTCATCTTTTAACAATCCACGGAATGTACGATAAAATTTGAGGGGTATATTGTCAGGTCCCATTGCCTTCCCAAGAGCTAAACCTAAGATGGCTGATTAAATTTCTTCCCACGAGATAGGGTTTGCTAATACCGTTTTTTGTGCTTCAAAGAGTCCAACACTATCAAGGTTTTCAAGATACAATAGCTCATTCCTTCCTGCATCCATACCATCACGAGACTCATCAAACAGTAATTGATAGAAATCACGGAATACTTTTAGCACATCTGTTTTTGATTGCTGCATAGCCCCATTTACATCGCAAATTTTAAAAATATCATTAGATACTGCCTTCTGTCTAAGTCGTTGAGCTAATACTCTCCCTGTTTGCTCACTAAATTCATAACACTCCGTCTTAAATTGTCTATGCTTCTGTGCAATCTGCTCAGCCATATGAGAATATATTGTATTCCGTTTGAGAGTCAAGTCCAGTTGGGCTTCTTCAAAACACCGACCTGATATAATACTTTCGGCTAGCTTCAACTCTGCCTTCATTACCTTATCCGATTCCTCGCTAAACTTGTTCCGTCTGGCTTTACGTTGAAAATTCGAAAAGCTAAGAGTTTCCACCCTGACTATTGATTTAAAAGTATCCCAGACTATTTGAACAGAAGCAGTAACAGTATTATGTTAAAAAAATTCCTTAATGATTGTAGTCATATGTTGCAAATAATCGTCTTCAAATAATAGATTTCTTTGAAAAGACCAATTCGTTTTACCACCCCCTGCTTTAGAAAGCAGTTGTATTTCAAGTATTAGTGGGTTATGATCTGAAAATAATTTAGGGAGGATTTCGATATTAGCTTTCTCTAAAAAATATTGAGAAATAAAAAAATAATCCAAACGAACACATTTTTGATGTGGGGCAGAAAAGAAACTATATCCAGGTTCACTTGGACGAATAGTATTCCATACAGCAATAAGCCCGTTTCCTAAAACTAATTCGCGGAGAGCTCTAAAAGTCCGATACTTTCTACCCGAATATTTCCCAGTTCCCCTAATATCAAACCCAGCATCGATATGAATATTAAAATCCCCGTAAAGGATTATCGGTTGGATCCATGAGGCGAGCTCTAAATTAATAGAATTCATTAGTTCAGCTTCATCTAGATTAGGGCCATACAGTGAGAAGATAGGGAACCTATTTTCGTCAATCTTAAATTCTGCCAGCCCCTATCTCCCCCATTTATCTGCCAAAGTTTTAATACATACCCCTAAACCATGTTTTGCAAGACTAGCAACCCCCTTTTTAATCCCAGTCTGCTTCGAACAGACTACCAGATCTTAGCCTAATTTTTTTTGCCAATCTCTATTAGCCCAGGCGATATGTGTAAACATAAAATATCTATTTGTAATAGCTGTACCATTTTACGTAAAAATCCCTTTTTCTTGAAGTCATTAAGACCATTAATATTCAGTGTGCAAACCTTCAGTTTCTTATCCATTCTTAAATGAAAAATGTAAAACGAGCATATCCTTTCTGTTATAATCTAGACTGCAAAACTTCGCTCTTAAGAGCAACATAGGTATGATCTGCCCTTGTTTCCATACAATGCTAACTGCTGCTGAATTACACCCTACCCACCACCAACCCCAGACCACCACCACCCCCACCCCTCCTCCTTACCCAAAACCCCACCTAACCCACCATCTGAGGCACAAGGACTGTAAGTCCCTGAGAACGCAGAGCACCCCCCCCTTTCATTGGTTGGAAAAAAGAGAATAGCATCATTCAAAGACAATCTAATTTAACAAAGCTTTGATATTCACCCCTCTTCCTTGGGGCAGAAAAGAGTCAATCCAAGAAACAAAATCAAAAGGGAAAAACCATCCCAAAAAATTAAATCAAAACGGGGGAACATCATCTCAATTTAAATCATCATATGATAATGTCATAATGTCATAGTGTCATCAGGTATTCTTTTGCCACAATTTCGGGAAAAAAAACTTTGTTTGACCCTTTACAGTGACTTTTAGTTTAGCTGGATTTTGCAAATACACCACTGCCCCCTTTTCCTGAAACCCGGCAATTAATTGACGTAAATGCCAACGCTTGGAAACAGTGGCTTGACAAAAATCCAGCCGGACAAAAAAATTACATCCTTTAGCAACTCCCTTCTTATCGGGCCTAGCTAGACCGAAAACAGCTTCTCTAGCTAAAAAGTTATTAAATCTGACCAATATGGCTCTTGGGTGGTCAGCCTCGGTTTGCCTGGCCTTATTCACTGTAAAGGGGAAGCGGTGTGCTCGTTCAATAACAAGTGGCCAATCCCATGATGTTAATTCCGGGAATGCTTCGGAAAATAGCTCACAGAAAAATTTGCGCACGTCTGACACACCGAAGCTTTCAGGAATCCCCAAAATACGAACATTTTTCTATGTGACTGATTTTCTAACTCGGTGAGTTTGAAACCAATATCATCTCATTGTGCTTTGACGTAGATGAGCTCAATTTTTTGCACTGCCTCTTCATCCTCTAACACAGAAATTCTCGTCTCAGCTTCAGAAACCCTTGAAGAAATATCCGTGCAGATTTTTGTAACTCATCTCACAGCATTCTGTACTTTGCGACATGTAGCTTGTGTACGAGCCAATTCAGTCTTTGTTTCCAGGCTATGTGCCATCATAGTTTGATAAATCATTACTAAAGTAACTTCCTGATCGGATGAGTTTTCCTCTTGTCGTACCTGCCCTTCTTCCAGACAGCCAGACTGAGATACTACTTCGGATGATGCACCACCGGGGTCAAGAGATTTGTTTCTAGTACCCTGTGTCTTCCTAACCTTATGCTTTTTGACCGTTATGGCAGATCCCGGAGAAATTTAGCTAATTCTTAATTCGTCATCATCCAAGCTGCTATCACCAGGATAATATGCCCAATCTTTATCGATGCTCTCATCCGACGTGTGGTCTGACATAGAATAAAAATTATCCAAAACTTCTTGAGAGCTGGCAAGATCCAACCATGAAACTTCACTCAGTGCTAATAATGTAGCTGCCTCCGATAAACAATTCAGCCCACCAGAGCTATCGGTAACTGCTTGAGAGACCGGATGAACTACAGGACCCAGAATGCCTTTGGGCGGTTCTTTCTCGTCATGTCTGCAGTCAGAGTCCAATAATGACATTTCTTCAGGAACTTGAATCAAAGTTTCTAAAGGGGGCTCATCCTGCACTAAAATACTCAAAGAATCTCCCTTAGCATTAATCACCCGATCCTCATTTAAATCAGTTACCGGGCTCTCCAATCACGCAGTCTGCGTCTTTTTTGTAAGTTGCTTCTCAAACATGGCAGGTACTGTTTGTAATGCCGGGTTCATATTACGGGACTTGTTGACTCGCTCCCCCCCCTTTCTTGCTGCAATTTGTCATTGGGATAAGGAATCAGCCGTTACAGTCGGCTCCCCCGACTCACCCGCCTATTGAGCAGTACACGAACACGAACAAACTCCAAGGTAGAGAAATCAATCAGCAGCCATTATGCGAAAATCCTGAGGTGAGTACCGCAGCAAATTTTTCCCACTCTTCCGACCAGGGAGAAGAGGAGCAAGCAGCTCACAGAGCCAAAGCAGCGGTCGCCATCTTGCCTCCGCATCACATTGTCACTAATGAAAGAGTGTAAACATTTGCTATAGAATTGAGCATTACTAATGGCGAACCTGCCTTGGGCATCAGAAAGTAAACTGCCTTTAAAAAGTGACATGCAGACATTTGGGGCTGCAAAGTGAAAACATGAGGCTTTGATATTTGAAAACACACATATTTTAAAAGTTCATCACCATGCTATGTTTAATGTCTCTTGCTTAAATAACATAGGGCCATATGTATCAAGCGCCCCATTTGCAATTCTGAAATTGCGATTTTTAGCGAATCGCAATTTCAGAATCGCAAAATGGCATGTATGTAGAAAATCACAATAAAATAGCAATTTCTTAAAAATCGCTATTTTCATTGCGATTCCCCCAATAGCGATTCCTTAACGGACAAAATTGCAAAATTGCGATTCCTTAACGGAAAAAAATCGCAAAATTGTGATTTTCGCAAATCAACCAATCAGAAACTCAGGTGCAGCTTGCTGTCATCACAACCAGGAAGTGTGACTACCGATGCTGCACCTGAGTTTGTGAAGCAGTCAGAGTGAAGCAGTGGTGGAGAGTGATACTGTTGTGGAGGAAAAAATGCAGGACACAGGAGACATTCCCAGCCAGGACACCCCCCAGCAGCAGCAGGCTGACAACCAGAGGAAGAGGAAACAAAAGTTTTCTGAAGCAGAGCTGGAAGTCCTTATTCAAGAAATGGTCACAAGCCATGAGCTGCTGTTTGGCAAAAAATCTCTGAGGGTGCCTGAGACACGGAAGAGGCGCATATGGGCAGACATACAGCAAAAGGTGAATGCTGTTGGGGTAACACATAGAAGTGTCGAAGACCTGCGTAAGCGCTGGTACGACATGCGCCAGCGCTCCAGGAAGAAGGTGGCTGCCAGGTTGGAGCAAGCCAGGAAGACTGGTGCAGGGACCTCCACTGACTCAACACCTTTGGAGGAACTGGTGGAGGCAACCCTACTTCCTGAAAGCGTCATGGGCGTGGCTGACCTGGACAGCTTGGACCCCCCGGGAGCAGGACAAGGTAAGAGGCATGCCATCACACCCCGGACCCCAACTACCCCCACACACCCAACAGCGACCCAGGGGCAGGACTAAACTAGAAGTCCAGTGCAGGTACACAAACACACACTGCAATGCATTATGGGAGATGTAGTCACATGCACATTACAGTGGTGCATTTACACCCAGCCTGTCCACAAATTCATGCGCACATCATGAAAGGAAAAAACAAGATACAAGTAATCCCAACAAGTGAAATGTATTCATTGTCGAGTGCTAGTCAGAACAGAAAATAAATGTGTGCTTTTACGTCCACAGCATCAACTGCAAATCAGACAACAGGTAGTGGGAGACAGGGCAATTCCCCTACCAGACCAGCATCTGCGCAAGAGGAGGAAAGTGAGGACGAGTCTAGCCCAGTGAACCCCCCCAAGCGCCGCAGGAGGAATGTTGTACGATCACTACCCCCTTTGGAGAATGAGGGCCAGGACACTGATGGCCATGGCCAAACTGATAACACACAGCCAGAACCACAACAACGCCCCCGTGCAGAGCCAATGCCAGAAGTTCTAACCAGGCGCAGGTCCCATGTTGCCACAAGTGCTGTAGATCCAGGGGATTGGTCCGTGTTTGCCGGTCTTGAGTTGAACATGTTGCAGGTAGAGTGCCTGCAAGCGAAAAATATAAAGTCACTCCAAAGGGAAGTCAGGGCAGGCTACAGGAGCATGACATGTGCCATGGAGGCACTTTGTGCTGAACTCAGGTCCGACCGTGCAGCCAGGCGTAGGGAGATGCAGCGTCTGGACCAGTACACACGGGTGGTGAACCGCCTGTCCTCTTCCAACAATGTTTTAGCTAGGTGCAGCATCTGCATGCAGCGCGAGGTGGCGCACAACAGCCAGGACGTGGCAAGGGCCCTGCTCCAAATCTCTACGGCTGTAGATGAGCTGCGCGCAATCCGCACTACTGGGCCAGGAGTCCTGACTCCAACTGATGAGGATGCCATGTCAGGAAGGAGTAGCGCCACTCCCACCCCAACCATGGATAGGCACCGTAGTGGCCGTAACATTAGGGCTAGTGACCCAAGTGAAGGAGGCACTGTGCATCCCCAAACAGGAGCTTCCTCCCGCCAGCGCCACTTGTAAGGAGATATACATGGGACCACAGGATGGGTGCAGCTACCCACTGCGCATGAACACTTGCCCCTGATGGGAGACTTGCACTGTGCATGAACATGTGCTGGACATTTTGATGGACATTGTGTGGCACTCAGCCTGTGTGACTGTAACAATCCTGATGTTAAGGAATAAAAAAGTCTGACAATTGAAATATAGCATTGTGTCATTTTCTCTTACCTAAAAATAGTTGCGCGTGATCTCATTCCGCCTCTGGCGCCCAGCAGCTGCACCAACTATACCGGCAGGCATGGCCCCTCCACATCTGATGTGTCTGATTCACTGACCTCCACCGGTGTGCCTTTCCTGGTGGCAATGTTGTGCAGCATGGCACATGCTACCACTATCTTGCAACAGGTTTCTGGGCTGTATTGTAGTGCCCCTCCACTCTTGTGTATGCACCTAAATCTGCTTTTGAGAATCCCAAATGTCCTCTCAATGGTGGCTCTTGTTGCAATGTGGGCGCTGTTGTACAGCCACTCTGCTGCATTGGCTGGATTGAGGTAGGGCGTCAGTATAAAGTCACGGACTGCATACGCACTATCACCTGAGGGGAGGAAGGTATATGGTTAGACACTGTCCTGCACATGCTATTCTTAACAAGTGTGATCTTTCTTCAAAAGCATTTACCTAGTAGATAGCCCTCGCCAAACTCCCCACTTGTGAGTCTACGGTGTATCCCACTGTGGCGGAAGATGTATGAGTCATGCGTGCTGCCAGGGTATTTGGCAACAATGTCCGTGATGATGTGTTTGGCATCACACACCACCTGTATGTTCAGGGAATGGTAAGATTTGAGATTCCTAAACACGTACTCATTCTGGGAGGGGCAATATTGCAACGTGTGTCCCATCTATGCATCCGATGACTTGGGGAAATTGGGCAATTTGATAAAAGTCCTGTTTGGCCTGGTCTAGTGCCTGTGGGGTGCTTGTGAAGTGAATGTGGTGGGGCAGCCTCTGTACCATGGCATCAAGGAATGCATGGAAAAAGCACGAAAGAGCACTTTGTGACACCCCTCCTGCTGTGGCTATCACCCCCTGGAAACTGCCTGATGCCAAGAGGTGGAGGGAGCACAGGACCTGGATGTGGGTGGGGATGGATTGTGTCCTGCGTGTGGGGTGTTCAAGGAAGGGTTTGAGTTCCTCAATTAAATCAAGGATACTCTCTTCACTCAGTCTGTAGTGTGTGTAGATGTCCTCCTCTGTGCGCTGGAAGATGGAAATGCGCCAACGGAATATCCTCTCCTGGCGTCTCCTCCTCTATGCAGCAGCTCTCAGTCGCAGCCTCCTCGCTATCACGTAAAGCCCAGACATTGTGGAAAAAGTCTGTTGCATTGTGGGCCTCCTTAAATAGTTTGCACCTGGTTACCACCTGCTCTCACTTGGTGGTAATTGCGATTCTCAAATTTGCGAATTTCATGAATTCGCAAATTGCGATTTTTTGATACATTCCATTGCGATTCCTTATTTTGCGATGACCCCATTTGCGATTTTCGCAACCTGCGATAATCGCAAATTAAGGAATCGCCAGGGGAATCACAGAATTCAGGCTCTCGCAACGTAAGGAATCGCTATTTTAGCGATTTCTTATTTAGCAAGGAAATTTTGCTTTATACATTGAAAATAGCGAATTCTTATTCGCAAACGCTGTTTTTTACGATTCGCAGCGTTTGCGAGTAAAAATTCGCTTGATACATATGACCCATAGTTCTTCTGCAGGTAAGGTTATGTGTTTCGTTAAAAATAAAGATTTCTTTAAAAGAAGGTTAGATGAAGTCAGAATGTGTTTTAGGAAGACTTTTCACCTGCCCAATAAATGACGTTTGCAGAAAGCAGAGGGGTGGAGGTGTCCTTTTGGAGAAAGTTGGATTCCAGTTGGATGTAGCCCGAAAAGCCTGGCACATGCTCTGTAACATTATTTCTGATATAAATTCATCCCTAGTTTAGGAGTTTCAGAACCCTTGCAGAACCCTTGCAAACACCTTTGCAAGAGGCAGACTCAGACAGATTTATAGATGGGTGACTGCAGAGGAGTTTCAGACTTCATGCAGAACTGAAGGGAGCAGAGCGGATGTGATATGCAGATGTAGGGAAGGAGAGGGCAGACTTTGATGGAGAGCAGGCAGGATGCAGACGAAAGAAGATTAGATGGGGGTTTTGTTCCATTCTGACTTTTATTAAAATCCCTAAACTTTATGCTTTGACTAACTGACTTTGTTTTTTTTTTTTTTTTGGTTAAAAACTTTTATTGAGCAACAAAATCATGTTTACAGAAATGGGCCTACAACCGCACGGGCTGGCCGCTAAGATCGAATCACAATGTGATAAAACCAATGTTCGCCACTCCGGCGGTCAGGCACAAACCGGATACAAGATGTCGCCCACAATATAAACAAGATAAGGCAATTTTCTTTTTTAAACACACCAAAAACAACAAACATCGAAAAAGGCGAGTGCGTAGTAAACAGAGTCAGCCCTGAAGGGGGGGGGGGAAACCCACTAATCAGGAATACGAAATCACAATCAGTAGGATAAGGCAAGGTGGGGGTACAGCGGGGAGGTAAATCAAATCAAAGGACAGTATACGAAATTCAGGAACGCCAGCCTAGGGAGATAAGGTAACATCAGGGGCTTCCACCAGTGGAGGAGCACAAATATCTCCGCGTTAGGCGTTCCACTGACACCAGATCTTCATCCATGCCCTAGGTCTGCCCCTGGCTGTGTAAACAGTTTTTTCGCGGAACATAGACCAGTCCATGTTTTCTTCCCACACAGAGACAGTGGGGGGCCTGTGTGAGCCCCAAAGTTGCGCTATGTCCCGCTTCGCAACCATATACCCCAGGGTCGCCCATCTGGTCTGGGCCACCGAATAGTCGGTAGGTTCCCACACATTCATCAAGCATCTCCGAGCCTCCGGCACCAGGGCTATTCCAGTCACATCAGCCATCACCGCAAGCACCTCAGTCCAATAAGCAGCCACCCTCGGACACTCCCAAACAATGTGAAGAAACGTAGCACTCAACCCACACCCACGCTTGCATAGGCCATCCGGGGAAAAACCCATCGCAACCAAACTAGGACCAGTAACATACACCCGGTGGAGGATCTTGAGCTGGACCAGACGGAGACGGGCAGGAATGGCGACCTCTTTCGGAGAAGATAGTGCCGACTGCCAATCCTCGTCATCCAATTCCAGCCCGTCGCCGACCCATGCCTCTCTAAGTCGAACAAGCAAGTCAGCGCGATTGTGAATCAGCTTCTTATAAATCAAGGAGATAGTGCTATCAGGGAGATGACCATCCAGGATACGATCTTCGAGGGGGGAGGACTCGGGGATGGCGGTACCGGAAGTCAGCACAGAAGTGAGGGCGTGACGGACCTGCAAATATCTAAAAAATTCTCTATCACTCAGGTCATAGTCATTCCGAAGGGCCTCAAAGGACTTCACCGCTCCATTCGCACACACGTCACCCACTCTACAGATTCCAATCATGTCCCAGCGGTCAAACCCCTTCGTCGTCCAGAGACATCCCAGACGCTCAGATGCATAAAGCGGAGTCGCCAGCGTCACTCGTTCATCCCACCCCAAGCTCACATTCGCAGCGCGCCATACACTAACCGCAATCCTGGTCGGTCCCGTAAGATGGCGCCCAGCCGACCTAGAATAAAGCGCTCTATTAAAATCCCCACCCGGCAGTTGGAGTCTGTCCATTTCAAAGGCTGGATCCGGACCTGGGGAATACATTGAGTGATTAATGGCAGACAGTTGAGTAGCCCAATAATATCTCCTGATATCAGGAAGCGCAATGCCCCCGTCATACCAAGGGATGGTGAGCTTCGCAAGGGCAATACGTGGACGCCCGTCCCAAATCAGTTGCCTTTGTAGACTCTCGATCTCTCGGAAATAAGTAGCGGGGATATCATCATAGGAATTCTGGAGTGCGTAAAGGAAACGCGGCAAGGACATCATCTTGAAAAGGGCGGCTCTGCCCAGCGGTGACAAGGGTAATTTACGCCAGCGAGCCACGTCCAACCTAAGTCTATGAAGCGGGGGAAGGAGATTACGTTCAAATCGGAGCGACGAATCCAATGTAATAAAAACCCCCAGATATTTGAAACCGGACTGAACAACCTGGATGGGAAATCTATTCGGCAACGGGGGCAAATCACCCGAAATGACATAGACACAGGATTTAGCCCAGTTTATAATCAAACCAGAATTTTTGCCAAACGAGGTGAGAACGTCAAATAAGACATTTAAAGATTTAAGCGGGGAGGTAAGATAAAGAAGAATGTCGTCCGCGTAAAGCGAGACACGATCCTCAAAATCTGGGGACCATCGTATACCCTTGAGAGAAGGCTCCCAGCGAAGCCACGCAGCCAGCGGCTCTAACACGAGAGCAAAAAGCAGTGGAGACAAGGGGCACCCCTGTCTGGTCCCCCTACCGAGGGAAAAGGGAACCGAAACTCGACCGTTAACCACGACCTGTGCCAGGGGGTCGGTATACAGCAGCTTCACCCATCCGATAAACCCCGGCCCAAAACCAAACTTCTCAAGAGCCGCCCAAAGGTAGGGCCACTCTATCGTGTCGTAGGCCATCGAGGCATTCAACGAAGCCAAAATGGCCGGCTCCGTCAGAAGCCCCGCCCTCGCGATAGCTCCATGAAGGCGACGCAGATTAAGAGCCGTGTTACGGTGCGGGATAAATCCGGATTGGTCCGGATGAATCAAGTCACTAATGACCGTTAGGAGGCGAGTAGCCAAGATCTTGGCAAGAACCTTAGGCTCAACATTTAACAGGGAGATGGGTCTATCTGACGAACAAAGATCCCGGGGCTTACCATCTTTAGGAATTACCACAATCGTAGCCAGGCGCTGGTCATAAGGGAGAGCACCCCGCTCACGAGACTCCGAAAACATTGTTCGAAGATAGGGCGCAATCTTATCAGGACGCAGTTTGTATAACTCAATTGGCAAACCGTTCGGGCCCAAAGCCTTGCCCGAACGGAGAGAGCGAATTGCAGTCGCTATTTCGTCCGTAGAGAACGGGCCCTCCATAGAGTCCCGCTCCAGATCGGAGAGGCAGGGCAAAGCTATGTCGCGCAGCAAGAGACGAGAGTCGTCTGTATCCCTCTCCGACACTGGGGAGTAAACCGCACGAAAATAGTCCGCAAAACATTCCACTATTTCAACCGGGTCCGTCACTTTCACACCATTCAAAGTCTGAATCACAGGCACTACTCGATTTGCCCTCTCCTTCTTGTCCAACCAGGCAAGCAATTTACCCGCTTTGTCCCCAACATCATACAGACGACCCTGTTGCTCTCTAAATATCATTTTGGCCGCATCTGTGACCAGAGACGTATAGGCAAATTGCTTCAGACCCAGGGCATGGAGTTTGTCACGAGTAACACTTGATTCCAGGTCAGCCTCCATCTCAAGTATTTCCATCTCAAGGTCCACCACCTCCCGATTCCTCGCCTTTTTGGTTTCAGCAATGAGAGACAGGGCCTGCCCACGAATTACTGTCTTAAAAGCCTCCCATAGGGACACCGCAGAGGAGACAGACCCCTCGTTTTCTAAAAAGTAGGTGTCAAGGGACTTAATCAAGTGACTACGGGCCTCAGGGGAGGTCAGGTACCAAGGGTTGATAGGAGCCACCCGGCCCGCCGCCTCTACCCCCACATCAAAACAAAGCCAGAGCGGAGAATGGTCCGAGATGCCCCGGGGAGGTGTCTAATCTCGCGGACAGCCGATGACTGTGCAGCTGGCATGAGGAAGTAATCCAGTCTAGACAAACTCCCATGGGCCCCAGAATGGAAAGTATATTGAAGTTGAGTGGGGTGCATAAGTCTCCAACAGTCCACCAAACCAAAAGTATCCAAAAACCCTCCCAGCCACAATTGGGCCGAAGGAGTATCCCTAGGGGGGTAACGATCACTCAGACCGGAGAGGACAGAGTTAAAGTCACCAGCCATGAAAAGAGCACCATCAGGGAGTTCCAACAGCACTCGGCCCAAATCGGAGAAGGTAGAGGTCTGCAGGCCGGGGGGCACATAGACGGTGAACAGGGAAAGGGTCCGGCCCTCGTATCGTCCCACGAGGACGGCATAACGCCCCCGATCATCAAGGATCACATCATCTATCGCAAGGGGAAGGGAAGCCCGGACAAGGATACCCACCCCCCTGGAACCCGTTGTAAACCCTGAGTGCGCGACAAGACGATAGCCCCACCTATTCATTGCACGACAAGTATTGCCCACTAGATGTGTCTCCTGCAGAAAGACAATATCGGGAGACAAACGTCGCAGGCATCGTAATACCACCCCCCGTTTTATACGATCCCCTAGACCATTGACATTCCACGAAATAAACCTCAACCCGCTACCCCCCATCCCACAAAATAATGCAGGAACCATCCCCCAATGAGCATGACACTGAAAATTCAATTATCCAGATAGAATCGCCTTGAAAAAACAAAACACAAACCACAAACACCCCAACATCCAAGAAAACACCCCCCACCCTGCACCCCTGCAGTAAGCAAAAAAGCCACCCCAACATGCAGTGTGCCTGTCGCCCGAAAACCCCCGTTCTACAAAAAGACCCCGGAGGAGGAAAAGGCCCTGACCCACCCGCCACCCCGACAGAGATAAAGAGAAGAGAATACACAGAAAATAGAGGCACTCAAGTACAGAACCCAGAAAGAAATTACATGATACGGAGACAGGGGCCCAGACAACAAGTTCAGCTCTCTACACCACCCTCGGCACCACCCGGGTGCTCGGTGGGCTCAGTCAAATTAGGCCGGTCCGGCAGAGAGTCCAGCCAGTCATTTACCGAATCAGGTCGATCAAAGAAAAGGGTCCGTTCATTGTACTCAACTCATAGCCTGGTAGGAAAGAGCATGGTGTATTTCAAACCCAAGTCCCGAAGACGCTTCTTGACTCCACGGAAGCCCATTCGCTGTCTCTGCACAAGCTGTGAGAAGTCCGGGTAAAAGTTCACCGAGGCATTTTCGAAGGCCACCGGGCCCTTAACTCTCGAGGCCTGCAGGATAGCGTCTCGGTCCCTATGATGAAAAAGTTTTGCGACAATGGGCCTCGGCGGGGCGCCCGGCTTGCCCTGGCCACCCGGAACGCGATGGGCACGTTCCACCGCAAAGAATTTGCTCAATCCAGATGGAGAAAGGTAGTTTTGTATCAAGTCCTCAACCAGAAGATCAACAGAATGTGGATCAGGATTTTCCGGAACACCAACCACACGCACGTTGCAACGCCGTGATCTGTTTTCAAAATCCTCCAAGCGCTGAGTGATGAAATCGTTCACCTTTCTGAGGTTGCCGATCGCCGTCTGTATCTCCGAGACGTCGGCCGTGAGGCTAGATGACTTGAGGTCCAACGACTTCACCTTCTCATTGGTTTTAGATAAGTCGGCCCGAATCAAGGTCACATCAATAGCCACAGTATCAATTTTGTGGGCCAAAGCTTCATACTGTTGGCCGATGGTTTCTCTCATGCCAGAGATGGCGCCCATGATGTCCTGCAGGGACGGCTCCGCCGAAGCCTCCAAGGGGTGCCCCACTGCACTCGGGCCAGGCAAGGCGGCACCGGGGGACCCCTTCGATTGTGTGTACCGGTCCATGATATTAGACTGGACCGGGCCTCCGCGAAGGGGCGTCTTGGTCTTCCGCCTCTCTTGGTCCCCTCTGCCAGTCATAGTGTAGACCACGTCCCCAAGGGACCCACGCGACCTGGTGAAAATGGCCGCAGGAAGACAGGGCGCCGGAGCCAAAAGTCAGCAGCGAGGGTACCTCGAGGTGTGACCCGGCCCGGAAGGAAACGAAGCAGGCAAAAGGTGCAACTGCGACCTCGCGCCGCTGGACTCAGCACCGGCCAGACACCTCCGCTGGAAGACGTAGTCTGAGTCAGAATCGAAACCGAAAGTTAAGAGGGGGACCCATAAGTCGAGTCCCCCTGCCGCTGTTGTTCAACTCAGACACAGCAGCAGAGCCTCACAAAGACCCGGGCGCACCACCAGGGCGGGCCCCGAAAGTTCGAGTCGACGTAGCTTCAGTGCCCCTGGTCCAATTCGAAATCCAAAAACAATATTAAGATCAGCCCAGGTTCCTCTTCATGAGTCCTTGTAATGAATCAGGATATGTTCAGGATATCATGCCGGGGGTGGCGGGGGTCCGGAGAGCGCTGTGCTCACGCGGCCATCACGGATGCCCGCCAAGCTCCTCCTCCCTAACTGACTTTGTTAAGGCTTTTTTGCTCTTTGCCTTATTTCGGTTTATTAGAGATTCTGCAATTACTAATTATTGATTTAGCTTCATGCTAATCTCACACTTGCTTCTATTCTTGAACTCTTCATGAGTTCTGATTGACATCATTGGTGTCTCATTTTCTTAGAATATGGATTCTTTCCTTTATGGAACGCGCTGTATGCAAATTTATGATATGCTATGTACTCATTTTATTTTTCAATTATCAATTCTGTAACTGGATTTATATCTGACTAATGAATGAAGAGGCAGAGAATCTTAATTTTGATTGGAAAACAAATCCCTTAAAATTACCCACAACTCTCATTATAGACTAAAATTGTTTAATTGCATTTGATTATTTGCCCATGTTTATTAAGGATCCCTTCTGGTCAAAATATGGTGTACAAGATCCATTGCCTTGGATGGAAACAAGGGAAATGGCAATTAAAGGTAATGGCCACATTTTTTAAATTTTCCATCGAGTGATTACCCTGAGATTTCTGCATTATCACTAACGTATTACATGACACCTGGAAAGGTGCCTTGAAGGGAAGTGGCACTGGGACTGAGAGGCATAACATAAAATAATAGGTCCCCCTGCAGAGTGTGGTGAGGGGGTGTTCCTCTGACTCCCATACCACACAGAAATGCATAGATCGAAGGCTGCATCGCGGTCCCCTCGAGCCCTGCATTATGCCTTCCTGCTTGGAAGTTTTGCTAGATTGGGAAATATGAGATCTAACCCTCATTCTACAGCATCTGGACCGTCTTTGGCACCCTGTTTCAACTGGGGCTGCATTGCAGGAAATAAGCCACATATTTTACACCTGTGCAAACAAGTGAGTATGTACCACTGCCTGTTAGAGTAGGAATTTAATACTGCTTGTTGATCATTTCCATTACTCAAATGATCTAACACAACACTACTACATTCAATGAGGCACCACAGATTCCTTCCTGTAAATCCTATTTGCAAAAATAGAAGTGGTGGTACTCTCCTCATTAAAAAAATAAAAGGATAGGTGGTATATTTCTGATCGGACTATTCCATTTTCAGGCCTGCAGGTGTGAGTTTATGTTTCACTTGATAAAATTTATAAACCGAAAAAGTACTCCTAAATTCCAACATCACAGGTCATTCAGCAGCCTATAGAGAATGTGCCCATCATATGTGGAAATCCCTCTGAGAGGGGCTGTCCTGGCTCTGCCAAAAGAGAGTGGTGGTTCACCTTCCTACTCTAGAGCGACATTGTGTGGCAAAGTTTCCTTGGGGAAACACTGTAGAGCGTGAGGTGGCGTACGTCTGCACAAAGGTGAGTATAGTGTCTTACATGCTGGGAAGCACTCAGCAGTTTGACTAGATGTGTGAGCACTGAACATGTGCACCCACTTTGGGGATACATTATCAGTCCCCACATTTGGTGGTAGAAATTCCATCAGCTGCCTTGGTGGAGAAAGAAAATCCCACACTTCTAGCTCAAACTCTAATAATGTACAAATCAGTGCAGGATTTTTGGTGGCAATCTATGACCATCAGGCTGTGGTTACTGCATTCCAAAGAAACAAGCGGGAAGAGATGTAGCAGCCCTCATATTTCTTCTTGGATGCAAGAGTGATAATAAGGCTGGAGTAGTTGATCACTTTCTTTACTCTGTAAAATAGAAAACAGGGTGCGGGAGGAGTGAAGTAGCTAAGAAACAAAAATATAATCCAGAGTTGATACTCCGCCAAAACAAAAAAGCGTGTCAGAATTAGATTTATAAGATTTGAAAACACTCTGCAAGAATATATGATAAGAGATTACCAACCCTTTGTTCAAGATAATACCAGCAATTTGAGGACCTGAGCAAAGAAACACCTATCAGTTTATCCAGACCACTAAGGTTAAAGTTGCCTGTGTTAAATTCTATGTCCATCTACACAAATTCTTCCAAAGGAGAATAGATCTTGCTAGTAGAGTGAGTGGTGAAAGAATTCATTTCAGTAAAGTGCAACCAATGTGGCTACACATTAGTCCACTCGACTTTTTGATCTGAGTTTGATAGGTCTAATTATAAGTTCAGAAACAAGTCAGTGTAGATCATTCTCAATAAAATTGTCTAAACGTAGGTCGGAGTAAGTCCAAATCTCCTTAAGAGATGTACCCTATATAGTACAAAACAAATAACTAACTCTAAGAAAATGACACAGGCATTCAGAACAAACAAATGAAGGTTAAATTGCATCAGATTATTGTTCTTAATCAGCATGAGTAACGTAAATTTCCCTACAGTACTTTAATGAGGGCAACGCTAAACAAAAAGAATTTGAGTGAGGACATCATCAAACTAAAAAAAAGAAAGGTATCAGCTATCAGACTCTTCAGTAGAAACACTCTGACGATGGGTCAAGAAGATGTATGTCACTACAACGCATGCTTTCACAACGCATACCATTACAACGAAATTTTTACAACACAGGATCCATTACAACGCATGCGATTACAATGCATGCCATTACTGACATCAATCTTCCCCAAGCTCTGGTTCTCCTCGATTTGTCCGCTGCGTTTGACACGGTCGATCATTCCATCCTTCTCGACCGCGTCAGCGCAGCGGGCATTCGGGGCGCAGCCTTCTCTTGGCTTGCGTCCTTTCTTCAGGGCAGGTCCCAAGCGGTTCATCTCTCAGGCTTCTCCGCTCCCCCTCGTTTGGTTACCTGCGGTGTCCCCCAAGGCTCCTCCCTCTCCCCTCTTCTTTTCAATCTCTATATTTACCCTCTTATCTTCTCCCTTCGCGAGCTGGGGGTCTCTGTGTATAACTACGCGGATGACCTTCAGCTCGTCTTTGATCTTTCTTCCCCCTCTGACTCTCTTCCTAAGCTCTGTTCTACCTTAGTCTTTATTTCTGAATGGATGAGCATCAACCACTTGAAGCTCAATCCGGACAAGACGGAGCTTGTCCTCATGGGTGGCCCCTTAAATCCTTGGTCCACGGTTCACTGGCCCCCTTCCTTTGGTTCCCCTCCCTCACCGGTTTCCTCTGTCCGGACCCTGGGCATCAAGGTCAGTCATGACCTGACTATGCATGCCCAAGTCAGTTCCGTTGTATCTTCTTGCTTTCTGTCCCTTCGCCTCATTCGGAAGATCTCCCGGTACTTTTCTGAGGACGCCCTCAAATCCATAGTCATGGCTCTCATTACTTCCCGCCTTGACTATGGGAATGGCCTGTACGTGGGCATACCTGCTTATGAAACCCGACGTCTTCAGGCCATCCAAAATCAGGCAGCCCGCCTCATTCTTCGTCTCCCCAGATCTTCCCATATTACTCCCGCACTTAAGTCCCTCCATTGGCTCCCTGTGCACCTCAGATCTTTTTTTAAATTGGCCTGCCTAGCTTTTCGGGCGCACACCCACTCAGCTCCCTTCTTTATCAGTTCTCTGATCACTCCTTATGCCCCTAGCCACACTCTCCGCTCCTCCTCTCTTTCTCTTTTGCACGTCCCCCGCTTCCGTAAATCCAGAACGGGGGGCACCCGTTTTTCGGTTCTGGCACCCCGGTTCTGGAACAGTCTTCCTCTTTTCATTCGTTCCATTCCCATCTATACCCATTTCCGTAAAGCCCTCAAAACATTCCTGTTTTCCCAGGCATTCCCTTGCTAGTTCCCTTGGATCCCCTTGTTGAGTCAGGTCTAGTCCCCAGCGCCAGGAAGCCGCTTGGCCACAGTGCGCTTTATTAAGTTTCTTCTTTCATTTCATTTCATTACAACGTTGCTGCTATTAGAACGCATGCCATTACAACGTAAGTATGGGTAAGTAATTTATAGTGTAAGTGTTGGATAGTGTAGGGGTTAAAATTACTATTCTAACTCCAGGGGGGCGTAATAGTAGGGTAAGTGTTGGATGGTGTAGGGGTTAAATTAAATTAAATACTTACCCATACTTACGTTGTAATGGCATGCGTTGAAATAGCAGCTGCGTTGTAATGGCATGCATTGTAATGGCATGCGTTGTAATGGATCCTACGTTGTAAAAGTTTCATTGTAATGGTAGTGCGTTGTGATGGTTGCGTTGTAAAGGTTGTTCCCCGGTCAAGAAGCTTAAAGCTACACAAGCAATAGCGTGCGTCTGCTCCCTAAGAAAACCCAAGATGGACTCTCTGCCTCACTAAAACACAGCACCGAATATCAACTGCTGTTGACTCATGTGGTTCCTCCTTGGGAAATTTCAATAGCTCTGGTACAACTGGATACTTCAGTACCTTTTCCCAGTCAGATAGCACATTATGTTCCTTGGCCATTCTGTTTCCAGTGACAACTCCTCTACACACATGTTGCCACACTTTCTTTGGCTAACTCTTCTTTCTTAAGCTTTGCTATCTATTAACAAAAACTCCTTTATTCTAAATAATGACGCTTCTCCACACCTGCATTAGAAACAACTCAGCAGTGTACATTCCACGCTTAAAGGTTAAACGTGAATTTCAAATCATGGTCAGGGCCGGGCTGGGAACCAAAACCGGCCCTGGCAAAGTTCTCGGCCACCCCCCCTCCCCTCCCCCCGGGGTTTGGGGGTGCCGCCGAGCTCTTTGCAGGGGCCGGTTTTCAGACGATTTTGTTACAGGGCCGATTTTGCAGCTATGCTGCAAAAACGTGCCTGTAACAAAAATGGCCCCCAGGGGCCCCAAACCGGCCACCACCTTTGCGGCGCACCGGGGGATTGCCCGGTGCCCGTAACGGCCAGTCCGGGCCTGATCATGGTGTGAGCAGTAACTAAACAAATTTCTTCTTGAGGCATTGTTTTGCTAAGTTAACATATGAACAGTTACAATAGAGGTGTGCATCTTTCTACACAGAAAATAAATGCAATTGCTTAACGCACGAACAAATGCTATGAAATATAAATGTCTCAGAATACACTTATTTGCTCATAATTAATTCAAATCATACATATAAACGTTAAACATTAGATGTATACATCCTAATTAAACATATAACAATATGACATTTTTGGTTATTATTAATCTATCACGTTAATACATAAATTGTTACGTAAAATTATCAATCACAACCTAGATACATATACTTCAAACAAAAGTCCCGTTTAGTATAAACTGCTCCACCCCATTTTAGTGCATTAGCTATGACAGAGTATGTTTGAGTGCTGACTATGCATGAGTATGATTCACTCCTATATTATATCCAGATGGGATCAAGAGTACACTTCTTCAAGAATGTCACAATTATCTCAAGTTTTGCAGGTTACAAATTACTTCCTCATTTGATTCACTGAGTGCTTCATTTTTTTCTTTTCAGACAGCCTCCAGCAGATTTCAATAAACATTATTTATAAGGATCTACATATTTCTACCACCTAAACAGTTGTGTTCTAGGGATATTGCTTTAAAATGGGGATACTGTGGATCTATCAATGAAATAGTTACATTAATGGCTGCTGTCACATATAAAAAGAAAACTCCAGATGGTCTATCAAAGTTGTTAGACTTGACAGACAGCATATTTCTTGCAAGCCACCAATTGGTACTGATGTAGTTCTCAAGATTTGCTGCAAGCAAATGATGACCCAAGTTGTTAAGAAGGTTGATGCAATGTCCTGAGCAAGCAGTTGTCTGAGACCAGCCATGTTTCATGAAATGCATAAGATGTGGCCTGCACAGCTGTTTCTCAATGATTTCAGATTGGATCGGGCTAGGAAGGCTGAGTAGAATTAGAACCAATGTTAGTGGACCGCCAAGTCCAGATTGCTTGTTTATTCCTACTATGTGATACAGTTATATTATAGGATATTTCTTTGGCTCCCTTGTTTGGATGATAATCCCCCATTGCACAAAGAGTAATTAATGTCAAAGAACTTGCGGTACCATATTGTTAAATCTCAAAATTACTATTGTGGCTTCCTCACTAGTGGTCGTCTGGAGTGTAACAAAATGTAACTTAATAATGTCCTTTGTTTGTATGTGTATTAACCTCGGAATGTGTTGAAATTATCATAGAATATTGCTCCTGTTTAAGATATCCTCACTGCCTCAAGAGTTATATTATAGAACAAAAGCATATTCAGATGGGTCATTTTGACCAGCTAGGCTGGTACTGGTTAACATAATTTGTAGGTTAGGATATCAAGATGCTCATTCTAATGACATACTTCTTGGTGGTTGGTGGATGGGGTAGCTGTAGTCCCTCCTTTCAGTCTTTGATTCAAAGGTTTGTTGATACCCATTTGCCCTGATATACTTTGGGGCTTTTTCTGCAGCTTCGTCTGAATGTTAGCATGGAAGTGGCTCAAATAGTGTGTCTATTCGATATGGCCTGATAAAATATCTTGATTCAAGTTTATATATTTATTAAGAGGAGGCCTTGTCAACCATTCATTTGGTAAGCCATTGAATATTGGAAATAGTTTGCTTATTATGGACCCTGTTCTAATTATTTTCTGCTTTAATACTTTATTTCCACATCTTGTCATATAAGTGTTCTTACAATATGACGATTGCGGCATCTAAATGATACAATAAAGTGTATATATTAATTACAGGCCTGGTAAAATCAGTAAAAGATATACAGCAACATTATTTAAGAACGATACCGTCGCAATGTGCAGTCTCTGCAATAAATAAATCAATAAAATGCATATATTATACACCAACGTATTAAAAATCAATTGAAAGTGTGTAACGGCATTATTAAAATAGTAATTATAAATAAAGTACTCATTTTACAATAAAATATGTACAATCAAAATGTAGGTTTTTCCCTTGATAGCTTCCACTCTCTAGTACCACCCAACGAAATTTCATTATAGTAATCAGAAGTGTCATGTGCTAAATAATAATGGTAAAACCAAAGTAAAATATATCAGGATACAAAATACAACAAATACAACACTATAAACCACTTCCCTTCGATGGTTATGATCCTTTAACTTATAAATTATTTTATGAAATCAACTATCATTCGCCCATTGGGCATTGCCTCTAATACCCCACATTGGCCCAAAAACCTTGCCATCGCTCACGTAAACAATATCCTGTCATCCGCCTTTAAAATCCTCATTGCAATTCTGTAGTTGTCAGTCCCCAACGGCTTGCAAATTGTAGTGAACCAGTTTTTCCTCTGCAACACATACAGTGGGCATGCAAACATTACGTGGGCTAAGGTTTATTGTTGGTTTTCACAGCCAGGGCAGCTACATGTGACGTCAGTACTATTGGTCCATTTGCTAGTAAACTCATACAGGGGCAGGGTACCAAACCTAAACTCGATATATAATTTTCTATTCCTCGGGCATTCTATGAGATCTAAATGACCTTCCAGAGAGTGATCCAGTTTGTGGGTTATGAAATCTAGGGTAAGCTTCCCCCAAACCCTACTCCTATATCCCCCATCCCAATGGCTACAAGCATATTCTTAACACCTCTCAGCCAGCTAATTTTATTAGCTGTGTCCCTGCACTTTACATCCTCCAAAGCACATGTGTATGGCAATAGTTTGCAGGTCGACTTGATCCATAGCCATTCATTATAGAAATATCACATGGATTGGTTATCGAAGTTCTAATGATTTTTCAGACTTTTCTCTTCTCTTCTTGCAGCAGTTTAGAGCCTGATGCTCAATCCAGAGACTCTGGAGTTGATAATATATCACTCACGCTGTCAAAAATATTCTTTGTAGTCTGCCCTAGGTAGCTCTAATGAGTGGCCCACATTTTTTCAAGATAGTTGCTAAAGCCAGATGTACGACAGATTTTTGCATGCACAAATGGGTTTAGGACCCATTTGCACATGCAAAAAACCTAGGGCCCATGTACTAACCCTATTTTGCAAGTCGCTATTTAAATAGTAACTCCCAAAATAGGGTTAGCTACTCGCTATTAGGAAGGGACGTTCCAAGGGCGTCCCTTCCTAATAGCGAGTCTGAACCCTATATAAGAATGTTTTGCGACCGCAATTGCGGTTGCAAAACACTCGCAGTTTACCACTCTCTTCAAGAGGGTGGTAAACCATTCGCCAACAGGAAAGGGTTCCCGGGGTACCCCTTCCCCTTTGTGAATGGGTGCGCAAACATTTTTTCAGAGCAGGCAGTGGTCCCAGGGACCACTAACTGCCCTTAAAAAAGGAAAACAAATGTTTAATTAAAAAAAATTAAATGCATCCCGTTTGCGGTAATGTGGCTAATTACACTTTTTGTACTGTAGTTCTTTCTTATCATAAAGATTTATTAAATTATATTTATATTTTAGAACTTTGGCTTGAACGGACCCTTGGATGCTGGAGTGACTGTTGCTGAAGATGAGGAATGGAAGAGGATTCGTACAGTACTATCCCCAACTTTCACCAGTGGAAAACTAAAAGAGGTAAAAAGAAACACTTACGAAATCCCAAATATGATTTCCTGATGAAAATATGGTTATTTCCATAAGTACCTGCCTTCTGAAAATATTAGCTGAGAGGCTGAAGTGTTGTTGTAGAGAAACTAAGCCTATGCATATTTTTGTTGCATTCTTCTCCCTGTGAGTGATGTGATCTGTAAAAATCGACATTACTCTATACCTGAACATTCCATATAGTAAGAATAATGCTTATGCACACACGTTGATGGTTAGGAAAAACTATTTGCATAATTTTAGAGCATTCACTGGTCCCTTCTTGAACCTTTGTGGACCCTGTGCCCACCATGTACAGGCGTCCACCCGAGGCAAACTTTGTAGGTAAGTGGCCAGCGTCAGGCTGGTAAATGTCATTACACTCATCTACTTCATATCATAAGTATTCCCTGTATGTAAGGTCCGCACACGGATGAATGGTGAAGTCCCAGCGCTACTGTTCTCCCACCTCCCAACAATATGGAAAACAAAATGTTCTCTACATTCAGATCAGTGTATCTCATTTACTAAGCATAATAAAAGCAAGGGTGCTGAGGGTGGTGTTGTCCCATGTAGAAGGGGTGGGTCCGAGGACGAGGACTTCTGTCTTCTCCAAGTTGAGCGTCAGGCAGCTGCTACTCATCCAGGATGCAGCATCCTTCATTCCTTCCTGGAAGCTGAGTCTGGTGGTGTGGGGTTCCTTAGTGAGGAAGAGGATGAGCTGGGTGTCATCGGCATATGACATTATTCTGAGTCCATGCTGTCTGACGATGGTGGCGAGGGGGGCCATGTATATGTTGCAAAACATGGGGCTGAGCGACGATCCCTGCGGTATTCAGCAATTGATCTCTGTGGGTTCGGAGAGGAAGGGCGTGAGTCTGATTCTTAGGGTTCTGCCAGTGAGGAAGGAGCAGAGCCAGTCATAAGCTGCTCCCTGTATGCCGGCATCATGGAGTCTGGCGGTGAGAGTGCGATAGGAGATGCTGTTGAAGGCTGCAGAGAGGTCAAGCAGGATCAGGGCTGCATTGTTGCCTTGGTCGAGGAGGGTAAGGATGTCTTCTGTGGCGGGGAGTAGGGCGGTCTCGGTGCTGTGGTTGCTACGGAATTCGGATTGGGAGGGGTCGGGGATGGAGTTCTCTTCAATGAAGTTTGTTAGTTAAGGGTTGACGATCTTCTCTGTGACTTTGGCCGTGAAAGGGAGAAGAGAGATGCGTCGGTAGTTCTTGATGCCCATCAGATATGCTGAGGGCTTCTTGAGGAGGGGCTTGACTTCTGCACATTTCCAGTCGTCAGGGAATGTGCCTGCTTCGAAGGTGGCATAATGGTGCATCGCAGCTCAGGTGCTATGGCGGTGGCGGCTCTGTGGAAGATACGCAGAGGGCGGGGGTCCCTGGGGGCTCCTGAGTGAATGCCTTTCATGGTTGTCTTAGGTGGTGACTGGGGTCCTGGAGGAGATGGCGGGCTGGCTGTTGTTGCTGGGGGGAGTAATGGGTTCAGTGTCCAGAGTCTGTTCATTGAAGTTGTCATAGAGGAATCTTATTTTCAGGTGGAAGTAGGAGCTGATTTTGTTGCAGAGGTCCTCGGAGGGTGTGGCGTCCATGGCTTCACTGGGGGGGGGGGGGGCTTGGTGAATTCCTAAATGATGCTGAAGAGTTCCTTGGAGTTGCTGGCATTGGCGTGGATTTTGTTTTGGATGAAGGTCCTTTTGGTGGATCTGATGAGTTGGTGGTATTCCATTATGGCGTTCTTGTAGATGGTACGGTCTTCCGAATGTTTGCTGTCTCTCTATAGCTTCTTGAGACGTCTGCGGGTGCGTCTGGATTCTTGGAGGTCGGCGGTGAACCACGTGGCCTTCCTGGGGCAGTTGGTTGGGGTTGCTGAGTGGGGCGAGCTTGTCTGTGGAGTTGGTGATCCATCTGTGAAGTTCTTTGGCTGCGGAGTTGGCATTGATTAAGGTGGGGGGATCGTGGATGAGGGTGCAGTTGAGGTGCTTCTCTGTGACCTTGCTCCAGTTCCTTCACGGAGGGCTTGGTGTAGGTTTGGGGGTGGTGGCTGTGTCGAAAGAGAAGTGTATGCAGTGGAGGTCTGTCCAGGGGGGGTTTCATGGTGTGGCTGAAGTGGATGATGTTACCTCCTGCAAAGATGGGGTCAAGGGTGTTTCCTGCCTTGTTGGTGGGGTGGTGACAAGCTGTTTCAGTCAGAGGTTGGCAAGGTTGTTCAGGAGGGTGGCAGAGTTGGGGTAGCTGAGGTTGTCGAGGTGGAAGTTGAGGTCTCTGATGAGTATGTAGTCGATGGAGGTGATGGCGTGGGGCGCGATGAGGTCGGCAATGATAGTGGTGAACACAATTGGAGGTCTGGGGGTCTGTAGGAGAGGGTGCCACATAAGGTCATTCTGGGGCTGGTCTGGATCTGGAAATGGAGGTGTTCGGTGGTGGATGGGGAGTTGCTTGTGCTGGAGTTGGTGAGTTGGAGGGAGCTCTTGTGTGCCAAGGGGAGTCCTCTTCCGGGGCGGTTGGGTCGGTCCTTCCTCTGAATCTTGTATGGCAGTGGCGATGTTGGGGGTGGGGGTTGTATCCTGGGTTGGTTGATTATTTTTTTTGGTAGTTTTCCGCTGGGAATATCATGGGTTTTAGTTTCAGTGTGGCTGTCTGAAGTGGCCATGGCCCATGAAAGAAGCTTGAAAATCAATCTCTGTGTCCTGTGAGTTCAATATATTGCATTAGAAAGACCATAAGATGCAGTATCAGTTAGTCAATAAAACATTATTCGTTTTTTTACAACCATAAAAGTATACAATAACAGCATATAATTCAAATAAAAATAAGCAAGTCAGTATCATAGAATATGTAGTACATCTTCTGCAAGCCTATAAAACACATTTTCTTTAAAATAGGAGATAAATATCATCTTAAAATTTGTTAAAACCGACTATTCCATTCTTGAGGCACATAGACCTTCAGGTATGTCTCGCACAATACTTCTATCCTTTATTAAATCATTCTCCTGATAGCTTAAAAGATCTACATTTCATCAGTACTCTTATCATTTGATTAACACTTTAACATTATTTATATATTTACCAATGGCACAATCAATATCTAAATTCATCATTCCCACTAAGAGGTTTACAGCTCGCATCCTGTTTTTAATGTCATATTTTTTAAAAATCGGACCTAAAATCTCTCTTCGTATTTCTAAAATCTTCAAGCAATCTAATAAAATATGTAAAATATCACAGGTAGTACCTAAAGTGCAGGTGCATTTTCCATTGCTGTCTATCAATACATTTTTAAACCCTTTATTCGCGTAACAGGGGTTTATCCCAATTCTCAATCGTAGCACTTCACGCCGTAACAGGCAGCTAGGTAATCTGTCTATTAAAGGGTAATGTAAATAATTTTTCCATGCTGAGGCCATATGGGAAACTGAGCTTTTCCGTCAGAGGTACTCCTGATCGTGTGTTCGGGACACTTCTATTCCCAGTGTCCTAAGTTCTTTCTTATCTATCTTTAGATGGAGGGACTGAGGGCACAACTTTAGCTTTAACACACCATACGCTTCGTTTATTGAGGCTCTTGTCTATCTTGCCCAGGTCAACTCACTGTTGGCAATTTCATTTATACACCAGCGTGAGATTTTTTGGTCCTCACCTGATCCTAAACGCTGCCAGAAACATAATAAAGCCATGCAAGCTGTTATAACACAAGAGGTGATTCCCAATTCTAATTTTGCTGCTTGTACCATAGACGATCTAGGCAGCGAGAACAAGCTTTTAAGGATATTTCCCTCCTTTTTGTCCCATCCATTTTTGCCACTTAAATAGAGTACCTCTGCGCCATACATGAATTGTGGAGGGACCATTGCTAGATAAGCCTTTATAACCAGCCTATCGGACATTTTTCCATATACACTATTAAATCATTTTAATCCCTTCACGGAAGCAGATGCCTACATTTTTAATGCATCAAGATGGGTATACCATTGCAGGCTACTCGCAAACCACATCCCTAGATATCTGTATTCTGTTACTTTTTCCAGCGTCTCTGTGCCCAGATACCAGGAGAACTTTGTTTTTCTTCTTCCAAAGCATATGATTTTGCTCTTCTCCATGTTCACAACTAATTTTTTAATTTGACAGTATTCTTTAAACATGTTTAATTTTCTTTGTAGACCAATCTCCGTCTGGTCCATAATTACCAGATCATCTGCGTATAATAAACAGGAGATATGGTTTCCTCCTAGTTTCTGGCTAGCTCCTCTAACCTTTCTTAATTTTAAGGGCAGGTCAGCTATAAACAGGGAAAAAAGCAAGGGGGCAAGTACGCACCCCTGTCTCAGCCCATTACCAATCTGGATCCTCCTAGACAATCCTTCATCCTCATCCAAGATTATCTGGGCCCAGTTTTCAGTATGCAGGGCTTGGATCAAGTCCAATAAATCGCCTTGGATATTATACCCTCACAAAGTTGACCACAGCTGCTCCCTGTTCACAAGATCGAATACTGTGCGGAAGTCCACAAAACAGCAGAACAAATTGCCCCTCAGTTCGATCGACTTCCGCACAATGGACCAGAGAGCAAAACAGTTATCAACCGTCAAGTGTCCCTCTTTAAAGCCTCCCTGTTCTGGGGGCACTATCTGTTTTTCATCTATCCAGTCCTTGAGTAATCCCAGAATTACTTTAGCAAATACTTTTTCACCTTGTCCAAGAAATGTATTAAACTGTAGTTTTTAGGGGAATTTATATCGCCTTTTTTATGTCTGGGTCTTACAATTGCCTCTTTCCAACTATCTGGCTTGACCCCTGTATTAAGTATACTCTGGAACATATTAAAAAAAAACTCTGACCACCACTCAAGATTCGTTTTTATAATGACAGCAGGCAAGTTATCTGGGCCAGCAGCCTGAATTAAATTTAGCATGGCTATTATACTCCTAATGTGGCTGGGGAGAAATGCTATTTTACTTCTTCCCTTACACCTGGCCATATGATGGTGTTTATTTCCACCATCTTTGGCCACTTCCCATGAATTTCCTCTAGATAATTCACCCACTTATCCTCCGGTACGGAGCACTGCAAGGACCCTACAACTTTACCAGTGTTTTCTTGTATTCGTTTCCAAAAGCCTTTCACATTTTTTCTTCAATTGCCTCTAGTAACTTCACCCAGCATCTGTCCTTATAAGTTCTTTTTTTATCTCTAATGATTGTTTTATATTTTGACCTTAGTTTCTGAAGGTTAAGTAACAGTTCATCATTGAATCTACCTCTAAGGCTGCTTTCCTTTTGCCTAATGCTGGCTTTTACTTTGCGACAATCCTCGTCAAACCATGGCTTGCTGTTAGTGTGTCATTTTTCCTTATTTGCTAACTCAAGTTTGCCACAATACATTTTTATCCTGAGACATTCTACCAATTGTCTTATTATATCTTCATACCAGGTAATATCCTCCTCTGGTAATACATTTTCTAATGTGAATGTCAACTGGAATGCACTTAGCTTTTTTTATATGTTCTTCTGTAATACGAGTTGTAAGTCGCTTTGGGTATTCTACCTGTACTTGTAAGGCTCTTTGTCTCTGAAGAGCCCTTTTTACGAATAATTTCGTCAGCAGTGGGTAATGGTCACTAACTTCAACCCTTACTACTTCAAAATGTTTGATTAGATCAAAACTCAAAGCCTGTATGAACACATAATCTATCGGACACATTTGCTGTCCTATTGTAAAGGTGTGCTTTGCAGGCTGATCCCCATCCTTTCTTCCATTTACGCAGACCAGGCTCAAAGAACCCAACCATTGTCCAAGCGCCACATCTTGGGGAGAGGTGTCACAGCTGGGGAACTTAGCGGTCTCTAAATTGTAGGCTCTTAACAAATCTCTGCGCCATGAATCAATTTTTAAGGGGTTTAGTTTGTGATTGAAATCGCCCAATATCAAAAGCACTTCTCTGGGGTAGATATCACATAAGCCCTCCAGATCCTTTTTAAGCATTCCAGGGCCACCTTATAATCATTTTCTTTTCCTTTCTGGATATACACATTGACAATACATATACCTTCGTAACCTAAGTTATTATTCAATGTCAACACTCTGCTACCTAGCACCCAACTACATTTGAATTCAAGGGATTCTATATTCCTAGCAATCTTTGTGGAAACCAGTATCAGTTGGCCACCTGACTGTCTACCTAATATGTTCTTTGTTGCTGGCTTTACATGATCGGTAAATCCTTCTGTGACTAGGGTTTCATCGCACAGGCAAGTCTCCTGTAAACATGCCATGTCGGTATTCTTAAGAATATTTTTAAAGCTTTCCTGGAGCACTATTCTTTTATAACCATTGACGTTCCAAGATAATATAGACAGGCTGTGCGACAACTCTAGTTCCTGAACAATATCACTCAAGTACTCATTTTCTTCACATTCCATGTATGCAAGCTCTCTCTATCTATTCCCGACCAGTACATCTTCATCATCACACCCTAGATCCTTAAGAGTTATTGTAATTTCAAGACCTTCCTTCTTACCCCATCCAGAGTTGATCATTCTTATTTGCCGATCTCCCAACTCAGCATGGTTCCTGAGAAAAGGTTTCCCCTGTTTGTCCATCAGCATTTCCTCCCTTTTTATTATTCAAATTCATTCTTTTAACATCTCAGATTCTGCTTTTTCCAATGCTACTTTTACTAATGCAGAATGAAGTAGAACCTTTGTTACTTCTTCCCCTTTGGTGTTTACTAAAAACCCTACTTCTTTAAAGTCTTCTGAGCTAACATATCGTAGGCTTGGACATTTCGAAAATGAAGAGAGGAGTTGGGAGCGATTTAGGGGGTTTAGTTTCTTAACTCTTTTCCCACCTTTTCCTTGTCCTATAGGCTCCACAAAGAGCCAAAGCTCTGCACGTCTTTCTGACAGTAATCCTGGTGGGAGTCAATCTATCATATCTTCCCTTCTTTGCCTGTGTACTTCCTTGATACCTCTATTCCTGAGGCCCCTCCCGGGGTTGGGGTTGCTAGGTCTTACAGCTGGGGACATACCCAATCCTTTTTCTACGGCTACCTCGTTATTTTCCCCGGAATGTTTCCTCAATGTGTCATTGGCACTCTTTACGGTTCTTTTTCCCTTTGTCCATCTAAGTTGTAATTCAGGACATCGGGTGGTTACTCCTGTTTCTGCAAAGCTTATCTTTTTAGATTCTGGAGTCACTACCTTGCCAGCTGACCTTTGTTCTGGCATTCCCCGTTTCCCATTAACCTGTCGCCTTAAGGATTGGCCTTTGGGTGGACCTTTTCTTCCCTTACTTGACCGCAGGATGTATTGTTTTTTTTTACCTCCTTTACCCGCATCTTTTTATGATCATAGGGCAACGTGATATATACACCGTTGGTTTATCCTTCTGTAATCGGCTATTCCTTACAGCTTCTTCCTCCCCATCAACTTATGTTTCCGGATGGGCTTCTACTGGTCTTACTAATGAGGGCATTAGACCTTTAATTTGTGTCAACTCCCCGATCATATTCTTAAACTGGTTGCTTTGTGTTTTTAAGATTTCATTATTTAAAACTGAGACCTCTAAAATACCCTGCAGGGTTTTCTGCAGCATCAACATAACCTCTAGCATAGATACACTGGAGGATCCCGTAACCTCCAGACTACACAATGATGGACATGATAAATCAGTTTGAACAACATAGGAATTTTCCAGTCTTTCTTTCACGTTGGAACTGTGTTTCCTCTTGTTAGCGTCTTCCTCACACAAGGATTTACTTAGAGGGGCTCCTTTTTCCTCCGCCACCTCTGCCTCTATGTCATGAACCAACAGCGACTGAAATAACCTTGGCAAGGAGAATAAGCGTGGTTCCATAGAGATCTCAGAGATGTTAAAAAATTTTGATTCCGAGTTTTCAAGCTTAGGGCTGCCGGGTCCTCTGAGATTAGCGGAGTCTCTAAGACACACTCTGCTCCTTATCAGCCGTCTCCCTTCCCTTTCCCTAAAAAGTCCTTGATCGACTTTAATACTGCTAAGCAGCCTTTTACACCTACTGTCTTTATAGTCGTCATCGCTGACTGTGGGGTTGAGTTCAGTGATTAAATGTTCCCCATCGCTAGTTTTTTGCTTCCCATTGATGCCGCCATGCCACCATTTCCCTCACTCATTCCTTTCGGTATTTCGGTCGAATCCTCCATCCCAGGGCTTTTATTTCCTGATTTCTTGGAATTTTTTGTGACGTTCTGGGATTTAGATTTACCTAAGGCCATCGCTTTTCCTTTTCCTCCTTTAGGGTCCCTTCGTCCCTGAACTCCTTCCTTCAAATGTAAAGAACGCTGGAATATTCTTCTCCTTCGCTTCCTTTAAATTTCCTGATGGGCTATAGGTACTCTTGAGCCCAACTCCCCATATGCCTAATATTCTTCCCCTTACTTCCTCTTACAGAAAATTTTACGTGGACTATATAACATTACTCCACTTACCTCTGTTCTGTGATCATACGTTCTCACCTCCACCACTTCTCAGTCACTGCTTCTCTATTCCATTCTCTGGACTAAATCCAGACAATTAATCACCACTCTGCCACCTGAGCTTTATCTCAATTTTGTGCTTTTGCAAGGAGCCATCAATACACAGTTTGGACCCTCGTGGCTCTCTTCTCTTGCCGTTTAACTAGATAACAAGCTCGCGTCATGCGGCTCACGCCTGCAGTGAACACAGGTTCGCTGGCCACACGTTCTCCCGTTCTCCCAATGGGACGCAAGTTCGGCGCAGTTTGGCGCAGTTCGGCGCAGTCCGTGTGTTTATCCGGTTTATCCGGAATCCGCTACGTTTCTCATGTGGCGTTGCTGCGCGGCGTTGCTCGCAACTTCCAAATGAGGTGAGGGCGGAAGTGGGAGGTGCTGCGCGAGAGCGAGAGAGCGTCTCAGTTTGACCAAGAACAGAGACATCAACCATAAGATGCAGTGCTGCAGCAAATTTATTATTAGCTTATCTGGGGCTGCCTCTGGTTTCATTAAAGTCATCAAGTGCGTGTGTTTTATGCATTGCCACCACAAATCCCGAAGGATACAAGATCACCCACCATGACCGCATCAACAAGTGTAGTGGAGTGAATCGCCATCATACACAAAGAATCCATCCAATGCACCACCACAAATGATGCCATCATCCCAGTCATGGAACACCTTAACTTCTGACTCCAAACAGACAGCAAACCCATTATCATGGGCACCCTCGCCAACCGTCCTCCAGGACCATGTCCAGCTTTCTACATCTTCATCTCTGACTTCATCGCCACCCTCGCCATTGACTCTAACAACTACATTTTCCTTGGCGGCCTCTACTTTCGTCTCGATGACCACAATGACATCAACACTACCAACTGCTCAATAGCTTGAACAACATCGGACTAACCCAAATCATCCAGGACCCTACGCACACCGCAGGCTACACGCTAAACCACATCTTCACCTCCAGCGACCGCACAAGATATTGCCACACCATAGAACTCCCCTCGACCGGCTTCTCAATTGCCTATTTCAGCATCACTAGGTCACGGACCTCGGCTGGGGGCAAAGCCACCCACTGCAGCTGGAGCAAAGTCTCAAAGGACACATGGATCAATGCCTTTAACACCACACACCACATCTACTCCAGCAACCTAGAACAGAAGGTCAGAAACTACAACAATTGGATCACCAATTGTATCAACAGCATTGCTCCCATTGCCAACACCATCCACGCAAGATCCATCAAGCAGAATACCTCAGAACCACTAAATGACACTTTAAACAATTGGTTGTGCACCAGCAAAGAGATGATCGACACGACAGCCCTCAACCTCTACCACAAACAGTTGAGAGAATCGAAGAAAAAGGCCTCAGCCTCTCTAACCGAATCAAGCACTAATAACAGCAAAGAACTCTTCAGCATCGCCAAAGTATTCTCTAGCCACTCAGCTGCAACAAACAACATTACCTCCTTACAGGAACTCTGGGACAACTTTACATACTTCTTCCACTACAAGATTGCCAATATCTACAGAAAGTTCAAACCCCAGCCCAAGATCACTGACTTCTTCAAGCAACACAACGACCCCGCTACCACTAAAGCCATCTGACCAACCGACTGGAGCCAGCTCGCCCCACAGAACACTGCCTCCATCATGAACTCTGTCCACTCAGGGGCCCCAACTGACTCATGCCCTCACCACATCTATAACCTAGGTGAAGCCAGAATCAGACACTTACTCACAACCTTGTTCAACAGTTCAATTGCCACTATCACTTTCCCTGAGGACTGGTAACATGCAGAAGTCAACCCCATATTAAAGAAACCATCAGCAGACTCAGCAAACTCAACAACTACTGACCGATCCCCTGCTCCCGTTCCCGTTCAAAGCATTAGAAAAAGTCATTAACCCACAACTCTCCTCACATCTGGAATGGAATCTCTTACAACACTTCGTCCCAATCCAGATTCCACAGCAACCACTGCGCAGAGGCAGCCCTTCTCATGACTACCAATTACACCTGAGCCCTACTCAACTGAAGAAAGACTGTGGCTCTGATCTTCCTAGACCTCTTGGCAGCCTTTGATATGGTCTCTCACCACACACTCATCTAAAGGTTGCACAACATAGGCATCAAAGGAGCTGCTCTCAGATGGATTGCCTCTTTCCTCACTGGAAGAATGCAAAAAGTCTGCATTCCCCGTCACCTCCTATCCCAAGGAAATGAACAGTGTAGTAACCCATGGATCCTTGCTCAACAACACACTCTTCAGCACTTATATGATATCTCTGCCCAGCATCCCCAAATCAGAGCCACAGGGGGCCAGATGGCACAGATGGCAGATAGATTCTGCTTCCAGAAAGGTAGATACTCAGCTAGCACACAGGGTGGACTGACAGTGGGGTATTGGCACATAGTATGGACTTCCAACCTGAAACAGAGATTATTAGACCAGGAATGGTTCACAGACTTTCCACCCATATGCAACTTAATTTAGGGGCACATTAACTATTATTTCATGCAATGCAGTGCAGCAAGGGCACTTGCTCTGTTGCGTGAAAAGGAGAGAGCAGAAATGCTCCTTAATTACAAATATATGGTACATTTCTGCACTGTACTTCTACTGGTGCATTGTTTGATGCCTAGCACCAATGTCGGCACACTTGTACCATTGTGCAAGTGGGCCTGCGTTATAGGCAGGATTGTTTTAGTGCAAGAAGGCATACCTTCCTGTTCAAAAACAAACTTTAGAGGCATGTTCCTCTTTCTACCTGTGCTGCAGAATGTAGCACACGTGGGAAGAGGAAGTATCACGTAGCAATAAACATATTTCTCACTACGCCTCTGTCAGGTAGGCGCACCATTTTGGCACAAACCCAGGTTTACAAGTCTCTGTAAATCTGGTTTTGTTTCAAAATACAGTTGTAGGTGTTTGGGAACGCCCATGCAACAGCCATGTAACTTCTACCCGACACAAAGTAGTGCAAGGGTGCTTTGGGTTACTTTGCATTTACCACACCACTCCACACCACTATGTGCTTTGGGTTACTTTGCATTTACCACACCACTCCACACCACTCTTTGCATCGCTTCATAAATGCCAAAAATGTTTTTCCGTCCGGGACAAAATCATAGTAAATATGGGCCTTAGTGTTTAGGATCCTGATATACAAAGCCCATGTCACAAACCAACATGTGCAAACTGCACTGCGACTGGACTGTGTTCTTGACTTCTGTTTGCGATGTGACTGATGTTCTAATCAGTTGGATCACAAAATATAGATTTGGAAAATCTTGCCTGCTTAATGAATAATAAATAGGCAGGAGACCCTGTGAAACCCCACTTCTTATTAGATTGCCTGAGAATTCAGGTTGTATGCCTGCAAGGGATAGCAGACCCCCATACTTGCGTTCACATTCATTCCCTGCATGCACCAAAATCTCAAATAACAACTCCGAAACATCATTTTTTTTTTATTCAAAGTTGTTATTGGTTACAAATCAAGAAGAAAAAAAGCAAAGTTACATCACATTACAGTGCACTATTGAATATCATAATTAATGCAATGTCGGTGATGCATCCAATTCACTTTAACAGTGTACGTGATTGTATTAACCATTTGCGATTAGGCACATACAGCGACCACTGCCACCTCAAAACTGCGAGTGCTAGAAACTCCATACCATGGGGAAACCTGACAAACAGCAACCAAAACTCAACTTTGAGCAACGACGACCAACTAGGGGGCTGCAAACGCACTCAGATACCGAGGCTGAATCAGAACGCACCCCAACCAACGGCATGGAAACTATGCTAAAAGCAATCCAAGCAATCCAAGACAGTCTGCAAGATATGCATGGCAAGATGGACCACTTAACGACACGGATGGACACCATGGCAGCCAAAATTGATCGGCATGGCGAAAGATTGGATGTGGCGGAGACCAGAATTTCTGCAGTAGAAGATGAGTCCCGCGCCAGCACCTCTAAATGCTCGGGTTTCGAGAAGCTGTTAGAAGTTATCAAATCTAAGTCAGAAGATTTGGAAGCGATATCACGTAGGAACAACATACGCATAGCGGGCGTACCAGAATCAACAAACATTGGCAATATGGAAACGTATGTGGAAGAAATGTGCCTCTCTATGTTTGGCAAGGACAAACTATCCCATGTTTTCATTGTCAAACGGGCACATAGAACACTGGCGCCAAGACCTCCTCCAGGTACGCCACTAAGACCGATTGTGGCACGCGTCTTGAACTACCGCGACAGGGATTTGATATTGCGCTTGGCACGCGACCAGAAAGACCTTCAGTACCAATCCAACAAACTTGCTTTTTTTCCAGACTACACGCAAACAGTTCAGCAAGCCCGAAGAGAATTCAATGGAGCAAAGGCGAAGTTACGTGAACTTCAAGTGGAGTATGCCATGCTCTACCCTGCTAGACTAAAAGTGACATGGGAAGGTAAAGCGACTCTTCTCACTTCTCCCAAGGCGGCGAACGACTTCATAAAGAAAATATCAAATCACCGCTAAGACCGTACTCGTCAACAACAGGAACAAGAAGACAACTGACAGTAGGTGCTATGTTCCATAATGTGTCTTACATATGCGGAAAGGGACTATCTCTGCCTTTCTAGCGCCAGAAGGTGACCACGACCACACCACCGGTGGGTAAGAACTAATTATAAGTTATCTTTGACCATTGACGGATAGGCCACGCCCCCTGGTGCAGGGCACGTGGTGGCTAACCTGGTTTATTTGTAAAGCTAACTTCGTTGTGAACACGTATCGGGGCAATGCTGCGCTGCCAAGACTCTGACTAGACAGAGCTGAGGAGATCGCTTGCTCTCACAGAGACTGATAAGATATATGATATGTACTGTTACTGCTTACAATTAGAATGCAAAATCACGTCATACTCGTCGCACGATGGGGATGAGTGTGAGTCACTCACAGACATGGAGATTTATTGAATGTGTACGCAGGAACTGTCAGGCTGTTTTTACAGATGTAGCCGAGCGCTTACACGCACACTGGAGCGAGCACAGAACACTGAAACTGTGCATTCACGGCCTTACTGATGCAGGGCGACTGCTACACACTGAGAGGTTACATAAGACAAACATTTGGTGACTGTATGTAACACTACACCCGTCCACATCCGCTAGTTCGGATGGTGATGTGTTGTCCAGGCGGACCCCCACATGGGTGTTCCCCAAGAAAGTTGAATGCAAGTGGGATGTTCATCAAGGGTGTGGCATCAGCAGAATTGGGCTGCTGTTGTGGGGTGGGGGGAGGTGGGGGGGGTTGTTTCTGTTGTTTATAGACTGGTCTGCTTGAGATGCATTGCCTACGTTCAGCCAAACCATTTACATAAATATCCACACGAAACCTTATTGTACTGTTTATACAAGACACCGTGGCCCCTCCTCAGTTATGTTGGGGCAATTACTATACCTGTTTATAGTCGCTCTAATGGCTGATCCTCTTTCTTCGAGAAATGCATTGAATGTCTTATCATGGAATATTAGAGGGTATACTAATCCCAAGAAACTGCGTAACATATTTGCTTGTCTAGACAGATGGCATATTGACATTGTTATGTTTCAAGAGACGCATGAATCACCACATTCGCACGCACAGGTGGGAAGACGTTGGGCTGAATCAATACACTGTTCTAAATATTCGTCCTATGCCAGGGGAGTTTCTATCTTAGTGAAAAAAGGCACGAACTTCAGAGTGGACACAACAACACTAGACACTAATCAGACCCCCCAGGATATAGCGGCATGGATTAGCAAATTTAGCGGCACAAAAACGGAAATTTAGCGGCACAAATATGGAAATTTAGCGGCAATTTAGCGGCACTTTATTTGGCGGATTTTCCTACAACAAACACAGATATCTGTGTGTGTTGGTCCCTGGTGTTTCTGTGGTCTGTGTGTGTTAGTCTCTGGTTTTGATTAGGAATTTGAAGTGAACTCCTGATTGTAGAAGGACAATACAAAAACAAAAAATAAAATGTGAAAGTGAACATTTAGGTTTCATCTACCTATCACATATCGGATGTTCCTTTTATAACTATTAAGCTAACCGAGCGTAAAATAGCTCAAAGTCACAACATTAAAAAATAAACTGGTGGCAAACATGTTCGGTACATTTCAAACGCACTTTTTATAAATGCTGAAGATGATGCGGAGGTTATTGTATTAGATTAAGCATCGCCACAGATCACGGCAACATGCATGTCTTACTAGCATCTCTGAAACGTGCTATTTCACATCTTGTAATGTTCTTTAAAAATCAGGCGTTCGGGGAGCTTATCTGAACTGTCAAACCACTGTGACACGCAATCGAATGATTACTGCAAGACACTCACATAATCACAATTTTGGCTCTTTTGGGTACATTTGTTTATTTGGTAAGTATTCTTGGCGGGCACGATGCAGAAGGATAGACGCATTTACAGTCTTCGGATTGCATGCTCTGGCTAAGGGATGCCGCTGCCTCCTGATCTAATTTATTAGCCTGCCCTGCTACTGAGCCGTGCCCGGCATGGACTTGAGTACTGTCTACTTCTTGAACAGCCTGGCACAGCTTAAAGCACAGATTCATTTTAGAAGGTGCTGATATTTGGTGTTTTCAGGCAACAGCTGTTGCTTTGTAAATCGTGCCATGATGTCAGCGATAAAAGCGCGTTGCAGAGGGTCTGCATAGAGATGCTTCATATGGCTGTTTCAGGAGCAGAGTTCCATTGTTTTGCCACACGAGGCGCAATGCCTAGCACCCCCCCGCCCCCATACCTCCGCAGACCGGCCCCGCCCCCTTGAAAGGGATCTGTATGTCTAAATTTCGCGGGCACTTTTCGTAAAAATCCCGCCATTTTTCCAGAAGTGCCGATTTTGCTGGCACTTTTGTTAAAATCGTGGTATTTTTACCAAAGTGCTGATTTCGCGGCAAATCGCGGCATCGCGAAATCGCGAAATCCTGGAGGGTCTGACTAATGGAAGATATGTGATAGTGAAAGGGAAATTACGTGGCAGGCAGATAACACTTGTAAACACATATGGACCGAACACGGACACGCCAGAGCTCTTCCGTGAGGTTTGGCGACACCTACATATCGGCACTGATCAGATACTACTATGGGGAGGTGATTTTAATGTTGCGCTAGACGATGCAGTTGAAAGGTCAGGGGACACAACAGAACGCCACACGCATACCAGGACCGAATTGCTAGATATTATGTCCGATTTGTCCCTGAAAGATATCTGGAGGGTACGACACCCCGGGATCCCAGAAGCAACACACACATCTGCACATCATGCAAGTTGGTCAAGAATTGACTACTGGCTAGGTTCGGATGACATATTATTATGGACACGTGACATAGAACACTTACCCAGGACATTGTCAGATCACAACCCTGTCAAGTTGTTGTTATGCATTCCAAATTATGTACCTCCACCTTACAGCTGGCGTTTCAATAATGGCGCACTAACAGATCCCATATATGTAGACACCATCAGAAAAGCGATAAAATAATACTTCCGACTTAATACAGATACCACGGAAGACACTGGAATACTGTGGGAGGCGTTCAAGGCGACCATAAGGGGGGGGTGTATAAGCACGACAGCTGGCATTCTCAAAGACATCAGGACACAAATTTCACGTTGTGAATCCACACTTCGAACCCTGGAACACCAATATGATCTGACACCAACACCATCAATACTGAGCGACATTAGAAACACACTCACGGAACACCAGCAATTTGCTGCGGATGAGATCAAATACTTAAGCAAGAAACACGTGGCTAGGTCGTACGGAGAAGGTGGTCGTCCAGGTAGAGCTCTTGCTACTAAAATATGCACTGGCCACAAACAACACATCATCACTAAAATTGTTGGGGCTGACGGGCTAACATACACTGATCAGACTGACATTTTACAGAACTTCGTACACACTTATCAAGACTTATATACATCACGCCCAGTGTCCTCACAACATGACACACTGCAATACTTGGATGATATCGCTATCGCTTGGCTGTCCGACAACCAGTGACAGTATCTGACACAACCATTGACGAAAGAGGAAATAGCTGAAACAATAGCGTCCCTGCCAAATGGAAAAGCACCGGGGCCTGATGGATTCACGTGCGAATTCTACAAAACATTCAGCGACATACTATCACCATATCTAGTTGATATGTTCGGTGAAGCGCTCGAAGCCCAGATTCTTCCAGCAACGCTGAGAGAAGCCATGATAATAGCATTATTAAAACCAGGCAAAGACCCTGACGCCTGCAATTCATACCGCCCTTTATCGTTGATAAACGTGGATTCCAAAATCTTAGCCAAGGTCCTTGCCACACGCTTACAACCACTTATGTCCTCACTAGTACTACCAGATCAATCAGGTTTTATCCCCTCTAGGAAAACCACCCACAATACCAGAACACTCTTTGCCACTGCACATTATCTCACACCGTCCGCTAAAGCAGCGGCGGTTATGTTAGACGCTGCAAAAGCGTTTGACTCCATTGAATGGTCCTACCTGATAATGATTCTGCATAGGATGGGATTTCCGCGGCTCTTTATTCAATGGATACAATTACTGTATACCAAACAGACAGCGAGGATTAAAATCAATCGTTATGTATCGGAGGCCATTAACAGTGAAAGAGGGACGAGGCAGGGATGCCCCTTATCCCCCTTACTGTTTGCTCTAGCGCTAGAACCTCTAGCATGCATAGTGAGACAGAAACACCATCACCTGGCAATCCAATTTCCAAATAGACCGTTACACATTTCACTATATGCAGACGACATGTTATTGTACGTCAAAGACCCAATTGCCAACTTGGACCCACTCCTAAGAGTGTACACAAAATTTGGGGGGTTTTCAGGCCTGCAAATTAATTGGGACAAGTCTTCTATATTCCCTCTGACTGACTCCACACTACCACACATAACGGAATACCCACTGGAGTGGCAGACTGACCCCATACGATATCTGGACATTTGGTTCCACCGTGACCCAGAGGTGGTCATCAGAACCAATTATGGCAGGACAATTGACACACTCGAAGATAAAGTAACAAGGTGGATCCAACTCCCATTGTCACTGGCTGATAGAATGGCGATAGTGAAGATGGTGATACTCCCTAAAATACTCTACCTGTTCAATAACATCCCAATCCAACCCCCACGAGAGGTGTTTAAACGCATTACGTCGATGGTACTGAAGCTGATCTGGGCAGGTAGAAAAGCACAGATTAAGTTAGAAACGTTGACACTACCCACTCACAAGGGGGGTTGGGGTGTACCTGATTTTTGGTTATATTACCTCTGTGCTCAGGCCCAATTTGCCACACACTGGTACCATACAACTCCATATCTAACCCATGTAGCAATTGAGGAAGGTGATGCAGCGCCAATCCCCCTAGATGCCATAATCACACACGCCAGACCTCCACTTCAGGAACGCGACATAAACACTATTGATACCACAAACTCAGCTTGGCGATCTTTAGGCCGCATGATGCATAAGCTGCCACTCTACGCTCCGGCACTACCTCTACATCACCACCCAGAACTCTCTGTCACTAGGGAAGAAGTGGGCATGAATCTACTAAAACAGGTGGGCATCTACACAATGGGTGACATCTACAAAGATGGAGCATTTCTTACAGAGAGCGACTTAACATATATCCAGAACCAGACACTGCTCTTTCGTTTCACATTCCACAGGCTTAAAAGGGCGTTAAAACAACACTATCCGACCTTCCCGGACGAACCGCCAATAATGGACACTCTGCAATTATTGATCACCTCCACGAACACATCACACATGGTCTCGCGACTTTATGTACAAGCACAGACGGAATTAGGCCTCAGGGCAACCAAAGCACAGGACAAGTGGAACGAAGTACTTGACACACCGATAACGGAGAAGGAATGGGAAACATCCTGCACACTTACGGAAATGCTCACGCCAAATGGTAATCTACGCATTATCCATTTCCAATACCTACATCAAGTATATTACACACCGGCTCAACTCTGTAGATACGGATTACGGGAGGAAGCACGATGTAGGAGATGTGGTCAGGACCAAGCTGATTTTATACATTTAGCCTGGTACTGTGCGAAAATACAGGCTTATTGGATTGACGTGGTGGAAAGATTAACTGCAATGGTAGGTGTGCAGATTGTGTGCACGGCTACAAGCTGTCTCTTGGGGTTGCTACATAATGTGAAAGCGGCGAAGCGTAACTTTTGCGTTATAGCATTATTATTAGCCAAACGCAGAATTTGTATGTGCTGGGACGGCCCAAACACACCCTCGATAAAACAGTGGATGAAGGACATGTCATATTGTCAGGACACTCTTCGCACATACGAGGAGACCCTTCCCCCGAGATCTAGACCTAGAGACTACTGGTCCTACCTCACGGCTTACTTAAACACACAAGTAGAGGATTGAAGGACACACGGGGCTACTGCACACCCTTGATAATTAGAATCAGTAACGCTAACATGAGGTTTCACACACGTCACAACACAGATTGGTGGGGCTGGATATGGAATGCAGTAGTGGACTGATCTGGTTAAGTTATGTACTGTTAATTAAAGATAACTGTAAAAACTAAGACCAACTGATTTTGAAAACGCGGCCGGCCCAAAGTGGTTGTAGGCGACATGCTGTGTATTTCCTGAGTTGTTGTTTATGATACTAGCTCATTTTTCCTTTAATATAACCGCAACAGCAAGCTGCCGGCCTACTCAAGGCTGTGGGCACTAGGCTGTTTACAATATGTGCATATCAACAATAAAGGTCTTAATAAAAAATAAAAAATAAAAAAATCATAATTAAGAATCATAGGTACATATTCCAGGTACCGGCGTATTTTCACCTGGCCAACAGTAAGTGCAACAATTCTGTATAACATAGACCCGGGCATAACACTCAGTCACATTCACTACAAATTCTGCGAGGACACAACAAAGCCTGAAATTTCCTTATCTACCCTGGCCCCCATGGGAACGTGCTGAGGCTGTGTAGGGGTGTCAGTGATATCCTGCATGGCCAGCAGGTATGCCTGAAATGGTTGCCAAATATCCATGGGCCTAGCTGCATGTGGCTGCAGTTGTGCGTATGTGTCACCATTAGTGTTGCAGTATGTCATACTGCGTAGCCATGCATGCAGAGTGGTGGTGCGCCTCCCACCCCAATTGATGGCGACTTCACGTTTAGCAATAATGAGTGCAATTGAGACAAATCGACGCTTGGATTTGGGGAGGTCTTGCATGTACCCGAGGAGCCATCAAAGGCGTTGGCGTATTCTCCATGTCAATCATATGGGAAATTTCCCCAAAGACTGATCTCCAATAGCCCTCTATCTTGATACATGTCCATGTACTATGTGCGGAGTCTGCCTTTGGGTATCGACATCTCAGGCATGCATGTTGGCGAGAGGGGTCTATACGATTCATTTTGTTAGGCGTCATTTACGCTCTCCATAGGAATTTAAAATGCAGGAGCTTGTGCCAATGGTTAGGAGAGACACAGTATATTTGTGTACAGCACCTACCCCACTGCGCATCCGTGATTGGGTGTCCAAAGTTGTGATCCCAAGCGGTCCGCACCCCAATATCCCGACAGCGAAGCATTGCCACTGCCCCTTTATACATCCTGGCCATAAGATGATTCCCATCTCCATCCTTAATTACCCCTGTCAGTGATGGGAATTCAGGGGGTTCTAATGGATAACTAAACATACTCACCCTCAATGCCCTTTGAAGCCTCTGTAACACAAAGTGATCCATTGTGGTGGCATCACGGAGCGTGAGTCCTCCATGCACGAAAAGATATGACCTTTGGGGAACAAGTCACCAAACATTACAAGGTGAAATTTAGCCAATGTGCGCTGTACCAATGCCTCCTGCAAAATGGGGTCCAACCATTACCCGCTAGAGGCAATGCGGAAAAATATAACAAGCAGGACCCAGTTACCCGTAATAGTTTATGCCATGCCCAGCTGGGTGTGGACAATGTTTGAATATTGTGTGGGTCATGCGGAAACCCAACCGGTATCAGGGTGTTTAGTGGAGCCGGAAGTACCAGATCGGCCTCCGGTCTGTGGTACGGTATCCTGACATCTGCATGGTCCCAGTGTCGGGCAAAACTCACCTGCGCTACCAAATAGTGAATCCAAAGGTTTGGTACCCCAAACCAACCCTTCTCATACAGCAACATTAAGGTATCCCAACCTTTGAGGGCTGTTTCCCCCCCACACCAGCCGTATCAACTGCATTTGGAGGTCTGTGAAGAAGCTATTATACAACAGGATAGGTATGTTTTGGAAAACATATACAAATTGGGGAAGAACAACCATCTTATTTATAGCTATTCTGCCCACCATTGACAGGGGTAACGTCAACCACCGTTCTATGTTACATCCCAGCTGCTCCATAACCGGGTCGTAATTCAGCAGGAGGATACAATCCTTTTCTCTGTGGATGTGAATTCCAAGATATTTCACAGAGTCAGCACGCCACACCAGTGGGTATTCCACTGTTCTGTTGCAGGGCACCACCATCAGTTGAAAGACCATGGACGCCTCCCAATTAATGCGCAAACCTGACAGAGTACCATATCTTGTCACTTCCCCGAGGAGTGGTGTAAATTTGTCATCCGGGTGTCTTACATATAGTATGATATTGTCTGCATAGAGTGTGAGAAGTAGGGGACCTGTATCGACCTGCAGCCCCCAATGGCTGTGCCTCTCCTGGAGATGCCGCACCAATGGATCGAGTGCTACCACAAATAACAGGGGAGAAAGAGGACACCCCTGTTGCATCCCCAAGTTAGTTTAAACACATTAGTTAAAGTTCCATTGAGTCGGATACGCATTGTGATTAGTGTCTACAACAATTTAACAACCGCCAGGAACCGTTCCGGCAATCCGAAACTTCAGTTAATGTTGATTTTCGGAAGGTCCTTTTCAAATACTAACAAGTCTGCTTATATTTGCTTTGAGAATTATTTTTCATAGAATGCATTACTTCAAGCCTTCAAGTTCTTCTTAGTGCCCAGGACAGTACAAATTGCTAGCTCATATGCTCTAGCATTGCTCACAAGACTACCTGCATACACCCTCTTAAATATCTAGTTCCAGTTTTACTAATGCTTTGTGCTGGACTTGCATCTCAACAGGGACTGAATCTGGAGCAACAGGTTTGAGTGGAACTTACTATCCAACACAAACCAGGAATTCCTTTGGACAGCTCCCCAAAGTAACACAAAGTTGCACTATGTGCTACTTTATGCCAAGGGAGCATTCCATCGGTGCTACATGAGTCTTCCCATGCAACCACTATGCAGTTTGACGCAAATCCTGATCTAATAATTTGTAGATAGTGCTGCATTTTACAGAACACATACTAAGCAGGAGACATCTTAAAAGATATTTTTTGTACTGAAAGGAGAACGCACACACACACCCTTGTACTATAGCACAAGGATGTTTCTGTTGGCACATGGCACCCAAAAGTGCGGCAGTGCTGCTAGAGAGAAAAAATGTGTCATATCATTGCAGATATGGGACATTTTTTTCTACCTCTATTCGACTCAAAGTAGTGCAGCTGGTTTGGTTGCTGTGCTGCCTTGCTTAAAATATTAATAAATCCTGGCACCAACAAATGCACATTTTACTTTCATGCACTCTGCCTTTGCACCTGAGTTTCCATATCAGATGTGTCTAGTCCAGCTCTGATATGTGGTCTGGAGATGTTTGCCAGAAATTGCTGATATTTCGAACATGTCTATCCAGCATGCACCCAGCTGATTTCTCCATTCATGGTGGGAGTGTTCATTACCCTGCTGAACCTGCCTTCTGAAAGGGACCCTAGGCTGCAGCCATTGGACCCAAGGCACAAACACTAGAATGAAGAGCTGCCGTGGATGAGACAGCAGTTGCCCCATTTAAGGGACGCTGCAGTCCCGCATATTTGGGGCTGTGCCCAACTGATTTTGCTGTTCCTGATGGGAGCGTTCCTCACCCTGCTGAACCTGTCTTCTGAAAGGGACTCTGATCTGCTGCCATCCGACCTATGGCACAAACACTAGGGTGGAGAGTTGCCATGGATGAGGCCGACGGGGACTTCCAGTCCCACAACTTGCCCTGATACCACACCTGAGGACCATTTGCCCCATGTAAGGCCCGTGTCAGTCCCGCAGCACAGGTGGCGCATGGGCAAAGCCCAGGCCAAGGGCGGGCCTGTCCTGCACCCGTCAGTGGCTGAAAGAGGCTGGGCCACATCTCCGTCATATATATCTAAGGCCTAGATTGTCTCTATGTGGATTAAACCAGATTAGAACAATTTACCTATATCTACAGCTTTTGGCCACACCCAAACTGTGCTTTCTTGTTTCTCCTTTTGTATCTGGGATTTTAAGCACCACCAAATAGAAATGTTTTGTTATGTTATGTTATGTTATGTTATATTTATTTTTATATAGCGCGCGGCGACTCAAAAAGAGTATCCCGGCGCTTTAGCAGCGAGACCTACGACGAGATAACATAACACAGCAGTAAAACAAAAAAGGGGAGTTCAGTAAAAAGAAGGAAACTAAGCCTATAAAGTAAACAACCAGGTCTTTAGACCCTTCCTAAAAGCAAGTAGGCTAGTGGCGCCCCGAAGTGTCAGCGGTAGAGAGTTCCACAGCTGTGGTGCCAGCAATCCAAAGGAGCGACCTCCAATGCGAGCTCTTTTCACACGTGGCACCACCGCCAAGAACTGTGACTCCGATCTGAGAGCGCGGGCCGGATGATAAAAGGCCAATCTCCTTTGGAGGTACTTCGCGCCCCCGGCATGAAGGGCTTTATAGGCCAGAGTCAGCGCTTTAAAGATGATATGCTTACGGATAGGCAGCCAATGTAAGGCCTGCAAGAGACCCGCAACCCTAGCTCGCCTATTTAAGCCATAGATGGCTCTCGCCGCAGCGTTCTGCGCAACCTGGAGCCGCTGCAACAGATACTCTGGCAGGCCCAGGTAGAGGACATTAGCATAGTCCAGCCTGGACCCGATCAGAGCCTGCACGGTCAGTTTCCGATGTTCTTCCGACAAAAGGGGTAGAAACTTCCTCAGCACCTTGAGGAGGCCAAAGCAGGTGCCCGTCACCCCCAAGATCTGGGCTCTCATCGTCAAGTCCTTGTCCATCTTGACTCCCAGATTCTTAGCAACTAAAGATGGACGGGATGGTGGAAACATGTTGGTGGGCCACCAGATTTGCCAGTCAGGGTCCAACGCACACCCAAAGAAGAGAACTTCAGACTTCTCAGAATTGCACTTGAGGCCACTCAAATGAAACCATCTAAAGACAGCCTCAAGGCAATCCCGGATGCTCTCTCCATTAAAATCTCCTCCACTCTTACAAGAGAAGAGGAGCTGTGTGTCGTCAGCATAGGACACGATCCGAGCCCCGAAAGACTCCGCCAATGCCGCCAAAGGGGTCATAAAGATGTTAAAGAGGGTCGGGCTCAAAATAGAGCCCTGCGGGACCCCGACACCCAATGGCGGCATCACAGCAGAGTCCGGGGAGGCCCAGACCGTTTGTCGGCGGTCAGCTAGAAATGATGAGAACCAGCTGAGCACCGTCCCCCTTAGGCAAATCTCATAGAGTCTAGAAGGCCATCATGGGGGACGGTGTCAAAGGCCGCCGACAAGTCCAACATGACCAGCATGGCCTTGCCCCCAGAGTCTAGTACCCCTTTAATGTCTTCCGACACCTCCAGGAGCGCTGTCTCTGTGCTGAGGTTAGGGCGAAAGCCCGATTGGGTGGCATGCAGGATCTCGTGCGATTCCAGAAAACTGGAGAGCACCGTATGTATATGCTTCTCCAAGATTTTCATAAGGGCTGGCAAGAGAGAGATCGGTCTATAATTGACCAAAGCCTCAGGGTCGAGGCCAGGCTTCTTCAGCAGGGGGATGACCATTGCCTGCTTCCATGCTTGCGGAACCAGACCCTGGCTTAACGAAAGGTTCAGAAGTGGATTGACCAGTGGATTTAAGGCTTCCGCCATTTTTGATAGAAACTTAGCCGGGCAGGGGTCCAAGGGCGATCCAGATTTAAGCGTGCCCATCAGCCCTAAGGAAGCAGAGGCTGAAATGGGGGGGAAGATTGCCAGCGTCGGGCCTGATGAAACCGCCAGACGCGAGCCATCCTCGGTGCAAATTGACCCTACAGGCGCCACCAAATGAAAAGAGTCCTGGATGAGCTTTATCTTGCTGGTGAAAAAGTTAGCAAGATCCGCAGCCCAGGACTTAGGGGGCAAGTCTCGGGAAGCATTGGAGCGGGGAGCTGTAAATTCTCTCACTATGGAAAAGATTTCCTTACAGGAGTTAGAGGCAGCCTCTATTCTCCCAGCAAGATAAACCTTTTTTCCAAGGCGAATGTCCCGCTGATATGCCTTAACCGCTGTCTTGTAGAGCAGTTTTGCCTCAGGATCATATTGAGAGCGCCAGGCTCTTTCCGCCACCTTACAAATCTGTCGGGCGGTCGACAATGCCGCAGTGAACCAAGGGGCCGAAACCCGTTTCGGTGTTAAGCGGGGGGCCATCACTGGGGCAAGGTCGTTAAGCCTGTCCAACAGCCAGGCCTGCAGAGCTTCCAGGTCCTTCTCCAGATCTCCTGAGAAGGGGCACGGATGATCCAGCGCCGCCTGGGCGAGCATCGCCGGGGTCACGGAATGATAAGCCCGGAGGGCGCGACACTGTTGCTGAGATACGGAATTGGCAGGTCTCATTATGCCTTTAACCAAGAATTTGACTAGCCTGTGGTCTGACCAGTGAACCAGTTTTGTTGCTTGCTTTAGGAATGTTTTGTTAAAAGTAATGGTTTTAGAAACCTGATTTTTTAATGTGACTGCTGTTTAATTGACTCTATGAGCTATTTGATCATTTATCCAGGCTTGTTTGTTTTTGTTGGAAAATTTTATTCTGCCCTTGTATAATTTTTCTCTGAAAGTCAAATAAAAGTTTTAATGATTGTTTTTCTTGATTTTCAGATGTTTCCAATTATAAAGAATTTGGGAGAAAGCTTGGCAAATAATGTTCAGAAAAAAACAGAACAAGATAAACCCTTAGATATGAAACTGTAAGTAGCAAATTAAAGCATGTTAACCATGGTTGTGCAGCGGGTATGCTGCAATTCTTCAAGAGTTAAGAGGAAAGGTGTAATTTGTAACAAGTGTTGTGAATGGAAAGGTAATCAATAATAAATTCCTAGGCAATACACAATTCATCAAATATAACAACACAACATAAAAGTAAGGGATAGTGAGAAGGTCAGGTCACGAAGGAGGGCATACAATTTAGCTAGAAGTAGGTGCAAGAGGGAAATTAAGGAAAAGGCCTGGACCGATTTATATGAAGCCTCGCAAAGGAGAGATTCCTCCCCTTTTTAGAGTGCTGTTAAGGCACCTTTTTTTAGGACGGGGAAGGCTATCACCGAAGACTCATGGGTGGATTTCTTTTCAGGGGTGTACAACCCAGGGGGCAAAGATAAAATAGTAGCCACCGAGCACGGTCCTCAGGCGGAGCTAGCAAAATTCTTACCAATTATTATTTATATTACAAATGAGGAAGTACTTGCAGCTATAGGAAATAGTAAAGGAGGCAAAGCGCCGGGCCCGGACGGGACCCCGATCGATCTATACAAATACTCGCCCGAGCTCTGGTCCCCATTACTAACTCGTGTCCTTGAAGCCAGCTGTGAGAGGGGCTTTATTAAATCCTGGTCCGAGTCTATAATTATTCCCATCTTCAAAAAAGGGGGTCGGGAAAATCCTGCATGCTACCGCCCCATATCCTTGCTCGATTCATTTATGAAAGTCACTGGCAGGGTGATTCTTAATCGCTTACAACAATGGGCGGAAGACAACAATGTCCTTAGCCCAGTGCAATATGGGTTCAGGGAGGGGCGGGGCACTGTAGAGCAGGTGTTGAACTTTTTCATCCTACATGGGAAATACACTCAGGCCAAGAGTGGTAAATTGTTTGCGGTCTTTGTCGACCTAACCGCGGCATTTGACTCTGTAGTTCATAGTCGGTTATTGCAGATTTGAGCAGACTTAAAGGTAGAGAAAGCACTTATATTATTTTTAAGACAACTTTGTGCGGGGTCTACTGCTAAGGTGAGGTTTGGTTTAAAAGGGGAGTGTACCAAGCCTTTCCACGTGAGAAAAAGAGTTAGGCGAGGCTGTGTCCTCGCCCCGTTCCTCTTTTCTTTATACACTAATGACTTGAAAAAGGAACTGGTGGCTAGAGTAAAAGACTCCCCGCAGGTTAAAAATAACCAGATTGTTTCGCTCTTATATGCTGACGACCCCGATTTAATGGCGAGAACCCAAATTGGTCTTCAGAGGGCATTAGACACTATATAGATTTTATGGATAATCGGGGACTGAAACTTAGGGGTCAATTCCGATTCGGGAAAAACCGCTCTGAATAGCCGTTCTGAGCCTTTTTCCCGTACGAATCTTACCCTGCAACGTCCCCCGTACGTACGACGAAGTACGATTCGTACTAGGAGCCGTACTCCGTACGAGTCGTACAAGACACCGTACGACTCTAATCACCGTACGATTCTCCCTCGGAACCCGCTGTATGCGACATATGTACGGGTGGCGGCTGGTTTTTACGACCCAGCAAGTACGATACGTGCCGGGTATGCACCGTACGACCCTTTTTCTACAGGAGCAGAAAACAGCCGTAAAAGCAGAGTTCACGCCGAAACAGGTACGGAACGGCCCCCCGGGTACGGTGCGTACCCCCCATGATCGCAGGGGTACGCACCGTACCCCTGCGATCATGGGGTGTACGAGCCGTACCCCCATTGTACGATCGGTGTACGAGCCATACCCCCATTGTACAATCGGTGTACGAGCCGTACCCCCAATGTACGATGGGGGTACGAGCCATACCCCCAATGTACGATGGGGGTACGAGCCATACCCCATGTACGATCGGTGTATGAGCCGTACCCCATGTACGATCGGTGTACGAGCCGTACCCCAATGTACGATGGGGGTACGAGCCGTACCCCATGTACGATCGGTGTACGAGCCGTACCCCTATTGCATGATGGGGGTATGGCTCGTACACCAATCGTACATGGGGTACGGCTCGTACACCGATTGTACAATGGGGGTACGGCTCGTACACCGATCGTACATGGGGTACGGCTCTTACACCGATCGTACATGGGGTACGGCTCGTACACCGATCATACAATGGGGGTACAGCTCGTACACCGATCGTACAATGGGGGTATGGCTCGTACACCCCATGATCGCAGGGGTACGGTGCTTACCCCAGCGATCATGGGGTGTACGGACCGTACGGTGCGTATGTGTTTGTGTGCTTTTCCGTACGACTCGCCCTTACCTGACGTGGACCGTACGAATCGCGTCCTCATACCCCGGTCCCGATCGTACTCGTTGGGTTGTACGGCATGTGTACGAGTCCTTCGGTATGTGTACGAGTCGTACGGTTCACGGTTTCAGCCTTGCAATACGTACGGATCGCAACGATTCGGACGGATTCACGGAATACGGATCGTACTTCGCGACTCGGACGGACGGGTACGATTCGTACGGAAAGGGCTCCGGATACAAATCGTACGTACGGTTTTTTTCCCGAATCGGAATCGACCCCTTAATGTCAAGAAAACCTTTGCGATGTCCTGCGGGAATGGTAAAAATAGACCTTGTCCCCTGGTTGACAATAGCTCCTACTAAAAGATTTTCTTATTTAGGTATCCTTCTAGAGGACTCAGGATCCTGGGGACCAGCTATAAAAAACAGAGCACTGCTGTTTAAAAGATCAATAGCGGCAGTAATGATTTTCGCCAAAAAGATGGGTAAAAGGCCTCCTGAAATTTTATAAAAAATTTATCAGGCTAAGTGCACCAGTATTGCTACATATGGAGCAGGAGTCTGGGGGTTTGGTGACGTATCACCTGTTCAAAGGGTAGAAAACGCATTTTTAAGATTTATTTTAGTCACGCCTCAAAGTACAGCTGTTTTTAACTGTCACAGCGAACTGGGGATTCGCTATAATAGTGATGTAATTAAAATGCAACCCCACACACTGGCACAGAGTCTGGACCTCAGTTGATCTAGTTTTAAATCAAGAAATAATCAAAGATTCTATGGGCTTAGACCGGGTCTCAAGGATCCCATGGTTGAATTATATTTGCAACCTCACTATATATATGGGGAGGCCCGAGTTTTATAGTAATCCAGTCTCTTTAAATACCATTACCAGGAAGGAGTTAAATGTACTTTGTTCTTATCATTTTGAGTCACTAAGGTTAGGGCTGGAGCTAAATAAAAAAACTGTAATTCAACACCAGCTCACCCTGGTTTCAACCTCAATTCAACCTTATTTGGTCTGGTGTCAAGAGGGTTATGATAGATACATCTTGACCAGATTTAGATTTGATCTTTTTTTTCGTTTGATTACCTTTCCCAAAATTAATGATTGGTCCAGAAACCTTTGTAAATGTCCGTGCGATAATCAATCAGAACAATCTACTGTCCACGTGATTTTTGTTTGTAAATTTTATTCCTTAGAAAGGACAACATGGATTAAACCTTTTTTAAAACAGGGTTTATGGCGAAAATGTCGACCGGCTCTAGTATTTTTAAAATTATTAAACGATATGTATTGTGTTGGTATAATGATAGTTTTTTAAAAAAGTATCTTGAGGAAAAGGAAAAGTTTAATCTGTTCTTAAAATGTTTTTATGGTCATATAACTGAAATGATTTGTAACTTTCCTGACTATATTAACTGATGATGAACTGTCGCTTTTATGATTTTATAAACATGTGTAAAATGGAGTAAAGCTTTCTACTACTACTTCATAAAAGTAATAAATATAAGAGACTCAGTGTAAAGACCCCAAAAATCTATTTTAAGGTCAATTTTTAATATTATTTAATTAAATTCAATAATAATTTCAAAACAATTCCTATTTAAAAAGACATTATATTATGACATTACATAATACAATAATTGTGCCAACAGTATTTTAATTTCTCAATACATGAATGACATATATAAAATACAATTAAAACCAAGGGTGGCAGAAAATAAATCTTCGACACGCGTTTCGGCGCAATTTGCGCCTTCGTCAGGAATGCCACATAATTACTTTAAAAGCTTTTTAGCTGGCCTTCTGCTGGATAAGTTGATTCACCGCTTTGATATATTTAGTAAAATTCAATCCTAAGTTTCTACGTTGCGGGTACGTTTATAAGTATTTCTCTCTCAAGCCTTTGTTGCTTCATAAACCGAATATTTTGCTTTTTACATTATCGAATTCAAAGATAAAATTGCGTTAAGAACTGGCTGTCCACATTGATGGCGAACATTCGTTGTTTTTAATTAGGTTCCTATTTGATGATAAACCAACAATGGCGGATTGCTGTATAAAATGGTCACAAACATCTGATCGATATCACTTCTTTCATCAAAGTTATGCACTTCTCTATGATTTAAATACCAAAGGTATACAATAGAGTGAAAAATTCTGATGGTCCTACGAGAATTGAAAGTGTGTGGGAAATATTGGGATTTAAGACTGGGAGCCATATTGAGCTTTGTCTATTGAGAGTTAAGTTTGTGTAAAGTGGGAATTGTGATTTGATCAATACTCTCTGAGGCTTGATTCACAAATCAAGTCCTACTCTCAATCTTGGATTATCATGTCCATCCAGGGTAGGGAGCAAGCATTTACAAATGCACCAGATACCATCTTTGTGATCCATACCACTAGTAATCTTAAGTTTATTTCTATTTGTGTACCTTGACCACTCCTACACGTATTGGTGTTAGAAAGAGCCAAATTGTCTCTTTCACATACAGTTCTCTATAATCTCCCTCAAAAATTGGCCCACACTTTGAGTTGCTATATATCATACCATTTGTTTATTGAATATAATTAAAGCTATTCACATAAAGCTTGAAGAGCTTCCCTTCAAACCTCATCATTTCACATTATAAATCTGGTTTCGGTGGTTTAAGTCCTGGCTTAAAGTCCTGGCTGCCAGACCATCTGAAGTACTCTCACTTCCAGGTTCAAGGGGCGAGTGCTACTAGATACTTCAATTAATTATTCATTTGTTTACTCCTGGACAGACTTTACCACGAAAGGGGTCTTCAGTATAGTGGGTCTGAGCACACAGATCATGGTAAACACCCCTCTTAGTGGAGAATCAACCCTATCCAGGTTCTTACTAGAGTGGGGTAATTAACAGCTCTCTGCTAGTTTGGACATGTTTGCAGTATACTTCCTAAGCATCCTGTTTCATATCACTTTATACAGTCTGGGTGAAAATGCATTCTCAGCACCCCTAGGGGGATCTGATTCTGGCCATTATTTCCAAGCAACCACCCATCAAAATGTCCTGGTAATTCAAACGATTACTCCTCACAGACTCAGGTGGTCTATGTTCTCTCCTGCTCCTCATGTCTGAACATCAATGGAGCAGTGTTCCATCTGGGTGCTTACTCTGCTACCTGCAGATGTACGGTTTCCTGAGGATGTTAGAGGCCTCTACCTCATCAGAGCTTCTGGGGCAACTAGAATCCATCTCACCTCTGAATAAGCAAATCCCCCTTCCCAACACTGCGCTAACACTAAGGTACTCTAGATTCACTCTGGGCTCACAGTCACCTCAACTAGTCATTCACCTGTCCTGCCTGGTGCCACTCACCAGTCAACATCAGAAGTGCTCTAAAGCAGTGGCCTCTGTATGAATACTTTGGGACCACAACAAAGCTTGTGGGGAATCTCTCACATAAATGATTCACTACTCCTAGGGGGTAACTTACCTGGGTGGAGATGACTCCAGGAGCTTTGGACTCCTCTTACACTAACACTGAGAGGGGTGTGGGTAGTGATATAAATTTCAAAACTGCCATGGACCTAGTCTATTCTTTGCTTTCCTTTTTTGTAGGACACCTGACAGAGCCAACTGTTCTGTCCTTAATTCAGTGAAGCATGTGAAACATCCACACTACCATGACATAGAAAACTCCCATATTTCTAAGCACAGTGATGAACTCTAATGAGTGTAGGAGAAATCCCACATTTACCCACCTCTGTATAATATGGTGTGCAGCATCTGCTTAACTGGTGCTAGTTCAAAATCTTGTCAACAAACCTCCCTGTTGGATCGAGCTATTGGGCTCTGGTGAACAGTAGGATTGTCGTTGGCGATTTGCCTAGGATTGTCTTTGGTGATTTGCTTACAAGTAGTTGTCCTGCTTTTGTTGGTTGAAGGAGAAGACAGATGTTTTCCTTCAGTAATAGCTATGTTAAAAACAATCTGTGATTTTGGGTTTTTACTCCAGTTCTTTGAGGCTGCAGATGGATTTGTCTTTCATTAGTACCAATATGGGCTAGGAGGTTGTAATACTAGATTGGGCTTGTAGGAAACCACATGTCCATGTTAAAAAGCATGGGCAAGAGCCTACAGTACCATGCCTGGTGCAACATAGTTGGGATTGCGAAAGTGGCCCAATTATTTTAGAAGGATGATTTCATCTTTTTTAGAATTAGACTGGTGATTTGAATCTAGTATTGTAGTCATTATCATTAGTTTTTTTACCTATTGGAAGTGAATTAATCCTATATTAGATTTCATTAGAAAGAAATCTAAATTTCAAATATTATTTTTGAGGTATAATATATTCATGTAAAAAAATCCACATGTTCATTCATTACAGCTTGTTCTGCAAGCCGTTTTTTGAGGCTACCTCAGCACTTTGATAATCAGTTACATAATCCATTGCCTATATGGAACGATTCTCCAAAAATAAATGCACTCTTGATTTTCATTCTACAAATGAGCTGGCATCTATTGATTTTAATTTTTGTGCTTATAATGATTTTCCCAACCAACGATGTGAAATACCTACCGGGAAGAGGTGATGGGAAAATTGGAGCAGGTTACTTACAGAACAGTTTTACTCAAACTAAAATAATGCCTTTTGGGACTGTACATACGCCCCCAAAAGTGAAAAATTATAAACTTGAATACCTATCTCTAACGCTCATTGAAAGGCAAATTGTCACTGCTTGGAAACCCCAGTAGCTACGAAGAGTACAGAACTGGTTGGAGCTGACAATTCATTGGGCAGGGATTGAATTAGCCCGAGCGGGAAATCACAAAGATCTGGGTAAGTTAATAAATACTGCCACAAAGGAATGACATCCCCCTCAAAGGACTGCTTGATCCTTCAGGTATCCCAGAGGATGTGGTGGAGCATCATTCATGCACGTATGGCACAATGGGCCATGGAAAGTGGGCCCAAGTTAGAATTTTGAGGCATCCTCAGATAGCAGACTAAAGAAATGGAATGCAGTGAAGGCTTTGTAATAGGCTACTTATTGATTTCTTTTGGTCATCCATAGCTTCTCTTGTAGCCCAATGCTACCCTCCCCCAGCCGATGTACCCACCAACCCACTAATTAATAATTGAGATGCACAACCCATTGATATGTTGTAATGTTGCTGTGTCATTTCTTATGGCTGCTGACAATGTCACATGTATCTCTTCAATATGTAACCTTATTTGTGGTGACAACTTCCATAAAACTAAGGAGCAATGATTTAGGCCTGCCATTGCAGATCTGTATGTGCAGTTTATACTGCCATAGCGACTTTACAAGATAAACCTCTTGCCAGGCCTAAACCTTCCCTTTTCTACATATAATTCACCCCTAAGGTAAGCCCTAGATAACCCAGGGGGTAGGTGGTCAATATATTCATAAGGCAGGACATGTACTGTTAAGTTTTACGTGGAAACTCCCAAATGTGTTTTTCACTATTGCAAGGCCAATCTCTCCCATAGGAAAACATTCGGATTACCTTATTACATTTTTCAAGTATAACTCGCTTGTGAAGAGATAGACCCTTCAAGTTTGGTGTCTCTGGAATCACAATTTAAAAACACAACTGATAGTGAAGTCAGATTTGAAATTGCCATTCTGAAAATACCACTTTTAGAAAGTTGTTTTAACATGAGGGGTTGGGCCTATATATCAGCCAAAAGCTATACCACTTATAGTATGCAAACATTGAAGCGCCTAGGTTGGATTCAAATACCACACTTAATTTCTTTTCTTTAGGGATCAGGATATGAGTTTGCCTGAAACCTAGGTTTTAATATTTATTTGACTTATTCTTAGCCGTTCCTTTCTACCGTTTTTTTGTCAAACTCATTACATCACATACATCATTGGATATATATGCCCTCTTGGGCCTTTTTCCAAAAGGATTTTCAATTCTTACAGTTATAAACATTACAAAAAACATATTGTAAACTCAGTCTAAAGTAAAATAGCTAATGCAAATACACTTGTGCAATGGATTAGCTAATGCAAATACATGCAGAATTTGCGTTCTAGACAATTAAATAGGCGATCAAGCGGGGAATGCCACACACGTCCAAAGTCCCAAAAGCTGGAACTATTACGAACGAAATACGAGCAAACTAAAGGTATTTGAAACATCAAGATATCCTCCATAATGTAACATGTGGAGACATAGCAACTTTAGTTACAGCTTCCGAATTTTTCCCGTAGAGTGCAATGAAGTAGCAAAGCAGGTGTGAAAGAGAATACGGCCCCCTTTTGGAACCCGCCACGGTGAAACAAACTAAGGGAGTAATATCAAAGTAGAATGAAGGCAGGTAAAAATGTACTCAAGAATCTTAAAAAAATTGAAAAAGATGGTAAACTTCTTACAATATTCGATTTTTTGCTCTTCTCCCCTGAACAGCCAAATATTTATAAATTCAAGAAAAGGATAAACTGAGACACAACCACAGTGTTATTTCACATTATCAACCAAAATCCTTGCATCATATAAGGTAGGAGAGCGATTCTGACAGGAAAACTAGAAATGTAATCTCGGCCACAAAAACAGATATAATCTATTTTTTTAAACTTCTATATACTTTATCATTTCAGTTAAGAACCAGCCTTGGTCCTGAGGAGACTTCAAATTAATGAGGTTGAAACACATTGACTTTCTTCCGCTGGAAGGGAGTTGAACTTAAATATTTAACCTGTTTTTTTGAGGCAACCGAGAACAGTGTCAGCTGTCCTCTTACAAACTCAACAGGCAATACAACCACTTGACGAATAGCCGTTAATCAAGAGTCTTATATAAATATTGATATTGAGTACTGACTCTTATGTTTATAAAGTGCAACACTGGTATGGTTTGAAACTCCTGACTCATGTGGCCCAAGGTACTAAAATATTTGTATTAGCTAATCAATTGTAACAAATGTATTTGCATTAGCTATTTTACTTTAGACTGAGTTTACAATATGATTTAGAGGTTTTTTTGTAATGTTTATAATTGTATGAATTGGCAACCTGTTTTGTAAAAAGACCAAAGCGGGCATGTAAACCCAATGATGTATGTGAATTAATTAGTTTGGAAAAAAAAATAGAAAGGAACTACTAAGAATGGGTAAAAGAGAAAAGAAAACCAAGGTTTCAGGCAAACTCATATCCTGATCGCTAAAGAAAAAAAATTAAGAATCCAGCCTAGACACTTCATTGTTTACATTTAGAAAGCTGTCATTTTCTTACTTTAGCTATTTGGTGGCTGCTACCTGCCTCTGATACATGTCTGGAGAGGTGACAGCTGCTCGTTGTGTATTCTCCCTATACAGCCACACACAATGGGAACTTAGGTGTGACTTGATGAGCCATCCTGGGGAGATCGGAGGTAGTAACTGGAGCCATCCTCACTCACACCTGAATAGGTTGTGTCCTGCCCACACAGAAAGAGCTGCATAATTAATCACTTCTTAGCTTCTCCGTCCCTTTTACACCACATCATTGCTACTACCATCAAGCCCGTTCTCTCTCAGATCATTCACATATAACTGCGACAATGAGGCTGCGCGCCTCCCCTTCCCAGGGCGATGCTATACTGCGTTCCCCACGCACGGTAAAGCTGATTCAGATGGTGATTAAGGACTATTTGCCCTAAACAATAGTTGTGTGTATTTTCAGACCTAAGTTTGGGAAGCCCTAGAGTTGGTGATTTGTGGGGAATTTTTAGCTATCGCTGCGGCTGAGAAGACGGACGAACAGGTGGACTTTGAGAGAAGAGGCTCAGAACTAGAGGCTATCCATAAAAGGTCTGGCGCCCCCAGGGTCTGGAGGGAATTGGAGAAGATTCGATTGCAGCTTAAACAACTAGACTTGGACCGCGTGGAGTATGCTATGTTAGGTCTTAAGCATGGATTTTATCTGGGTAACTATCGTAGTTGGTGTATGTTCGCACACTGACTCCGTAGTAAGCAATACACTGGCTCAGTGAAATCTATTAATACCGGCCCCAACACTGAGACGAAAGATGCTGAGGGCATTGCTGCAGCCATCCAGGCCTTTTATGCTTCTTTATACTCCTCATTGGAGGGTCGGACCAAAGACCTTTGGGACTACCTTTGTGAGCCGACTCTTAGTTCCTTGCCTCCTGAAGTGGCTGCTACTCTGGAGCAGCCAATCCATATTGAAGAGGTGATCTCGGTTATTACTTGCTTGAAGCCTTAAAATTCCTAGGCCCGGATTGCTTCAATGCTTTATTAAAAAAAACATTTTGCAAAGACCTGACCCCTCTGCTTACACGACCTTTCAACTCTTTTTCTGAATCAGGCTCACTGACAGATTCCAAGCTGGAAGTGTCTATATCGGTTATTACCAAACCAGTTAAAGAGTCAACCCTTTGTGGGTAATATAGGCCTATATTACTGCTTAAAATTGATGCGATTCTCTTTGCAAGTGTGTGGTGGCTCACCGCGTCAGTCCCATCATGCGAAGTCGTTCCTTTATGCTCCATTAAGGGAAGACAGATGGCTCTCAAGTTGGACGCAGCCTACTAGGTGGTTCTCTTGCTCTAGGGTACAGATAAAACACCGGAGCATTCCTTCTGGCTGCACAAATTGAGAAGCTCTCCATGGCAGTTACCCCGGGATGCTCCTCCTACTCGGATCTGTGGGCATCATTCACATCCTTTTTTTAGAATTTAGGGAATTAACATGCTTGTCTTATCTCCAGATTCTTCGGCTGGTACCGAAGGTCTCTACCCCCTCCCTCCTCCGAAGCTCAAATGGCATAATTACTAAGCTTATTGGGTTAAGCACCATTGTATCTGGTAATTGTACTGCTACACTGCTATTACTTCACATAAGATTAACAGGAGGGATGGTTTGTTACAGTTACTTTCCTCTTCTTCTCTACTTCTTTCTCCTTTTTTGTAAAGCTCAGTCCTGATTATATTGCCGGCCTCAGGGTTGCAGGCAGTGGAAATGTAATTAAACTTGAATGTAGCCGACCCGGAAGGGTTGTAGGCGACATGCTGTGTTATACTGTATACAAACTGCTTTAATAAACACAATTGATCCCAAAAATGCATACCTCAAGTTGTGTGAATTGGATTTTTGCTGTTTAGTCTTGTTTTATTAATTAAATTAAGTTCCTTTTTCTAACCTGGTGCTGAAAGTTTGTGTGTGGTGTTTTCACTGTTTGAGGCTTAGATTTAGTGGTTCAAAGGTTATCAATAAAATCTCTTTCTTGGTAGCATTTATCTTATAAATGTAAATGTAGTTGAGCTTATATAGCGCACAGCTACCCGCAGTGGGTTTCCCGGCGCTTGCTTAGGGAACCCGTCCTGGTATTCCCCTGTGAGATATCAGGGTATCCACAAGGTGAAAGTCAGGCATCCCGCCGCGAGGGGCCGTTGTGGAGATTAAGCAAGCTATTGCCCAGAGTCGCAGAGTGTGAACCCGTGAGTCGAGGAGGCACCGGGGCGAGAATTATCGAGTCCATGGAATTTTTTGCCCAAGACCCGCCGAGGCGGGGAATTGAACCCTGGTCCAGGACCGATCTCAGCTTCCGGGTCTGCTGCCTCTAACCCCTGAGCCACACTTCTCCACTTATAAAATGAGATGATACAAAACCTTTTTTATGGTTTCAAAAACTGTCTTGATATTACTCTTCTCTGGAGTAATTAAGAAATAATACCACACCATCTGCATGTATTTTACTGATTCTTGGAGTATGTTTTGGCCCACATTGTTAGTAGCATGTGAATTAATGTTTGTGCTTCTAGTTTGGTTTTCTCTATTCTGGGAAAGTTCTTCGTTTTTGTCTGTTGATCTAGGATCAGCGCTTCTTGATGGTCACAACCTTGAGTGCAGTCATGAAGCAAGTTCTGTTTATCTATAAACTCCTGTAATTGACTAGCCAACTCGCTTTTGTGACTTTATGGTTGAATGAATACCGACAATTTTAGACCAGAGTAATGGTGTTAAAGGAATGTAGGATTGGTTACAGCATTTAAGGAAGTTGAAGTGGTTACATTTGTGTTAGCTAAAAAGGCCAGAGAAATGATTGGTCTCTTTTTGGTGTAGTTGGTGTCAAAGGTTTGTGGGAAGTGATGAGCAGGTTAGGTATTAACAGTGTTGGGGTTGGATGAACATGGTGGGTACTAAATGGAAGACAGTGTAAAGAGTAACAGGACTTCAACAAGTGTGCCGAGCAGGATTTAGTTTATACATGCTTTAAAAGAGGAAGGACTTGAAAATGGAAAGGAAAAGCTTTGGATTTGTGGGCTTTGCAAAGAGGGTTTAGTAGTATGGGTGAGTGATGAGTTCTTGTTATTGAAACTGCTTGAAAAATGTCGGATTTAAAAGAATGTGTTGCATAAGGTTGAAAACCTTTGTGTGTTAGGCTGGGAGGTTTAAAGACGGAGGGTTTAGGGTATGATCAAATTTATGGGTGAATATCTAAGGTTGCAACTTAAACATTAAGGGCATTTTGCAAAGGGATTGGAATTTGTGTTTTGCAGTAAACGCCATACCTTCCATAATATTCACCTGATAAATTTCAGTAGATAATACCTGCCGAAATTTATCAGGGGCAAAAGGAAAGCAAAAAAGGGTAGTACAGGTGTAATATGTTACAGTAAACATCGACCCTGCATTTTATAGCTAATTTACCCCTGAAATACTCCGAATAGGAGGTATTTACTACAGTTGGTAAATACCCCACACCAGTGTAAAGTATTTACCAGGTGCTAAAAATGCCACTCCTATTCTTACCCACTCAGGATCGGGATTTAAGTCATACACTGTCAACGTCATTCTTTTGGCAAAGGGATTTCTGTGTTGACCATCCTTGCAGAAAGATGTGAGTTGGAGGTGTGGCATTTTTGGAAAACTGTGAACAAATAGGATTCAACCGCCAGTTCAAGGAAAGAGCTCTAATAATGGTGAATTTGGTATTTCATACTGATAATGCTCCAGACATCTATAGACAAAACTATTTGTTTTCTCATTAAACATTGCTCTTTAAGTTTGTATGTCTGTTGATTTAAATCGCCACAAAACAAATCTTGAAAATATTTACTTGGTAATGATGAACACCTTATAAAATCAATGTAAAAATAAATCTCCGTTTACTCCATTCCTCTGGTACCCAGGTTTAGACACTGTACAGTTGTATAGACTTTCTGTTACAACTTATGTATACAAAGGTGGGATAGTTCAACAGAGTGCGGGTATTTGGAATCAGCACGAGCATATAGCTTAAAATTATTGCTTAGCTAGAAGATATTGTTGGTTTTGTTGTAGAATTTGGATTTGAGCTACATAATTAATCACTTCATTTACATTTTCTATCTGCCCAGGATGTTTTCCTCCTACAGTATTGATGTGGTCATCAGCACCTCCTTTGGTGTGAACATAGACTCTATGAACAACCCAAATGATCCCTTTGTTGCTCAAGGAAGGAAACTCTTTAATTTCAAATTCATGAGCCCATTGTTAATTACCGTAGGTAAGAATCCTGAGCCACTTTGTAATGTTAAAGAGTATCTTCAATATAACATCGCTTAAAGTCTTTTTGATTCCAGCATGTGCTGTTATTCTTGCATGATTTTCCTTTTCATTTTTTTTTCTCTAAAGTTGTGACTGGTCAGGCAGAACATGAGTACTGCCTTCAAATGAGATGGCTCTAGCATTTTTAGTCATTGATGTTGCAATCGGGACCAGGTTTATATACCCTTAAAGCAGTGGGGTGCTTTTGACTACAAAACTGACATTCCTAAAGATGATTACAATACAAGGCACTGATACCTGACCAGTACCAAAACTAAGGGGCCGATTATGATCGCGGACGGACTTGAGTCCGTCCGCGATCACCGAGGATGAGGGAACGTCCGCATGGGCTGCGGCGTTCCCTCCTGTGCTATTAGGATGTGACCGCCACCCTGGCGGTCACATCCTCTATTTTTAACATTGCGGCGGGTGCAGCTTCAAGCTGCACCCGCAGCAATGTTAAAAATGCACGCATTGCATTTGTATGTAGAAATTGGCAGGCACCGCGCGGTGCCTGCCGCTTTCTGCATACAAATACATGGGGGTACCATAGGTACCCCCCATGAGCACCCCCCACCTCCCCTTCACCTAGGGGGCCCGCAACGGGCCCCTGCAGTGAAGATCCGTATGCTTTTCAACGGCGGTAAACCCGCCGCGGAAAAGCATATCTTGGCAGCAATCCTAATATGGCGGACGGTGTCTGAGAGACACCGCCACCATATTAGAGCTTTTCCGCCGCGGTTGTAAGCCAACCGCGGCGGAAAAGCGGCGGACGGAAACCAGGACCCACCAGCCATCCTAATGTGGCGGTGGGTCTTTGGTGGGTCTGCTGCGGTTTTTCCGCATCCTCCGGGCCGGCGGTGGCTTCCGCCGGCCCGGAGGATGCGGAAATTCCGCAATCATAATAGGCCCCTAAATATCTCCTAGCCAAGCTCTCCAGATGAATTATACTATTACTCCTCATTCCGGTCTAGCATCTCTTGCATAAATATTTACTCTATGTCCTTGCTGAAATTGCAAAAGCTAAATGGAGATAGAGTTAAGGCTGGGTGTGTGTAGGAGTGTTGTCCTGCGACAGGAAGGCATTGCAAATAAAAATGTCAATAGTTTGATAGATAGACAAAAAATAATTGTTTTAGATAAAACTAGAGTAAAAAACTGGGTTCTTTAGTCCCCATTTTGCAGGTTTCACTACACATAACTGGCAAAAAGGATGAAAGATGTGGGCATCTTAAATGCATCTCGTAGTGAGCCCTAAATTCCTATTATGGCTTTGGTTGCAAAACACCTGATATCAATCAACATTTGAATTTTCTTCTTCAGTAAGAAGTTTTTTTGCTCAATGTTAGAGTGACACAAGTATTGTTCTTACTTGAACTATATTCACTGCCATTTGTTCTAGCAACTTTATAAAAATCAACTTTATAAAAATAACTTGATTGCTAAGGTTCTAGACAATTCTGAAATCATCTGGTTCGTTCTGATGCCCCCAGAAGGCCTTCAGACTTCTGTCTTAGCACAGACTGTAGAAACTGTGGCATACATTTCTATCAAAATCCTGTCTTGTGTTGGAGCTAGCCTACCTAGTTTTCCAGCATCGTGCACAAAAGTAAGTTACTTATGGAGATCTGTTAACACAAGTTGGATTAACTCCTCCTTACTTGATCTTCATGCTGTAAACTGGTGCAAAGAGTAAATAAAGAATCACCTGCAGCTTACATTTGCACGAGCTAATTGGTAGAGGGAAGAGAAAGTTGTGACCGTTGCACGGTTTCTGAAAACCATGGGGCAGATTTATGAAGGCCTTGCGCCGCCGGTGCGTCACTTTTTCCCATGTTAAAAATGACGCACCGGCGGCGCAAGGCCTTCATAAATCTGCCCCCATGTGTTGTAAATGTTGGAGCAAGCAGCCATTGCGTCAGGTATTTTAGGAAAAATACACAGAACCCAGATGCCCCAATAAGCAGAAACCTTCACAAAGCTCATTAGAAACTCACAGATTGGCAACACTTGAGAGCAAAATGGATTGAAAGCAAGAGCAAGGCTAACAGGATACTGTGAAAACAAGCATTTACAATGCAATGGTTTTGCCTTTGTTAAAGTTAGAGCTATTGGCATTGCTCTTGACATTTTTATTTATGTTTTTTTTTTAACATAAATAAATGGCATTGTCATTTACAATGCCAATAGCTTAATCTCTCGCAAATGCCACACACAAACACCCACAGAGAGCCCCCACACACACACAGAGCCCCCCCCTACACACACAGCCACACAGAGCCCCCCACACACACAGCCACACAGAGCCCCCCCCACACAGAGCCCCCCCACCCACACAGAGCCCCCCTGTCCTGTCCCAGTAGCAGTCCCAGGTGGTGTCCCGTGTAGACGTACCCTTCCCGGAATCTGGTCCCCATACCTGAGCGTTCCCATGTCTGAAGTTCTTCCCGAACCCTGATCTAGGTAAATATGATCGATAGGGATTAACCATATGTTTTCAATGTTTTCAGGTGTACGTGCCTAACCAATATTTGCTTCCTCCTAGGAAATGTCATTATGTTTTCCTGCATATTATAACTTTTGAGAATCCATCAGTGCCGGGGTATGGGACCCAGGCTAAAGTCGGCCTGTGGAGGACTATGATGCAATCTTGCTTGCCCCAAACATAAGGCTGTTTCATGCTAAGTACAAACCGGCGGAAGCGCTCTCCCATTTTCCCAGCTAATGGACCTCCAAACACAACCATTTCGGCACAACAAAGGAAAGAGGCAACTTCTTGATAAAGAAAATACCCTAGGTGGTCGAGGGCACACCCACTGCATTGCAAATGTAAATAAATCCAAGTAACGCCTTCATTGAGGGGTGAAGGTAAACTTGCATTCATTCACAATGTGCGCCTTATTGCACACACATAAATGAGCTATATAGACATCAGTGCATAGCTGTGCATGCAGTGAACTATACCTTGGAGCACAAATGTACTAGCAGTGAGACGAGCTATGCATTAGTGCTCCTGACATCGTGCACGGCGAGTTGTGCACGCACTAGTGAATTGGGAGATGAGACCTTTGAACCGGGCAGCAGCACCATGACAGGAATGCGAACTAGACAAAGCCGAGGGCCCGGGCGCCTCGGGTCATTTGCAAAATCAGCAGCTTCCTCCATGCAAAACAAAGGAGACCGAGCCACCGCGTGCAAAAACGCACGATTCTTTCTCATTTTAGCCAGAGTTAGTACCGTAAAACTGGACATTTTTGAGCCATGCCAAAACAAACCTACATCTGTCCCACGCTGTTTCAAAGTATAAACCGGATCACAACCACGACCAGCATTTTTATATGAAACCATCTGTGCAGTTTTGCTAGAGTTGAGAATTAAAGTTTTGCTAAGGAAAGTCTGCAGTCAAATATAACAACTTCCGGGGACTCGAGTCTCCCGGCCCAGCTGTGTATCACCGCATTTACCTATCCGCATTTCGCTAAGGACATTCGCGTATTTATCTTTCTCCAGAGAAAACAAAAACAGGTGACGAGCGTGACCCTACCTCTTCCGAACCCCGAGCAGACATCTCCCGCCGGCGCCTCCGACCTGCTGAGGGGAGAGGAGCTGAGATCCGGCGGGGGTCGGGCCAGTCAGCGCCACGGGCCGCTTCTTCCGCTCCGGGCAAACAAGGGAGTGGATGGGGGCTGGGCAGGAGGGGGAGACCGCCACCCTCGTGAATGAGGCCGGGGGCGCCGTTCCTTTCTCCCGGCAGTGAACGCACGGAGCTGGGAGGAGCCAGAGGTACCGACTGTGATGAGGGCGCCGCAACTCCCGCGAGGGCAGCGCCAGCTCTCGCCCCCGCCGTGCAGAGCCGGCACACGTGCACCCTTTTGTCACTCGTGTCCTGCGTGTTTTTATTAATGAATTATCACCATTTCTCAAGGCTTGTTAGTCATAAAGACTCTGTGAATATATCAAGATTTCATTGATTCACACTGCTGTGCACACCGAGGAAGTCCCGCAAAATCTGGTTTATGAAAATGGGAAATCCACTTTAGCATTTCAGAGAACGAAAGGCATAAAGTGACCCTCGCAGAGACTGATTTTCATGTGAAATCGAGTCTTACAATCATCCGCCTTCCAGACCCTAAAAAGGTGAAACTCTGCATGTATTGCAAAGTCTGCGAGAAATGGTGCTCATACCAGGCATTCGGCTCAGAAAGATTCCTCTATAATTTCAATTGAACGAAGGGCAACTCTGAAGTGGCAGTTTCAGATAATCAAGGTATACTCTTAAACAAGTCAGGTCCCGGGCCGCGCTGTGATTGGCTGACGTCACGGGGGTGTCCCGGCCGGCAGCCAATCACAGCGCGGCCCGGGAATGACGTCACGGGGGTGTCCCGGGCCGGCAGCCAATGGCAGCGCGGCCCGGGACAAAGGGGCGGGGCTTAAAAAAAGCACCAGAAACGCCCCCGAATCGCGTTTTCGAGAGAAAGCGCGATTGACAGCCTCTGCCTCCCAATGGCTAGCCTCCATTTATGGAGCTAGCCAATGATAGGCAGAGGCGGGTCATCACCCCAGATAGAAATCAAGAGGTTTTGCTAGCGCATGCGTACTTCGTACGCATGGCTAAGGCAAAACCTAAAAAGGATAGAGTGAAGAACTCGGTCGGGCTTGGCGTGCCTAAAAGGGCCTCAGCTGAGCCTACTAATTTAATCACAGCCTACTATAACATTCGTGCCATTTAACAAGGCTCAGCCTTAAACTGGTATCACCAAGGAGTGTTTTCTTGCCACTAGATATCCAAGACTGTAAGTTGTCACTTCTGAGTAACAGATATTTTCCTGGGTGCTTTCTTCCATGAAATAAAGAATGCACATGTATTTTGAGCATCAAATGCTGACTTGGACTCCTAATTATTCTTGGACACAACTGTGCAGTTTCTCATTTCCCGATAACGTCTCACATTTATAACATAACCACTGTTAAAATCTGAATTATTTTTCTCGCTCAAGCATGCAAAACCACAGAAATTCAACAGTTATGGTATGCAAATCCCTCAATGCATGGCATAAATCCATCACCCGCCATGCACAAAACACCCATTTGCAAGTAGCAGTGGAAAATGGCATCACTGATGACATCATCCGATGAGTGTGTTAGTTTGTTTTATAGTTTACATAGTGGCTCGTAGCTACCATATCACTTCTCTTCCCAATTTTGTACAGCCTGTGTTCAGCTAATGGATGTAAGTGTTTACAAAATGCAAATCTTTGTATTGAAGTGTAACTCTGTGTGCAGGTGACAGTTGACAACTTGTGTCCAGTATGTTCACAACACATTTTTCGGTTTTGCATAAAAGTTTCCAACAGGGCAAATATTCTACGGGAGAGGTGTGGCGCCGCGGCCAGGGCGACTGACTCCGGAATCTGTGGATCACGGTTTGATCCCCGGTGCCGGCGGCAGATTAGCCCAGCACCATGTGACTCTGGGCAATAGCTTGCTTAATCTTCCTGACGGCCCCCAGCGCCTAGAGACCCTAACGGGTGATTGTTTGCGCTTTACAAATGTGGGTTATTATTGTTATTATTACGTACTACATATTGAGTATTGTAAGCCGCATTGAGTTATTAGACAGCATCATCTCAGCATGACAATTTTTACATAACATAGAAGACTGTGTGCACCAGGTACTAACCTATGTACATGTGCTTGATTCACTTCAGAAGATGGGCTATCTGTAGAGTTTTCATCACACTATGAAGGTAGTATGATCTTTAGCACCTTCAGACGGGAAACAGCTTTTACCACGATGGCCGAACCACGTGCTGCAGTTACAACGCGGATATTACAACAAATGAGACTTTACCACACATTCCTTTACCAGGCATGTCATTACCACGACATGCCTTGGGATAAGCAGCTTTGGAGATTAAAGTCCAACATTTTCCGTACTGTGTTGCATAGAGTGTACACTGTTCTTAATATATACTTTTTAATACTCTGTAGTGTTTTTGAGAATGAGAGTTTCACTGTCTGCAAACAGTGTGGTACAAATAAAATCTCTCCATAGAATAAATATTGTTTTCTGTATCCGCTTTTCTAGTCACATCAACCTAATATCTAAATGAAGGTGTGATGACGGACAGAGGTTTGAAACAGATAAAGGGTGCCCATAGTAGGGTATTAGTTATGTAAACAGAAGTTGAGTATGCGGAGAAACTTGGTTTTCTCTGAACTGTTGTATACAGATTGAAAACTGTGTGCAGTAGGACTTACCCTTCTATCTGTGGTTGATAGTCAACATGAACTTGGGTAACCATGAAGTATATGGTTTAGGGTAAATGCCGAACATAACATAATCTTGTTTCACCTAAGGGGGTTGTATATATGATTGCATTAATGATGCCTCATACTAATATGATCTATTTTATACATACTTTCATGCCTCTAATGCCATACTCCTTTAGCAATGTGTGCAAAAGAGGCTTTAATCATGTCATCAGTAGTGTCATCAATTATGTCATTTGAGATGTCATCAGTGTTATCATAAATGATGTCATAGAACATGTAATAAGTGATGTAATAGGTGAGGTCATGAGCAGTGCATGGTGGGGGCACAAGCAATAGAATTGATATGTTTTATTTTTAGTTCAAACATTAATGTTGTCACTGAGATATTCACTTAACTATGTCAGTTTAACCTTTGTTTTTTTCAGTGAATTTCTTAATAAAAAAAAAAAACATAAAGTAAAACTGTATTACCATATGTAAAGCCAACCCACTGCCAGATGTGAGCAAACACAACTAAATCCACCTCTGGTGTTGCAACTGGTCACCTGGTCTTCCCTTGTTTTAGCAATACTCAGGTTAGAGGTCACTAGGGGTGATGCTCCATGTGTCATTTAATTACCACAAGACTGCACCATCCAGATTACTTTGTAGCTTTAAGGGGGTTGGGTTCTCCCCTAGGCTCTAATAGAGAATCTGATATCTGAGACCAGGCCACACTATCTTAGTGTTTGGATCAGACAAGCAAACAATGCCCTGATGTAATGAAACATTTACTCACACATCGAATTTCCACAACCCTAAAAAGGAAATCTGCCTTATTCTTCTATATGGTCATGAAACTCCTCAATGAGTTGCAATATCCTTATATTGTAAACAGGTGCTTCCCGGGAGATCAGCCCCTGGTAGCTACATTCCACAAGGCAGCCGCCAGTACACTAATAGATTATACCTTCGTTACTTTACCGCTTTTCAGCATGATTGCAGGCTCTTAGATAAGGACTCAAGATCAAAGTGATCATCTGCCACATGAAATCACTATGAGAATATCTAGACCATCATTAGATCAGCCTGTCGAGGATCCAGAGTCCATATACACTGATACCTTCAGGAGGATTAGATGCAAAACCAACCGACCAGAAGAACTGCTGGCCTCAGCAAAGTCATTATGAGATAATCAGGAAGAGACCAATACAAACTTGATAACGCGCTGGGAATTCTTCATGAAAACACTGAAATGCATACAGCAATCACTGGTTTATCTTCAATGTCTAATGGTTCATCAGATCATCAAAAGAACCACCTATCTATATCCAAAATCTTCTGGAGCTCAAGAAAGCAATAAACAAAACATTACGCAGACTTCGGCGACTCAAAGTCTAACAATAGCTCAAGAGATCTGGCGCACAATAAACAGCCTAGACAACCCGAACGTACAAAGAATTAACTCACATCTGACAGAAGAAGCTTGGGCCTCTCACCTGCTGCAATATTTTAACTCAGAACAGAAGCAGAGCTCCGGCTAAATCCCTGAGGCAACTCTCTCTGACCTAACTTTCCCAGTAGTAAACAATCATCTTTCATTCACAACTCATCAGATCAAATACAGGATAGCTAAAGGCAAGCTGGAGGGTGCGCCGGGCCCTAACGTGATTCCACTGATGCTATTCCAAAAATATCCGGAATACTGGGCTCCTACACTACTACCGCTGTTTGTACAAATCTCAGGAGGAGTTAATATCCTGGATTCCGGGAGGAGGTCTATCATATCCCCAATATGCAAGAAAGGGAACAAGAACATAGCAAATAGCTACAGGCTTGTAGCGTTAATTGATATTGAGGCCAAATACTATGCTGGATGACCTTGCAGCCTGGGAAATCGATTATCCTCATCAATCAGACACGTTTTTGCAAGGGCATGGAACAACAACGAACATACTTGCCTTGCCTTTATTAATAGACGGTACCAAAGCAGCAAAATACCCTCTCTTTCGGTGTTTTATCGACTTCTCATCAGCTTTCGATAAAATTGACAGGAACAAACTCTGGCTCAAACTTGAGGAAAAGGAAATACCATCTGCTCTTACCAGTTAATACTCCTACACACTAACACATGGGTCCAAGTAAAGCTAGGAGATGGAAATTTCCTGTCCAGAAAAGTTTCAACAACAAAGGGGCTCAAACAGGGGTGTGTGCTGGCCCCGATGCTCTTCAATTTGTATATGGCAGACCTATCAACGGAATTGGACATTGGTAATTCACATGCGCCAAGGATAGGAGGGCTCCTACTCTCCAATCTGCTGTACGCAGATGACCTTGTGTTGATCAGCCGAACCCCCTTCGGTTTTCAACATCTGCTCGATACAACCAGTAGATATTCAGCTACCAACGGTCGAACCATCAACCTTGACAAAATTAAGGTAATGCTATTACATACAAAAAAGATAGCATCCAAATATTGTTTGCACTTGGCCGATACTACAATAGAAGTAGTTGAAGAATATAAGTACTTGGGAGTGATAATAGACAATAAAGGCACATTTAATACACAAAAAGAAGCCATCAAAAGAAGAGGCAATTCAATTGCGGTAGCTCTAAAATCCATTAAACACAAATGAGCCTGTCCAAGCCTTATCTCACTGCTACAGTTTTGGCAAGCAAAGGTCACTCCAGCTATTATTAATGGGAGCGAGTGCCTGAGGGGAAGAGACACGGCTATTCTAGACAGAACAGTCTCAAGATTGGCAAGAATAATATTCAATCTACCCAATTATGTCTCGCCAGCACAAATAAGGCTGGAATTTGGCCTGCAGACCCAAGAAATCACTCACAAAGGTCCCTATGTCAAGTGCTGGCACAGGATTACAATGGCCGAACTAGGAACACTGAACTCACATCTATGGAATGAAATACACTTAAAGATGGAATGCGCAGCCATGGTTTACTTGACAGCACCAATAGACCGTCTGGGACTTGAGGATCTCTGGGCGGCCTCAGGGACTCAAAACTGATTTAACCCCTTCGCTGCTAGGCCTTTTCCCCTCCTGTGCTGAGGCTTTTTTTGGCGTTTTGGAGTAGTGCGCGCTTAGGCCCTTGTAACTTTTTGACCACATAAGGTATCCACGCCAAATTTGCGTCCTTTTCTTCCAACATCATGTGGATTCTAAAGGCGCCCAGGGTTTGTGGATTCCCTTGGAGGGGGCCCAGAAATTAACCAAAATATAGTGATTTATTTGTTTTTTCCAGAAAAATGGGAAAAACCGGCTGCAAATGAAAGCCTCTGGGTTTTTCCCTGAAAATGGTATCACAAAAGGGTTTGTGGGGCTGAAATCTCCATTTTCTCAGCTTTCAGGGAATGACAGACTTTTGTCAGAGAACCGAAATTTTTCACTCAGTTTTGGCATTTTTCTGGGATATAGCCTATTTTTGCTATTTTTAGAGCTTTCCACCTCCTTCCAGTTAATGGTAGAAATGAGTTTGAAAGCAATAATGGATCCTGGACAGCTTTACATTGTCGAAAAGTAGACAAAATTCTGAATTCAGAAAGGGGTCATTTGTCTAAATCCATGAAGGTTTCGTTATAGAAACTAACAGTTAGATATTGGAATATTTGAAATTTTGTTGAAAAAAACAGCCTTTTGTCTCAACGTTTTCACCTATAACTTTTTCTAATTTTGACAACTCTTGGAAAGCAATATACCGTTACATCCGTTAGACCTTCCTGGTTGTGGGGATATATAGGACTTGTAGTTTCACCAAGAACCCGACGAACCCAGATCCAAAAACTGAGCAGCAACTTGCAATGGTATTTTTTCATTTACTGGGTATAGTGCACTTTGTCTTGGAAAATGTATACATGGAATAATCTGTATGAAAGACACCTATGTATTTCTGAATTGGGTACAAATTATAGACTTCATAAACAGTATATAATTGCACATTTTCAAAGTTGGGAATACTCATACTAGCATGAGAATTATTGGTCATTTTTCATAAAGATTTTTTTTTCACAATGTCTTTCATTCAAAGGGAGAAATGCATGAAAGCTCAATTGGTAATAACAGTTGATTTACAAATCTGAATTACCCCAAGTGTCCCGATAAAAACGGTACCTCACTTGTGTGGGTCGGCCTTGTGCCTGCGACAGGAAACGGCGCAAAATGCAACGTGGTCACACCTAAATTTAGCAGTTACAAATTGACCCTTTTTCGGCAAAGTGCCTACCTGTAGTTTTTGCACCCTAGCTCTGCCGGCACCTAGGGAAACCTAGCAAACCTATACATTTTTGAAAAGTAGACACCCAGGGGAATTCAGGATGGGGTGACTCGACTGCCTACCACCAGGTTTTGTTACCCAGAATCCCTTGCAAAGCTAAGATTTTCACAAAACAAACACATTTTCCTCACATTTCTGTGGTGGAAAGTTCTGGAATCTGCGTGGATCAACAAATTTCCACCCACCCAGCGTTCCCCCAGGTCTCCTGATAAAAACAGTACCTCACTTGTGTGGGTCGGCCTTGTGCCTACGACAGGAAACGGCACAAAATGCAACGTGGTCGCGCCTCAATTTCCCAGTGAAATTTTACGTTCTTTGGAAAAAGAGACTACCTTTTGTTTTTGAGCCGTAGCTCTGCCAGCACCTAGGGAAAGCTAGAAAACCTATACATTTTTGAAAACTAGACACCCATGGAAATTCAGGATGGGGTGACTCGTCTGCCTACCCCCAGGTTTTGTTACCCAGAATCCCTTGGAAATCTAAAAATTTGACCAAAAAACCACATTTTCCTCACATTTCTGTGGTAGAAAGTTCTGGAATCTGCGTGGATCAACAAATTTCCACCCACCCAGTGTGCCCCCAGGTCTCCCGAAAAAAATGGTACCTCACTTGCGTGGGTAGGCATAGTGGCTGCGACATGAAACAGCGCAAAACGCAGCATGGTCGCACCTCAATTTCCCAGTGAAATTTAGCACGATTCGGACAAAAAGACTACCTTTTGTTTTTGCGCCGTAGCTCTGCCAGCACCTAGGGTAACCTAGCAAACCTATACATTTTCGAAAACTAGACACCCAGGGAAATTCAGGATGGGGTGACTCGTCTGCCTACCCCCAGGTTTTGTCACCCAGAATCCCTTGCAAACATAAAAATTTTACCAAAAAAACACATTTTCCTCACATTTCTGTGGTGGAAAGTTCTGGAATCTGCGTGGATCAACAAATTTCCACTCACCCAGCGTGCCCCCAGGTCTCCTGAAAAAAATGGTACCTCACTTGCGTGGGTAGGCATAGTGGCTGCGACATGAAACAGCGCAAAACGCAGCATGGTCGCACCTCAATTTCCCATTGAAATTTAGCACGATTTGGACAAAAAGACTACCTTTTGTTTTTGCGCCGTAGCTCTGCCAGCACCTAGGGAAACCTAGCAAACCTATACATTTTTGAAAACTAGACACCCAGGGCAATTCAGGATGGGGTGACTCGTCTGCCTACCCCCAGGTTTTGTTACCCAGAACCCCTTGCAAACATAAATTTGACCAAAAAAACACATTTTCCTCACATTTCTGTTTTGGAAAGTTCTGGAATCTGCGTGGATCAACAAATTTCCACTCACCCAGCGTGCCCCCAGGTCTCCTGAAAAAAATGGTACCTCACTTGCGTGGGTAGGCATAGTGGCTGCGACATGAAACAGCGCAAAACGCAGCATGGTCGCACCTCAATTTCCCAGTGAAATTTAGCACGATTCGGACAAAAAGACTACCTTTTGTTTTTGCGCCGTAGCTCTGCCAGCACCTAGGGAAACCTAGCAAACCTATACATTTTTGAAAACTAGACACCCAGGGCAATACAGGATGGGGAGACTCGTCTGCCTACCCCCAGGTTTTGTTACCCAGACTCCCTTTCAAACATATAAATTTGACCAAAAAACACATTTTCCTCACATTTCTGTGGTGGAAAGTTCTGGAATCTGCGTGGATCAACAAATTTCCACCCACCCAGCGTGCCCCCAGGTCTCCTGAAAAAAATGGTACCTCACTTGCGTGGGTAGGCATAGTGGCTGCGACATGAAACAGCGCAAAACGCAGCATGGTCGCACCTCAATTTCCCAGTGAAATTTAGCACGATTCGGACAAAAAGACTACCTTTTGTTTTTGCGCCGTAGCTCTGCCAGCACCTAGGGAAACCTAGCAAACCTATATATTTTCGAAAACTAGACACCCAGGGCAATTCAGGATGGGGTGACTCGTCTGCCTACCCCCAGGTTTTGTTACCCAGAATCCCTTGCATACATATAAGTTTGACCAAAAAAAACAAATTTTCCTCACATTTCTGTGGTGGAAAGTTCTGGAATCTGCGTGGATCAACACATTTCCACCCACCCAGCGTGCCCCCAGGTCTCCTGAAAAAAATGGTACCTCACTTGCGTGGGTAGGCATAGTGGCTGCGACATGAAACAGCGCAAAACGCAGCATGGTCGCACCTCAATTTCCCAGTGAAATTTAGCACGATTCGGACAAAAAGACTACCTTTTGTTTTTGCGCCGTAGCTCTGCCAGCACCTAGGGAAACCTAGCAAACCTATATATTTTCGAAAACTAGACACACAGGGCAATTCAGGATGGGGTGACTCGTCTGCCTATCCCCAGGTTTTGTTACCCAGAATCCCTTGCAAACATATAAATTTGACCAAAAAAACACATTTTCCTCACATTTCTGTGGTGGAAAGTTCTGGAATCTGCGTGGATCAACAAATTTCCACCCACCCAGCGTGCCCCCAGGTCTCCTGAAAAAAATGGTACCTCACTTGCGTGGGTAGGCATAGTGGCTGCGACATGAAACAGCGCAAAACGCAGCATGGTCGCACCTCAATTTCCCAGTGAAATTTAGCACGATTCGGACAAAAAGACTACCTTTTGTTTTTGCACCGTAGCTCTGCCAGCACCTAGGGAAACCTAGCAAACCTATATATTTTCGAAAACTAGACACCCAGGGCAATTCAGGATGGGGTGACTCGTCTGCCTACCCCCAGGTTTTGTTACCCAGAATCCCTTGCAAACATATAAATTTGACCAAAAAAACACATTTTCCTCACATTTCTGTGGTGGAAAGTTCTGGAATCTGCGTGGATCAACAAATTTCCACCCACCCAGCGTGCCCCCAGGTCTCCTGAAAAAAATGGTACCTCACTTGCGTGGGTAGGCATAGTGGCTGCGACATGAAACAGCGCAAAACGCAGCATGGTCGCACCTCAATTTCCCAGTGAAATTTAGCACGATTCGGACAAAAAGACTACCTTTTGTTTTTGCGCCGTAGCTCTGCCAGCACCTAGGGAAACCTAGCAAACCTATATATTTTCGAAAACCAGACACCCAGGGCAATTCAGGATGTGGTGACTCGTCTTCCTACCCCCAGGTTTTGTTACCCAGAATCCCTTGCAAACATATAAATTTGACCAAAAAAACACATTTTCCTCACATTTCTGTGGTGGAAAGTTCTGGAATCTGCGTGGATCAACAAATTTCCACTCACCCAGCGTGCCCCCAGGTCTCCCAAAAAATATGGTACCTCACTTGCGTGGTTAGGCATAGTGGCTGCGACATGAAACAGCGCAAAACGCAGCATGGTCGCACCTCAATTTCCCAGTGAAATTTAGCACGATTCGGACAAAAAGACTACCTTTTGTTTTTGCACCGTAGCTCTGCCAGCACCTAGGGAAACCTAGCAAACCTATATATTTTCGAAAACTAGACACCCAGGGCAATTCAGGATGGGGTGACTCGTCTGCCTACCCCCAGGTTTTGTTACCCAGAATCCCTTGCAAACATATAAATTTGACCAAAAAAACACATTTTCCTCACATTTCTGTGGTGGAAAGTTCTGGAATCTGCGTGGATCAACAAATTTCCACTCACCCAGCGTGCCCCCAGGTCTCCCAAAAAATATGGTACCTCACTTGCGTGGTTAGGCATAGTGGCTGCGACATGAAACAGCGCAAAACGCAGCATGGTCGCACCTCAATTTCCCAGTGAAATTTAGCACGATTCGGACAAAAAGACTACCTTTTGTTTTTGCGCCGTAGCTCTGCCAGCACCTAGGGAAACCTAGCAAACCTATACATTTTTGAAAACTAGACACCCAGGGCAATTCAGGATGGGGTGACTCGTCCGCCTACCCCCAGGTTTTGTTACCCAGAATCCCTTGAAAACATAACATTTTGACCAAAAAAACACATTTTCCTCACATTTCTGTGGTGGAAAGTTCTGGAATCTGCGTGGATCAACAAATTTCCACTCACCCAGCGTGCCCCCAGGTCTCCCGAAAAAAATGGTACCTCACTTGCGTGGTTAGGCATAGTGGCTGCGACATGAAACAGCGCAAAACGCAGCATGGTCGCACCTCAATTTCCCAGTGAAATTTAGCACGATTCGGACAAAAAGACTACCTTTTGTTTTTGCGCCGTAGCTCTGCCAGCACCTAGGGAAACCTAGCAAACCTATACATTTTTGAGAACTAGACACCTAGGGCAATTCAGGATGGGGTGACTCGTCCGCCTACCCCCAGGTTTTGTTACCCAGAATCCCTTGTAAACATAAAATTTTGACCAAAAAAACACATTTTCCTCACATTTCTGTGGTGGAAAGTTCTGGAATCTGCGTGGATCAACAAATTTCCACCCACCCAGCGTGCCCCCAGGTCTCCCGAAAAAAATGGTACCTCACTTGCGTAGATAGACATAGTGGCTGCAACAGGAAACGGTTCAAATCGTACGGTGGTGAATTTACATTACCTCATTGCAAAACTACCTTGATTTTAGGGGGGGGCATCTGAGTTTGTGGCCCGGGGCTCGGTGGTATTCTTTGCAAAGTAGCAAACCCAAACAGTTCTGAAAACTAGACATCCGGGAGAGTCCAGGGAGGTATGGCATGTGTGGGTCCCCCAATGTTTTCCTACCCAGAACTCTTTGCAAACCTTAAAAATAGGTAAAAATAGCACTTTTCCAAACATTTTGGCGTGGGATGGCCGTGCCGGCAAAAATGTCCTACCACCCTGCGTTCCCCTTGTTCTCCCGAGTAAAAGGATACCTCACTTGTGTGGGTGCTCCAAAGCAGAACACGCCAAAAATGAATTTTGAAAAAAGTAGTTTTTAGTCATATTTAAGTTTTACAAATTAAGCACCCCAGCCTGAGTCACATGCCTTTGGCCCACCCACACAAGTGAGGTATCATTTTACTCGGGAGAACAAGGGAAACGCTGGGTGGTAGGACATTTGTTCCGGCAGCGAGATCCCACCCAAAAAAGTATGGAAAAGTGGGTTTTTGGACCAAAATTTCAGGTTTGCAGGGGTTTCTGGGTAGGAAAACATTGGGGGACCCACGCATGCCATACCTCCCTGGACTCCCCTGGGTGTCTAGTTCTCAGAACTGTTTGGGTTTGGTAGTTTCCAAACATGCCTGCCAAGCCCCGGGCCAAAAGCTCAGGTGACCCCCTCAAAAAATAAGATTATTTGGCTAAAGGTAATTTTTTGGTCTCCACAGTATGAATTGGGCCTTTTCCTACAGCAGCCGCTATGCCTACCCACGCAAGTGAGGTACCATTTTTATCGGGAGACCTTGGGGAACGCTGGGTGGGAGTTAATTTGTGTGAGCCCAGTGATGCCACGCTTTCTCACACTAAACGTGTGAAAAAACTGATTTTTTCCAAGCAAAAAATGAGGTTTGCAAGGGATTCTGGGTAAAGGAACGTTGGAGGATCCACGCAAGCCATACCTCCTTGGAAGCCCCCGGGTGTCTACTTTTCAGAAATGTGTGGGATTGGTAGGTTTCCCTAGATGGCTGTCTCGCATGGGGCCAAAAACCCAGGTAACCCCTCTTGCAAAGCTGGTGGACTTAACATTTTCACCATTGTTAAATTCACCAGCTTTTGCAAGAGGGGTTACCTGGGTTTCTGGCCCCGTGCGAGACAGCCATCTATGGAAACCTACCAAATCCAAACAGTTCTGAAAACTAGACACCCGGGGGCTTCCAAGGAGGTATGGCATGTGTGGGTCCCCCAATGTTTTCCTACCCAGAACTCTTTACAAACCTTAAAAATAGGTAAAAATAGCACTTTTCCAAACATTTTGGCGTGGGATCGCGGTGCTGGCAAAAAAATCCTACTACCCTGCGTTCCCCTTGTTCTCCCGAGTAAAAGGATACCACACCTTAACAGAGTTACTCAAAAGTCAAACATTCAAGCACAGCTATGTATTCCTCAAAGACACACACATACAGGTTGGATTTGGCACGAGGGCGAGTGATGGTTCAGTACATAAAATTTTATTAACAAGATATTTCAAAAAAATGAAATGCTCTGTCAATAAATAAATGCATAAAAACTGAACCAGTGACTCGCAAATCGTGAGCTGTAAAGCCACGACAAGGCACCAACCGTTTTACAGGCCATTCACGCACCTTTCATACCTGATACAAAACAGACCATTGACACCATCCGAATGGAAAAGCAACACATAACAACAATCACAATAAGGGGCAAGGTACACCCTACTGCAGAAAGAGAAAAAAAACAATTATTACTGCACACCCATTTAATCCGCAAGCACACACACATACTGGTTGGATTTGGCACGAGGGTGAGTGATGATTCAGTACATACAATTGGATACACAAGTAATTTCATCAAAAATGAAATACACTGCGTATAATTGAAAGTATGATAAACTGAACCACTGACTCGCAGCTCGTGAGCTGTAAAGCCACGTCAAGGCACCAACCTCTTTACAGGCCATTCATACACCTTTCGTACGCGTGACACATACAAAACATTCACACCGCCAGCCGCGGACCCATCACATTTCAACACTCACACCAGCAAACAGCGCCATTCAAGGGCCCATCACTTTCACACGCCCACATTTCTGACACTGCAACTACACAAAATGATGGACTGTGTGGAGTGTCACTCAACTAGCAGTGTGTGTATTGACCAACAGAAAGTAACTACTCACACACCGCCTGCCGAGCGCCAGTCCACCCACACCACCATCCAAGCACCAGACCATGCACACTGCCAGCCAAACACCACTCAGCGCACACCGACAGCCAACTACCACTCCACACACACCACCAGCCAAGCATCACTCCACGCACACCACCAGCCAAGCGCCACTCCACAAACACAACACCATCCAAGCACCACTCCACACACGCCGCCAGCCAAGCACCACTCCACACACACCGTCAGCCAAGCACCAATCCACTCACACCGCCAGCCAAGCACCTAACCATACACTCCGCCAGCCAAGCAAAAATCCACGCACCCCTCCAGCACAACTCCAATCCATGCACTATGCCAACCAAGCACCAGACCACGCACACCACCAGCCAAGCGCCATCCACTCACACCACCAGCCAAGCACCTAACCATGCACTCCGCCAGCCAAGCAAAAATCCACTCACCCCCCCAGCACAACTCCAATCCATGCACTATGCCAGCCAAGCACCAGACCACGCACACCACCAGCCAAGCGCCATCCACTCACACCACCAGCCAAGCACCTAACCATGCACTCCGCCAGCCAAGCAAAAATCCACTCACCCCCCCAGCACAACTCCAATCCATGCACTATGCCAGCCAAGCACCAGACCACGCACACCACCAGCCAAGCGCCAGTCCACGCACACCAACAATCCAAGCACAATCCTGCACACACCACCATCGAAATTAGAATTTTTTAAAGAAATACCACAAATCAAATGTAGAAACCTACAAATCTGCTAACACAAATTCAAAACCTAAATGCTTTGCACTAATGCAAACCTAAAAGCAAACTAAAAAATATTACAGAAAACAGTCCAGACAGTACACTTACAAGCTCAATGAAACTCCCAAAACTTCTTTTGTGTGTGGTACGATTTAAAACAAGCTGGCACACACAATCCAGGATTTGAAGGACAGTCAGGTCAGTGCATACGAGACTCCCTCCGCACTTCTCTTCGCCAACAGACTCTATATCTTTTAGTGGGATTGTCTTTTGCAGTTGTGGGAGGAATGTATTCTGGAAAGTGGCGATCTTTCAGTCTAGCCACTTCCTCCACCACTCCAAATCTTGGCACACTTGCCTGTTCCACTAGTACAAGGCTGCCTATTATAGTCTCCTGAAACTTAACAAAAGGCATCTTTGACTCAGGACAAGATTTCTGGAAAACAACAAAAGTATTAAAGGATGCCAAGTGGAAAAGATGGATAGCCAACTTCTTGTACCAAACGTAAGCCTTTCGAAGAGCAGCATAAGGTTCCAACCTCTGATCTACTCTGTCAACACCACCCATGTGCCTATTATAGTCTAAAATGCACACAGGTTTACGCACTTCAGCAGTCTCACCCCGAACTGGCAGAGCTTCAGTGCTTTCGTCATGGATAGTAGTCAGCATGTAAACATCTCTCCTGTCTGAAAACTTCACAGCTAGAAGCTTCCCACATCGCAATGCAGTAGACTGTCCCCGCACAAGCCTTTTGCAAACAAGTTCTATTGGGAAACCTTTCCGGTTACTGCGCATCGTGCCACATGCAACAGTGCCCACTTTGGCCAACTCCTTGAACAAACGCACACTAGTGTAGAAGTTATCTACATATAAATGGTGGCCTTTGTTAAATAATCGTCTACCTAGTTCCCACACAATTTTCTCAGTCACTCCAAAAGTGGACGGACAAGCAGAAGTGTTAATGCTGGAATCCTTACCGGTGTACACCCTGAAATTATAAACATATCCAGTCTCACTGTCACACAGCATATACAGTTTGATGCCATAGCGTGCCCTCTTACTAGGAATGTATTGCCTAAAAACCAAGCGGCCCTTGAACAATACCAAAGACTCGTCCACAGCTATTTCTCTTCCAGGTGCAAACATCTCAGGAAAACGATCAACAAAGTGATCAAGGACAGGCCGAATCTTAAAAAGACGGTCACAATCAGGGTGATCGCGTGGCAACGCTAAATCATTATCAACAAAATGCATCATGCGAAGAAGAAGCATATATCGATCACGAGTCATAACTGCTGGAAATATAGATGTTGCCATCAAGGGACTAGTGGACCAATAAGAAGACATTGATGGCTTCCTTAGCAAGCCCATCAAAAAAGTTAATCCCAAAAACTTCTCCATCTCTTCAACATATGTGGGAGACCAATGGGTAGCTCTGGAATGGGGCTTAAGGCTGGCACTGTGGTCGCTCAAATACTGCTCTGCATACAAATTAGTTTGCTCCACAATCTCCTGCAAAAACTCATCGTCAAAAAACAACTGAAAATATTGAATTGGCAAAAAATTGTCAGTATTCACTCTACACCCTGGAACACCAGTGAAGTCTGGCAATTCCGGCTGCACCATGCCAGGGGCAACCCAGACGTCATCACTAACATGAGGAGAAGAAGCCACCCTAGCCTGCAGGCCAGATGCCTCTTGCTGCACTACATCAACGGGAACACTAGCATCCCCAGATGCCTCTTGCCTCACTACACCAACGGGAATACTAGCATCCCCAGATACATTTTGCATCTCTTCACCAACAGAAGAACTCACATCCCCAGCTGCCTCTTGCATCTCAACATCAACAGAAGAACTCGCATCCCCAGATGCCACTTGCTGCTCAACAACAACAGAAAGACTAGCAGCACCAGATGCCTCATGCTGCTCAACAACAGGAAGACTAGCAGCACCAGATAACCTTTGGCGCACCACAGCAATGTGAAACCTTTTGGGCGCAGCCTTTACCACACTTGCCTGTTCCCGACGAGAAAAAAAGGGAAACCTTGAGGACCTAGGCTGCCGCTCACATGGCTCTTCCCTCTCTACCGGCACATCAATGTCCCTCTCTACCACAGGCACTTCATCAGCACTAGAAGAAGAATCATCATCCGATGATACCATGCGAAGAGAAAACTCACTGCCTGAATCTTCTGCACCTACCTCATGCTCCGAATCGGAGTCAGTGTCTGGACCATGGTCAGAGGAAGACTCAAAAAGCAAACTAACAACCTGCTTAGCAGTAATCCTGCGAGCAGCCATTATCCTTACAAAGCAAGAAGACTACACACACAAGTGAACAACAACCTACACTGTGCAAAGGAAGAAGTAAACAAGGTAGAGTCTTCACACAAAAATCAATACACTCAAAAACAATTCAAATCTAACCAAATATAAGAAGACTCACCAGCACCTACTCTGCTGAAACACAGCAAAAAGAAAGGAAATCCCACTGGAAAGAAAAAAAAAGTATAGATTAGACAAAGTACACATCAAGCAGCAATACAAAAAAGAAAGTTAACAATCAAGAAACACAAAGCCACACAAACAGCAATAACTTCACTTTTCATAACAATACATTTATCTAGGAAAAATAGTACAAAAAACATTTACTTACCAAGCACATGCAACTACACAAGCTGCAAAACCAGCATTAACCGAACCACAACCTACACCAATTCAAACAGCAAAAGCCTGGATCAAAAACAAAGAAGAAAAAAAATAATTTAATACTACATTTCACAAACAACATAACAAATGAATAAACAATACACAAATTTACCCCCAAAATCACATCCACACAGATGGGCCATCAAAAAGAGCAAAACGGACAAAAGTACGGGTTGATTTGCCCACCGGGGGGGAGGCCAGAAAATCTAAATTTAAAATCCGACCCACCTGAAAGCGACCCTTGCCCAATGGGTCACTTCCTACAATCTAAAATAAAATCCCTGGTGCTAGTGGGGGCATTTCCACCGCACAATCGCAATGCTGTGCGCGACCGTGAGCCAGAAATGCCCTGCAAAGAGACATCAGAAGAGAGGAAAATCACTTACCTCTCCCCTGATGCCTCTTTGCAAACCCCCCCAAATGTCTCAAAACCAACCTAACACCTCCAGGCGCAGGAAGCAAATGGCTTCCCGACCGCCTGGGAATCCCTGAAGATGTTGGCGCGTGCTGTGCGCGCTGACGTCATCAGGGATTCTCATGGGGAGGGGGACAACAGAATTACTGTGGTTAACTGCGATGCTGGACAGAGGCACTTGCATCCTTGATTTTCACAAGCGCAATCCGAAAACAGTTCCTATGACCAGGAGCTTCTTTCTCCCCATCTGCTGCTCTCAACAGTCTCTGACCATTTATACACATAAGAGGCATGTGAACTCACACAGAAGATCCCCTATTGGCAACGCCCACCAACTAGCGGAGTGCACCATCTTTCCTAAATTTACCCACTATGATGGACAGCTCACTCAAGGGACCTGTGCACACATTGGTGCGATGGCATAGTAACACACACGGACACTGGAGACAAAGCAAGCGCTCGAGTTGCAGCACAAATTCAGGAAAACATTCATCAGCCCAAAAACATTTGTGACCTTCCCACTATGATTCACAGCTCACACAAGGGACCCCTGCGCACATCTGTGCAATTGCATAGTAACGCACACATGGACACTGGAGACAAAGATGGGGCTCGAGTTGCAGCACAAACTCAGGAAAGCAATCATCAGCCCAAAAACATTTGTGAACTTCCCACTATGATGAACAAATGGTCTCTGTTTCCAGATACCTAAGAGCCTTGCTAGTTTATTCAGATAACAACCAACACACACTGGGGTCGATTGTGAAAATATGGTATTGTGTACAAAAAAGGGGAGAAATGCTCCTCTTTTAGGTGTCCCCTCACTCACCAGGGTTGCCCCACGGTGACATGCTTCATCATTGGGGCCATCCCAGTCCTCTACGGGCTGGGGCGTGCTGCGACTTGCGAAAGTTACGTAGGAGCCCTTTATTAGACTATGTGTGGTGCATGTGTATTTGAGGAGTGGACTATGTGATGTGTGTTAAAAATACCTGCCCAGTAGGTTTACAATAAACTTTATTCTTGCCTCTAGGTGGTAATAAACGGGGTGGAAAGATAGGCTGCCCTAAACGTAATGTGTCCAGATGTACCTATCAACTCCTATCGTCGACATGTTTCGTGCATACCCCAAGCACTATGATGGACAGCTCACACAAGGGACCCCTGCGCACATCTGTGCAATTGCATAGTAACGCACACATGGACACTGGAGACAAAGATGGCGCTCGAGTTGCGGCACAAACTCAGGAAAACAATCATCAACACAAAAACATTTGTGAGCTTCCCACTATGATGGACAGCTCACTCAAGGGACCCCTGCGCACATTTGTGCAGTTGCATAGTAACGCACACATGGTCAATGGAGACAAAGATGGCGCTAGAGTTGCAGCACAAATTCAGGTAACAATCAACAGCCCAAAAACATTTGTGAGCTTCCCACTATGATGGACAGCTCACTCAAGGGACCCCTTCGCACATGGCATAGTAACACACACATGGTCACTGGAGACAAAGCATGTGTTTGAAAAGCAGCACACAAAAAAAAACATTCATCAGGCCAAAAATACTAGTGAGCTTTGCCTAGGCAGCACAGTTGTGTTTTTTAGCCACTTCAGAAACACACATCAGTATAAGTAATGAAGGACAGAGGCACTTGCATCCTTCATTACAATGAGCACTATTATTTTACTTTATAAATGACTCCCATCAGCATTTTTGTAGAAAAAACGGCCTTTCAACAACATTGCAGCCAAGAGAAGACTTCATAGATAATGTTCCCCCAACAAGGGGAGCGACCCTTCCCCAAGGGGCCGCTCCCCGAACTACGAAATTGATCAACAAACAAAAAAAAAACAAATCCCTAACATTCCTGCTGCACGATCGCACGATCGTGCAGCAGGAAACCTCTAAAGTGCCATCGAGGGAAAGGAAAAGCCTTTCCTTTCCCTCCTTAGAAGTTATAATGCAATCTCCCCCGCCCCAGCCGCAAAACAAACCTCTTTGCAATCCGACGCGCAGGAAGCAAATGGCTTCCCTGCGCGTCGGTAAACAAATGGAGCCTCCGGTGACGTCAGCGCGCCTCGCGCGCTGACGTCATTGATGACGCGGGCGGGGAGGGCGGGGGGAGGCAAGGGAAGGTCTTCCCCTGCCATCCCCGCAGAAACGAAAACAATCGGGCAGACTCGGGGGGAGCGCTGGCGCTTCCCCCGAGGGTGGGGCTCATGACGAGCTGGGCTCGTCATGAGCGTGCGAGGAGGCTACGCCATGACGAGCCCAGCTCGTCATCAGCCCCGAAGGGGTTAAACAACTTATAAACAAGACAGTAAAAAGGCTGTCCATAGTGGAAGATAAGGCAGCACTCAAAGAAATGGCCCGCAGTCTTATCTAAGCGCGGGATTCAACAGGAGAATGAAAGAAAAATACCTTTATTTTCGAATGGGCATTCTACCATCCCTGCTGCATCTCACCCCCTGGAAACAATCTCTATCTCAGACTATTTATCGCTTATGTGGGGAAATCGATGAGAGTGTATTACTCTTACTGTGTATCTGCAAAGAACTACAAGTTGAAATGCGACTGCTACTGAAGCCCATCTTTTTAAGCAAGGGGATAAGATCCTGCAGACAAGCAGTAAAGGCATGGCTCAGAGGTGGAGAAATACAGTTATTGTGTCGCTTTGTACGATACATGGAAGTGGCAGGGGAAAAAGCTCTTGCATCAAGCGACCAGCAATCTTTATCACTGCAACCAACAAATTCTCACAGTGCCACTTATCAGTGAACAACAAACATTCACGTCAACCTCCAGAAAACATAAGCTGGAGCACAACACTCAACAGCAATACACCATCACCGCTGTTTATAGATCAATGGAACATTGCCCAGTCGCCTTTTTACAGAGACCCAAACATTGACTTTTTAACTATTGGAGTATGTTTCCTTGATCCTTATCCCCTTCTCAATTCTTCCTTAGGCACCTTACGTGACAGTATCAGTAAACTCTTCGGAACGCGTTTAAATAAAGAATGGTCCTTGCACAAACATTGCTATTTTTAGCACAATGAACTAGCCCTTAGAGGATGTATTTACTAAGCTGCTATGCAATACAGAATAGTGTTGGACAACTGAAGCTAGCAAGCAGCCAGGGCTTTAGCCCATTACCCAGGGACCTAAGTTTATGTCTTCCACACTGAATGTACTGCCAAAACATTGCACAGGGACCTAGCTCATTGGAATTTTTAACATCTAATTAACTTGAGACCAAAAATCTAAGTTCAATCTCAAGAGGAAAGATTTTGCCAACTCATTGTATTTGATAATAATTACTGATCATTGCTCCAACTATTTTAACACAAGGAATTAATGTTTTATGACATGCTCTTCAACTTTTTAATTATGAATTTATACGCTTTTTTATGTGAAAATTGTAAAGATTTGTATTAACCAAATAATAAATTATTAACTTACTTACTTACTTATATTGTACAACAGGATGGTAATTTAACCCTGTCATCAGCAATGTATGATTATCTTCAAAACATTCAGCATTGTTATTAACGGTAAATTAAATGATCCTCCACTATGGATTTAAAGATCAGAAGTATAAGTGTAAGTATTAAATGGGAAGGCAAGATCCTTCCAAATCCAAGGAGTATCCTCTGAGATGTTTTGTTTGAGGGTAAACATTATTTCTTTTTTGTGTTCAAATTACTTCATTACATTATCATAACAAAAAAAGAGGTCTTGCCAACAAATACAAATATTACTAATGCATTATTATTGTTATAGTAAACATTATTCCAAAGAGGTGATTTGAGAAATAATGTAGATTTGCTTCTCGCACTAAAGTAGACTACATTTGACACCCAGTCAATCCTCCTTCATCCTCACAGTTTCCGTCCAACATGTTTTATAATCGGATTTACTTCCCTTCTCACAACAGTTAATGAATTTGATATTCAAGGATAACAGCACATCTACTAGTTTGAGCACTAGGTACCACAAGAGATAGTAAGATTTATCTGAAAAATATTATATCACACACATTCCTTCGGAAAATTGCAATTAATTTTTTTTCTTTCCAGTCTTATTTCCATTCCTCATTCCTGTTCTCGAAAAAATGAATGTCTGCCTGTTTCCCAAAGACATGTTGCAGTTTTTTGCAAGTGCTGTCAAGAGCATCAAGGAGAAGAGGCAAAAAGGCAATCACGAGGTGAGTGCAGCCCAATATCAGAAAAAGGAATAGCTTTGATAAGAGGATATCGTTTGTCTAAGAGGGGCCCTTTAAAGTTTCCAGCAGGACAACACTCCCTACACTAGGCATCAAAAGGTTGGGCCTCCCAGGCCCAACTTATTGATGCTTAGCGTAGGGAGTGTAATAAATAACAACAATCCTCATTAAAAAAAGAAAATTTCAGACACCAAAAAGTTGCTCATACCAAGTAAAAGGTTAAATTAAAATATCTTCTTAAAAAATGTACACATTAAAATAATTATTTAAATGAAAGGTATGCCTATGTGCTAAAACTTCGCATTTCAATTGATTATAAAATATAGTAAAGGAAATTGCATTAAGTGAGTTGCTCATCTCTTTAGTCTAGAGCGGAAAATTCATTCAACTCCTTGAGCTATACCTCCTGCTGATTGTCCATAGTATGAGCAATATAGAGGAAAAAGTTAATCAAATTAATGCATTTTCTTAGCACACTTTTTCTCTCCCCAGGAAAAAATGTTCTTGGTAGAAAAAGTTATCAACTCAGTGGTGTCCTAAAGCAGCCCTGCTTAATCAGCTGGAGCATTGTGGAGAGTGGTGGGGTGAAGGTTGAATGGTGAGGGATGCAGCCCTTTCAAGGAGGTTCTGATGGTCCTCAAACAGCTTTTTCTTCATTTCGTGTTGCGTTCTTTCCTTTTTTTCTCTTTTTCACATTTTGGTCCTTCTGTACATTCTTTCTTCCTTCCTTTTGTGCTCTCTTTCCATTTGCCTCTCACTTACTATTATTTCTTTTTACAATGTTTTGTATGATTTGGTCTCTGAATATGTTTGGTTGCTTCACCACTCTTTGGGTCCCTCCTCGTGGAACTTTAATGGTATATTCTTCCTTTCTTGTTGTGTCACTAATTAGTAAACCTGGGTGGAGAATGCGTAATTCTGCTATGTAGAACTACGCAAAGTGCAAAAAAACTCTGCTGTGCAATGCGGAGCTCCACAAGCAGCAGAGTACATTGGATAAATGCTGTTTGCAGTGATTTTCAGTGCCAGGTGCTTGTCTGCACTGTGCAATCATGGCGAACAGCATCATGCACAGCGCAAGCAGACCTGCTTCCTTTCTGCTGATTGAGTAGATTTTTACTCGAACTGCAGCTTTCTCAACGCGAATGGTCAGTTTCTCAACGCGAGCGGTTGCAAGCATACGCGACCACTCACAATGAGAAATCTGGCATCCTGCGTGGAGAAATCTCGGTGGGAGGTTGATTTTCCATGCTCACCAACTTGACGTTGACGAACGTGAGCGAGGAAAAAAACTCCACTACGTGGAGTTTTTCAGAACTCTGCAAGCTCCACGCGATGCAAAGTGTGGAATTCACTGCCCAGACTTACTAATGAGCTTCAACTTCGATCTTTTGACCTGTGAGTAAAGAGGGAAAAGTAAAAACTATTTCATATATTGTTAGAAATGGGATTCTTGGTTGGCTGAGTTATACGCTCAAGCCAGGCAGGAACCACCACTCTAGTCAGGGTAAGCTACATATACACTAAAAGATAACCTGTGTTCATCCTCTGGTACCCTCAGACTTATCTAAAGAAGCAATGTGTAAAGTATTTGTGCAACACACCCATGCAGTAATACAATGAATACACCATGAACAGACTCCACACAGGTTTAGAAAAATAGAAAATATTTATCTGAGCAAAACAGGACCAAAACGACAAAAATCCAGTAAATAGAAGTCGAGATATGAACTTTTACAGATTAAATGCAAAAACAATGCTGAGGATTAAATAGCCCTAAAATTATATTTTCAAAGTTCATACTCACCGTGATGGAGCGCAGGTCGGATACAATTCCAAACAGGTCCCGCTGAAGTTTTGCCTTCTCAAGTTGTGGCAAGAGTCTGTTTTGCGGGTGAGACTGGCACCGGGATCAAGTAGAGCACTGCTAGCAATAATCCTGAGGGCGCACAGAGTTGGCCGGGCGTTGGCCACGGGGCCTTGCAGCCGCTGGCAGTGATGCTTTCTGTGCGAGGAGACGAAGTTGCAGTGGTTCATGCTGTTCCTTCCAGCGAGCGCCGCAGTTCCAATACAAAATGGTCAGTTCACGGTCAAAAAGAGCAGAAAAGCTTGATTTCACAGGTATGTGAAGAAAACAGCTGCAAAACCCACTTCTGAGGCCCAGGGCTTGGAGGGGTCACATCAGGCAAGGGTAGGACTCACAGAAGGCAGAGTCCACAGCACCAGCAGAATTATAGGAAGTCTAGTGTACTTGTCAGAAAACAGGAAGCAAGCCAGTGAGCCCTTGGAAGGAAGGCAGAGCCCTTCTAGCAGAGTCAGGGAGTAGCAGGCAGCAGGGCAACAAGAAGAAAAACATTCCTTCCAGAAAAGCATTCCTTCCAGAAAAAGCAGTCCAGTTGAGTCATTTAAGCAGTACAGCAGTCCTTTTAACAGAGGTTCAGTTTAAGATCCAGAAGTGTTTGATTTGTGAGGGTCAGAGACCCAGTACTTATACCCCAAAATGCTTTTGATTTAGGAGATGACTTCGAAAGAACCATCTGAAGTGCACAAGGAACCCTTTCAACCCAGTCCTGTCTGTCAGGCTAACCCTGGGGGTAAATTAGTGCTTTGTGTGAGGACAGGACACAACCTATTCAGATGTAAGTATGAGCCCCCTCTCCCACATCTGGCCCAGGAAGACCCATCAAATTGCAGATGAATGCAGACGAGTGCTTAGAACGCAGTTGAGCCTCCTGTGTTTGTGGATATCTAGAGAGAATGCACAAAGTATAGCTGTCACCCAACCCAGACGTGTATTGACGATAGCAGTAAGTACAGAGACTGTCTACTTTCTAAAAGTGGCATTTCTAAAACAGTAGTATTAAATGTAACTTTACCAGTAAGGATGTTCTATCATTACCATTCTAAACATATCAAACAGGAAAAAGCTACTCCTCTCTGATCACAAATTACAACTTTAAAGTATATTAAGGAATTTCCAATGCTGGCCAATGAGAGCAGTAGGTCTCACTTTAGTGAAAAACAAAATAGGCTGTTTTTCTCTGCCAGGACTTGCAAAACATAAAAGTGCATGTCCTACCTTTTACTCTCATTGCACCTTGCACTTAGGGTTAATTAGAGCCTACATTCAGGGTGACTTAAATGTCATAAAAGGGGTGTTAAAGGCATGGCATGTAGTTTTAAATGCCACGCCAAGGTGGCAGTACACTGCATGCACAGGCACTGCAGTGTCAGGTCTGTGACAGCTTTAAAAGTCTACTTCTGTGGGTGGCACAATCAGTTCTGCAGCCCACTAAATGCACTTGAAGCACAAGCCCTGCGTTTATGATATACCATTTTACAAGGGACTTACCAGTACAATAGATATGCTAATCAGGTATACACCAATGCCGTCATGTTTAGGGGAGAACCACACGCACCTTAGCACTGGTTAGTAGTCGGAAAGTGGTCAGCGTCCTAAGTCCAACAAAAAAAAATCAGCAAAAGTGGCAGGCAATTTGCAAAACATTGGAGAAACGGCCACCCTAAGGATGACGGGTCTAACGTGTCCTGTATCACCCTTTCTGAGCTGGTGTTGTGGGTGCCTCACTACACCATTGAATACAGCTGTGCCTCTCACAGATCTGGGTTATGCAAAATCTTCTGAATGTTTTTATGGGCCCCTTCCACTTAGATCAGAGGAGCGCATAAACATAATGGTAAACGATTAACATTACAAAGTTGAGGGATGGGAGCATGGGCATTAAAGTAAGCAAATTCTGAAAGTATGAGAAAAACAAATGAAAGCAATAGGGAGTGAGAAGCCAATAAAAACAAACAAAAGAAGGATAGAAAAAACGAAATCTAGGAAAGGGAAATCAAGTGAAAGTGGACTATTAGGAAAAGAGAGTAAGAAAAGAAGAAAGAAAAAGGAAGATAGAAAGGAAGAAAAGGGGAGAATGAAATGAAAGTATGAATTGATCTGGGGAGGAAACAAGGATGGGAAGGATAATGAAAGAAGGAAGGGTTAAGAGAGGGTGGAATCAGAAAGTGGGAACAATTAAGCAAAAAGGAAAGCAATATGAAAGAAGGGACAAGAGAAGGAAGAATGAATGAAAGAGAGAGAGTGAAAAATGAAAGATAGATAAAGAGAGAATATAGTAAGAACTGAAGGAAGAAGAAGGAAAGACTGGAAAAGGTAGGAGAAGGAATAGAAAAGAAAGAATGGATGAAGGGAGGGTGAGGAAATAAGCAAAATGGAAGGAAGGGAAAAGAGACAGGAGGAAGGAAGAAAGAAAACAAAAAAGAAATGGGGAGGAAGAAAAGGAAAATGTAAATTGTATGAAGAAGTAAAGAAAGGTGGAAAAGAAGGAAATAAGACATGAAAAAACGTGAGAGGTAGTGACTAATTTCTGTTTATTTATGGCATATCATGACATGATAGGGGTTTCCTGTATCTGCACACCAGTATCTGAGCCCTGATTCCATGTTTGTTCAAGGAACAAGAGCTGTCTATCGCACCTGCTACATTATTTGTCAGCTTTGATCATTGCCACCTGTTATGAGTTTCTGGGGAATAATTTGCCAATTTAGTTCTCACAGCAACAAATTAGCATGGCACTGTAAATACCATACATATTTCTGCTGTTCAATTCTGGTAAGTTTGACCTGCTGAATATTAAAGAAAGGATATATGTAATGCATCTGGTAATTACCGGGTGTGGTAAATATCACCTGACTCATAATTATGACTCTGCTGCAAACAAGTGTTTACATAGGAGTCGGAACACTGACTCACTCGTAATTTGGGCCTAAATCAATCCAATTAAAGGATGGAAGAAAGAAGAAAGAAAGAACTGATGGAAATGAAAGAGAAAAGGAAGGAAGGGAAAAGGATGAAAGGCAAGACAAAAATTAAACAATGTAAATAGACTGAAGACATGAAGGGAGGTGGAAGGAAGAACGGGGAGTTAAAGAAAAAATTTAAAGGAGGGCAAAAGATAGAAGGGATGAAAGGAAGGAATGCAGAAATGCAGGAAAGAAGAAAGACAAAGTGAAGGCAAGGTAAAAGGGACTGAAAACGTGGGGAGAAATGAACGTAGAAATAAAACGAGATTAAAAGGAAAGGAGCAAGGCAGGAGGAAGCAAAGGAAAAGTAAAGTAAACTAAAAGGAGATGAAAAATAAAGTAATAGGGCAAATAAAGAATGGGTTTATAAAGGGTGAACGGAAGAAGAAGCAGTGTGAGTAATGAGAGGCCCCCCACGCCTAGGGGCAGGGGGCCTTTAGTGGCATGAGTGGGAGGGGTCGCAAGGAGATATGAGGAGGCAGGGCAGTCTGGTAGTGCGTCACTTAGGTGCGCAAACGACACAACCCCTCCCCTCCAGGGAAGGTGATAAATGCACCGGACATGAGGGAAAAGCCCTCTTTGTCCTCTCGCCTCGGGCGCCCAGTGGGTCGCAGCCAGAAGCAAGTTGCCCACCCACCCATCCCTGTGTTTAAAGGTAGAACTGGCGGGGTCCCGGGCAAGGAAAGTGGTGGGGACTCCTTTTGGCGGGGACTGGCCTAATCCTGGAACAGGGAAGGCAGTCCATGGGGCTCCGGCCTGGCGGGAGACGGGGCCGCCCTGCGGGTGGTCCTGGACTCTCTGGCCCTACCCGAGATGCCGGTGCTTGGAGGAAGCAACTTTGTGAGAGCTGGTGCGCAGTAAAAGGCGCAAAGCTGTGCCCTGGTGGCTGCGTCTAGGGGGTAGACAACAGGTAGTTACCTCAAATGTAAGCAATGGAGGTGGGTTGTGGCCTGCTGGTTCAACCCGCATCCCGTGGGGCTCTGGAGATCCTGAATTGTAAAAACAATTGTAACCTGCGGTTCAAATGAGTATTGCTTAACACAATGTTTATCAATGTGATTTGTTTTGGTAATAAAAGTTGGTCGATTGTTGACAGTGCATCAACAATGAAAGATGGCTTTATGAGAATTAATAAAGACTACGCAGTGAAGACCAACCACTGGCCTTTGCTGGTGGGAAAGGGGGGCAAAGGTTTGTGGGGCGAATTGCACGTGATATGCCTACTATAAAGTCAAAATCTATTTGAGGCCAAAGATTGAGGCTCACCTTCTTGCGAAAAGTTTCTGAGGTTGCTGTGCTAGTCAAATGCACTGACAAATACTTCTCGAAACTAGAGGCACCCATGTCTGACTGTAAAGAAACTACAGATAACAAAGGTTTAGTAATGGACATAAAAATCGGACAGTTATTATAAACAGGATATGATTTGTTCCCATTCGCTGCATTAAGTGAAATATTGAAGCGTGAAAACTGGCCATAAACTAAGATAGCCAAGTTCACTGTCACTTGGGTAAATGCCATATCTTGATGCTCGTAGTATTCCTGTACAATTAATAATGTCCTTAACAAGCTAGTGAGTTGTTAGAGACTGTACAGAATATTGTTAACTGATAGAATACTGTGTATCTTTCCTTCTATTCCCAGAACCGAGTGGATTTTTTGCAATTGATGATTGATTCTCGGACAGAAGACATTCCAGCATCCAATGGCATAAATCATGGTTACAAAGGTAATACCCTAGAATATACCCAATCATGTCTAATAACGGGATGGAGCTCAACAGGACATACAGGGAGAGTTATTTGTTATTTAAATATTTATAACAAACATCATAACGCCAAACAAAGCATATGTTCAATGGTCAAAACTTAAAAAAGGATAATAAAGGGTTGAAGAATAAAAACACAAAACGCGCAAGTGATTTGTGAAAAACGAAACAACCATACATTAAACGGAAAGGGATGCAGTTAACGGAAAATGTAAAAGCTGGACCGTCGTTACATTAGAGCAAGTGCGCCTTCATCTGAAATTTGAAGGCACCAATGGGGTCTCATCCTTAAACTCTTTAGAGTTTGAGTTCCACAGCATAACTCGAGCCACCTTATAGAATATATTTTGTGGACCAGATTTGAAATCTCTTGTTGATGCCAATTTCGAATACAGGTTTTAGTGTGTGCTCTGGTGGGACCAGGTTTGGGTCTGGACAGCATTCGTTTCCTCAGTGACATCATAACATAACTTCTTTATAAAAAGTTTAAGAAGAAGAAGAACATAGAGAAAGTGAGTGGGCTTTGGATCAGTTCACTAAAGTCACTGGTCTTCCTGTGGGTTTCATCCTTTGCATTGCTTGATCAGGCAATCCATGAAGTCCATTTAATTTTGAGGACGTTTACATTATGTGTTTTTGTGTTGCCATTTGGTTATGCCGATGGGACATCAGTTAGTCCTTTTGTTAGACTGCAGGTGCAACATGATTTGTGGAGATACATAACACACCTTAGGATAACAGCAAAGCACAACACAAAACACCCAAACATAAAAAGCATGGGATACCATGCCCTGATAATGTAGCCCTACATGAAATAACATAACATAGCACACCATAACGTAATGAAACAGAGGGCCGCATTACTCAGCAGAACACAACATGCAATAACATAACACAGCATGGCACAGCATGACACAACACGACACTCGATAACATAACCCGTATGTGGGGGTATGGTCAGAAACATGGTTGACAAGACGAGAATGGCCTAAACGGCAAACTCTGTCCAAAAAACTTGACAAAATCTGGGGCAAAGTTGGCCATCTGCAAGAGGAGCTGGGTGCCCTTGTGCTGAGAAACAGCATGACGCACGTGGAATCCCTGTAGGGGCTAGCATGTACAGGAAAAGAGCAGAGTCCAAGGAGGAAACGTGAAGCAAGCTCAAGAAGGCACCAAAATAAGATGGTGTCCTTGCAACAGTCGCACAACGAAGCAGGGGACAGCTTGAAGAAGTGGCATGCAGTAGATTCGGAGCAGTGGGGGTAGCCCCACCCCGGTAGTGCTAAGAGTTGTGGGCTGGGCACCTCCCTGCACCCACACAAAGGGGCGAGAGAGATGGCAGCCCCAGTGTATGAATCAGGTGCAGTGGGGGATGCCCAGATGGCATTAAGTCCACCTCCCCAGGTGCACCAACCTAGAAGTGTGGTCTACTGGTGAAAGTGGGGCAGCTGCTTGCCTGTGGGAATTGACAGAGTGGAGGTATTAAATGACTGACTCACTAGGTATGGCCAAGGGGGTGAAAGGTGTTCCCCCCCACAGCACAGGTGGACTGGGACAGTTTGGGCAAATTTCTCAGACGTGCACTGGTGGGCAGTAAAGAAGGGCGTGTCTCCCCCACCCCCCAAAATTCACTCAAGAAACTTTGTCACGTGAAACATTTGTGGGATTGTACGTTGAACAGTTACCATGGACTAACGTAAGTAGTAGGGAATAGATTTTCACCCCATACTATAGCCACTAATGTGCCCCACTGTTAGGACCAACAAACATTTTAGGTGCTAATAGCTGGAATTAGTGGGTTATCAGGGTACTACAACATAGAGTAAACAACCTGTGCTTGGAACAGTGGTTAAACTCAAGACCACAAGGCAAACTGTGGTAGTGGCATCACTGATGTCTGAGTCCAGTGCCAAAGGAGTCCTTATAGCAGAAGCAGAGAAACAGGGGGTAGCATCATCTGAACCAACAGACAGCCTGAATAGCATATTAAGAACAGTGCAAGAATTGCAAACTGTCCTTGAATTCAAAATCAACACAGTATAAATAGACGTATGGCTACTAAGGTTCGACAAAAGGAAGTTGTCAGAGTGAATTTGGGCTAACAGACATTTTCGTGCAAAGTCTGAAATTGCAGAAATCAGCAAAAATATGTCAGATTTACTAGAAAGTGTATGTTACTTGGAATTTCAGGTAGACAATATAGAAGGAAAAGCTTGCAGAAATACCACTGGAATAGTTGGGCTCCAAGAGCATGCAGGGGGTTGGGACAAAGTTACCTACCTAGCAAATTACCTGTCAATGGTGGTTGCGCCTGAGGGCCTTTCGAAACTGATTGAAAGGGTTCATAAAGCACTGGTTCTGCTGTTTCCATCAGGTGCCCCCTCACACACCCATCAATCGATTGCAAAGCTCCTGAACTATGGAGACCAGGATATTATCTGGCAGAATGCCCACTCACCCTGCACATGGCTCCTTCAAAGTGAACAATCCCACTGCTTTTACGTCAAACCTAGCAGCGCGCATGCTCTGCTCTGCGAGGCATGCTGTACTGACTTCCACGGGCTTTAGCCATGCCCTCACTGTCAATTGGTTAAAGTGTCTGTTCTGCCAAAAAGCTTGTTTCTGTATGGTTGCTTAGCTTTATATGTTCCACCTTCTTGTGTCTTGCTTCTCCCCTGGAGTATTGGCATATCACAGTATCCTCTCTCTGTAGTGCTTTTCTCTTTGTTTTTGCACATTTTTTTTAATGTTGCAGAGTGCATGTGCACTCTGCTTCTATTATACTGTCCTCGCCCATACACCCACCGCTCCATTTGTTCCAACCATTCCCCCCTCTCCCGCCCTGATTTCATGTACTCCCAGTCCCCTAAACTCTTGTTGCTGCAGTGCTACATCATTATTCGTGGTATGGAAAAAATGCTGTAGTGGTATGACAAAAATGCTGTTACTTTAAACAACAAGCGTTGCTGAAATCAGCATGCACTGACTGCAATTATATTGCTATTAAAAATACATCAATTTCGGTGAGTAGTGAATTATGGCTTCCAAAAATAGCAGCAGCCCTTCTATATAGGAAGTGTTCCGGGCTCATGAAGGGTCCAACGGGGCACCATAAGAATCACAATGCTCACCAAACAATATCGGTATTTCGATTTGTACTGCATGGTTTTTTAGTCATCGCTGTGCTTCTTATAGGATTCTTCAAGATTGAAGGGTGCAGTACCTTATGTGGCTAATAGAGGTCCCTTTAGAACTCCAGAGGAACACCTAGTGACAGCATGTGGAATTGCACCCTTTCCACACAAACAGTGCCTAATGCACAAGAGCAGGGTTCACTGCACGTAAACAGAGAGTTTCAGAGCATTCTGCTCACAAGCAGGGTGCATTCTTTGTACTTACTCTTAAAGTGTCTCAAAATGGAAGAACAAGAAAACACAAGAGCTCTAGGAGGAAAAGTCCTTTGAGACACTGAGATTTCAGGGTTACAATTTTATTTGGCAGAAGCATTTGTTGAGATCAGTGGCAGGGTAGCTGGGCCTGCTTCTGATGCAGAGTCGGCCCTTCAGGCTCCACACACGGAGCTACGGGAGTGGCACCGCCCACATCCCTTGTTGTGTCAGTCGACCAACGGGCAGAAGTAGAAGAGCAACGATGCTTCTTCGACTTCTACTTGGTCTTCAACTTACCTGACCCCGAGTGCGAAGACTTGGCTGACGAGTGGTGATGGCTCCACGACCGGTCCCTCGATCTTCCTCTTGACCGGGACCTTGTACGGTGTGGAGCCGACTGCCAGTGCTCAAGAAGTTTTCGGGACCGTCGGAGCATGACTTGGGGTCGTGGTTGCGCTCCAGGCAAAAGAGGCACATGCAGTGTGGATCCATCACCGACATCAGTCGGGTACAGGACCCGCAAGCCTTGAAGCCGGGCATCCCTACGTGCACCGAGAGTCGTAGACGCAAAAAGACATCAACAAAAGCTGCTCAAAAAGTTTAGTCAAAAAGTGACTGGATCGATCTTTCCGGATCTGCGCCGGCTGGTGTGGAAAAAGAAAGAACTGACATCAGCGTGCGAGGGCAGCGTCTAAGTAGCTACTGCGATGTCATTCCAGGCGACCACGATGCCAATGACAGATGCAGAGCCGACTGACGCCACCTTCCAATGCGCAGAGGTACTGCAGCCGAAAAAACTATGGGTAGTTCTAAGGTAAGGAATCTATAACTAACTGTTTCTTTCAGATGTATCCTTTAAAGAAGCCTTGGATCTGCTGTGTGAAAGTTAGAAAGGTAAAGACCTGGTGAACAGTGATTATGACGATTTTCAAACCGAACAAAATTTCACATTTTATTGCCAGTGCTTGCACAACATTTTGTGTTCTACTTCACACAGTCACGGTAGACGTGACACATCAGTTTGTATCTGAAGCTTTATTTGTGTCTGGAAGTAGCAACATTTCTGGAGATTCCATTAGCAGGCCACAAATGTGACCTGTTATGCTGTTCATTATGATAACAGTGAGAACTTTAGCATTAAGAGCAGAGATAAACCTGCACACCATTAATTTATTTGTAGTCCTCTCTGTAATGTAACAGACCATGCACGCTTTACCCGGCCACAGTTGGGGCCTCCATCAGCTTGTCTATGTCCCCATTTCTTTGGAAAGACCCCCCCACTGTTGTGTTTACAGAGGGCCCCCGCAATGGCTGCACAGTCTTGTGTGGACACCTAGTAACAGCCTGTGGCACTGAACCCTTTCCCTACTTCGTGGATTTTTTTTATTGCTTATCCTACTGTTGGGCCACAAGGAGCATTCAGACCACATACTGGCTTCTTGTATGAAAATGGCCATTTTACTGAAGACAGGTGCACATCGCATACATGTTACCCCAGGCCTTCGCCTCACAAAAGTAGACCTCACTATTAGGCCTGGATGTAAAACTCTGGTCCGCTTGCAGAGTTTGTGGCATTCGTCAACGCCACGTCCTGCGGAGAACATAGAGTTACCGATAAATTCTGCATTCTGCAACAGAGCAGTGTTTTTTTTCCCATGGCACTCTCGAAATGTCATTTTGTGTGTGTGGGAGCGACTTGCTGGCACTCGCGAGCGGCCATGAGATTTTCTAGCCATTTGCAAGCTCCACTATATTTGCAAGCCTCCCATCAGCTCCTGTTAGAGTTTGCGGTCGTTACCATGGATTTAGGCCACGGCAGCGACTTCGGGCAGTTCGGCTACCATGTACACGATCGTGAGTGTGTGCAATTGACTGCAGCAGCAACCTGGGAAAGATTTTCTCCTCGAGAAGAAGCTAAATCTCCTCAAAAAGACATTTGGAGTTAAAACCTTCTCAAAATGACAGGAGTCCTTTTTTTATTTTTTACTTCTTTCCCAACAGGAAGGAAGTGCCCCGAAGTCCCCATCTTTCTGTTCCTGTCAAGCAGGCTCCTCCCAATGCTTTGACCATCTCCTGGTCACTTTTCACTTGAATTGGAGTTGGAAGGACCACTCTCTGTGTCTGCTGCATATATACCATTGGATTTAAGGACTTTGTATTTGAGATTCCACAAAAAAGCTAAAAACCTGTTGTATAAGGGTTTTGTTTGTTTGATAGAGGGCATGCACCAGCATTTATTTCTATTTTTATTAGATTTGTTTTTATTTATTGTGGTGGGGGTGGCCTGCAGTTTCAGTAGGGTTCTAGTTCTAGTTCTTTTTTTGCATTTAATTTTTCCTCTTTTGTAAAGGAAACATGTTGCACAGTTTAGTACAACTTCTCCATGTTTTTTAATAATTTTACAATATTCTTTTTGTGGCCTGGTCTGCCAATGGGCCTTTCAGCCAGGAGGACCAGTATTAGTCATGGGTGCATGAAAAAACTCTTTCTGTGGTGTGTGTTGAATTGAAGCTTCATTTAGGGCATTGATGGCATTGGATTAAAATACAAAATGTATATTTTTGTGGTATTTCAATTTTTTTTCTGCAAACAGTGTATAGGTGGGGCAATGCCTTTAGAGGATGTGTGCTGTTGTAAAAATGTTTAGCCCTATTATTTTACATGTTTGGCATTGCTGAATCAATGCTGTGCTCTCCGTGTTACTGTTGGTCTCTCTGGGACTACCTTACCTACCCCTGCTTTGGGGTCATCAATCTGTGTGTCCATGGCTACCCATGCATGCTCTACATCTTGTCATTTATGTAAACGTATGTCCCCCCCTTCTTCGACACCCTCGCCGTCACTCCCTTGGACACCATATCCTTGCTGTGTATTTTGACGTTTGTACCTAGCCCCTATACCTGGTTAAAGGTCGGCCTCCTCCGGGGATCCAGCTGCCCAACCAGTTGTGAAAGGTCTCTACCAGCTGCTTCTGTCCAACGTGTCCCCATTTAGTTGTGACAGTCCTGAAACGAGCTATGAACAAGTGCGTTATGGGAGCCTCTGTGCGCACCCCTCGCCCACCAGCTGTCCTCATTCCCCTGTGGCTCCTCATACAGACTTTCCTCTCATCCATCCCTGATGGCATATGGACTTGTCAGCAAACCTGTCATCCACCTTTCTTGTTATACAGATGTTCCTCTCGTCCATTCCTGATGGCACTGTGGCTTTGTAAGCAAACATGTTGTCCACCTTTCTTGTCATACAGAGGTTCCTCTCCGATAGAGGACAGGGAGTAGTAGTAAGCCTTCCTGCTTCGACCCCTGACTGACACCATTTGACGCAGCAGCTCACTGACAGATAGGCGGCATTGATCCGTCCCAGGTGGTGCACTACCCCAGACCGTCATGTGGCAGAGTTATCAGCGTCCCAAGGTGCTATCCGGATTGCCGCCTGAGACCCTGCCATCTCTTCTTCTCTGGGTTTGTGAGCCGTATAAGACTCTCCTGAGTCCGCATGTCCCCCATGGTGCTGTCCATGAAAAAGAAAATGCAGATCCAGCGTGCTGACGTTAGGATCCCTCACTCTCTATCTTTCACCTTGATCTGGCACCAATAGCCAACTCCCCTGTGTCCTGTCCCAACTAACCTCCCTACCCTGCTCCAAGGCCACCACAATTAAGGCAGAGGCCGGACCCTCTATGTATTGCTTGGCCCCCTCCCTTGGCCAGAGCACCCCACGATCTACTTGCTACATAAAGCACCTATCTATAACCCGCCCCAAACCATTGTCCTCATTCCAGACACCCTACAGTGCTTTTGGTCCCCTCTCGGGCCATCCCCCTGCAGCCAGAGACACTGGCTATCAGCCTAGTGCTATCAGCTGCCCTCTACCCTTCCTGCTCCCTCCATCACCCCAACATTTATGGCAACAGGCTTACCTTCAAACCCCTCCCGCCCAGTCTATTGCTCTGAGACAAACAGCTCATCCCTCCCCGTCTCCCCACCCTCCTCCCTCCACCTCTCTAAAAGATTTTCTCACCCCTCCCCTCCTGGGCCTACGGGCCTTGGTACTGAAAGTGACCTTGCCCTTTCCCTGATGTCCCAGTCGAGCCTTGATCCCACCCCCCTCTCCACCTATAAAAACCCATGCAGCTGAAGCACTGAGCCTTTTCCAGCGCGTGAGCCACATGCTCCTCTTGAGGCCGCTCCCGTACTCACGGAACAGCTGCTCCCCCTTACCCTTACTTACACTGTGGAGTGTATGTGGGGGCAAGCAAGAAAGAACCAGAACCGCCACACCACCTGCTGCATGCTTCAGCATCAGCAAGCCCATGTGGTCCACCTCAGCCAGCAGGCGCATGGCCCCTCGGATGCCAAACTCCGACATTACCTAACGCTACCTACCCTAACTTCCCAAAACTTACTAAAATTGCCCTAACTGCTACTGATGCCACCATGTTACCACAAAATGGTGACAGAAATTTTAAAAATGGCTGTATAAAAGCTGGGCGATAAAGCCCAAAACAGCCCAGCCCAAAAACAGCCCAAAAGAAGACTGATGATGCTTGGGATGCACTATGTCCCAAACTCCCCGGGGGGGACACCTCCCTGCGGTCAACTGAGCCCAAAGCCCACCAGGAATCCGAGACTCCCTTGTGTCCGGCACACAAGAACAGTGAGAAACCTGTGCAACCACTTTTTTCGGAATGTTCCTTTTTAGGTCTCGCTCTCGAGACCTATTGTTGTGGAGATGCCTCTCAAGGGAGACAGCCCGGGGCACGCGCGTCGATTTCACATCGTGGGCGCGCACGCCCAGCCACGGGAGCCGTGCACATCTCCAGATTGCCAGGAAGTCAGCCATGCCTCTCTCAGTCACGTGCACACACACACACACACGCGCACACACCCCCCCCCAACCTACTCACGGGCTCACGGGCTCACGCGCACACAGTCACACACGCGCATCCACACACTGGAAGTGCCCATCTCCTGTCTCGCTAGCCTGATACACCAAAAAACAGTGTTTACACGCCCCCCTACTCACCAGGCTGACTCAGGACTCCCCGGCTGCTCTCCAGGCCGGTCTTTCCTCCTCAGGTGTGTAGGGTCAGCGGCTCAGGCTCGGCAACTAGCTCACACCTTTTCTCGATGACGAGTTTCCTAGACGTCCGATGTTCACGCTCACGGCACATGGAAATGCGCACAGAGTGACTTTGAGTGTGCGCCCGTACAGCTGAGGTGCATGCTCGCACGCTCACGACGTTATCCTTCACTTGTTTTTTTTTACTGTGGTAACGGTAGTAGTTGGAGGCGAACGGACTGCTCTGTCAGTGCGGAAAGCAGACTCACAGCCCTGTTAAAGGAGGTCTCGGCAAGCCAGCTACTGCACCGGCCTTTCGGGCTCCTTATTCGTACTCTGAGGATGGGGGACCGCACCCGCCTTGGCTGAAGAGGCCTCAGCGTTCCCTGTCAGGAGAATCGCGCGCGAGCCCCCTGGCCCGCGGTGACACCTCCTTCGCAGCCCCTGGGCCCACCTCCGCCAAGCCCTGTCCTCGGCCCGCTTTTACTCGTCGGACCGCTCGAGCTGGTACTTTGGGCCGGTGTCCCGCAACGAGGTGCAGGCGCGGCTGCAGGGGCAGCGGCACGGCATCTTCCTGGTGCGGGACTCGTCCACGTGCCCGGAGACTTTGTGCTGTCCGTGTCTGAGAACTCGTGCGTCTCCCACTACATCATCAACTCGCTGCTGCCTTCGAGGCGCTTCAAGATCGGCGACCAGGAGTTCGACAACCAGCCTGTGCTGCTCGAGTTCTACAAGATCCACTACCTGGACACCACCACGCTGACCGAGCCGGCCGCCGGGTAACACCCGGGCTGGGAGTGGGTGTGGGCAGGTAGCGTTTGGGAAGGGCTGACATGGTGGCGGGATCCACAATAGGGCAGGCAGCGATAATCGTACTTACTTAGCGCGTACAACCCCCTGACGAGGCGTTATCAGATGACTCCTTGTCACTAACGACGCAGTTTTCAACCCCTGAGCGTTGGTTCGTTAAGGTCAGTAGAACGGGCCTAGGACTGCCGCTCCCAGAATGCATTGTGGAAGACAGTCCAGGACAGGAGCTGTGTCCTCGGTGGCTGTCATCTGGTAGCCTTGGGTAAGTTTAAGTGGTCTGTGGGGGTGTCATTTAACTGTTTATCGCTTTTAGGTAAGGGGGAGGTCTCGAGTACAGATTGAGATGGAGCATGACACACTAATAGTTTGAAGCAGCTTTCTCTTAGCCTTTTGAGTCTGGCAAGAACCAGCCAGGTGACAACCGGGAAATGGGAAGGGAATCTGTGTTTTGGTAAAATCAACATCCAGGCGTAAGGATGGTGTATGCTAGGAGAGCGAGTCTCCCTTACCAAGGCCCCAGAAGATAGCCTGGCCACCGCAAGGAGGATCTCACGCCCTCCATTCCTTAGGTTAGAGGATTCGCAAGAGAACTTGGATTTCCAAGTTCGGGGCAGCCATGGAAATCTATCATTTTTCAAGAGGTGCTCATTTGTTAATAATTTGCTGTATACGCAGCGCTTATTTTATTTATTTTAAAAGTTTTATATAGCGCTAGCTTGAACCGTAGGTATCAGAGCGCTTTACATACACACTGTAAAAACAGAAGAAAATTGCATTACATAGTAGGAAGGCAGTGTGGAAGCAAAACAGAGATTAAAAAAAAGCGCTTGGAGGATATTGCCATAGACTGAACTATTGCAACAGTCTCGGAAGGCAAGCACCACTATCCCATACGGAGTTACTTTGAGCCAGGTGATAAGCCATGTTTTACTGATCCGTAGCATACCTGAAGGGTGTGTGTAGGCAGTCTCCCGAGAGCAGGGACGTGTCCTTTGACAAATCTGGCGTCAGGCCAGGGCCGGTGTCTTTCTGTCGAGCTCAGAGCCAGCCAGAGTGATAGCTTTGCCTCTCCAGTGTTTTTTGTTTTTTTTTACAATTTAAACAGCATTCAAAGGAACAAAACCATATAGAGCTTTTCTTACATAAACTAGTCACTGGAAGAGATGAATGAAGGCGAGACACAGGTGTAGTGGGCAGGGGGCGTCTATCTAACCTGTGCCCTAGAGGCTAGCTATACATGGACGGTTCTAGCAGTCAGCACGCAATGTTTCAAGTTGCTTTAAGTTCTAACACATCTAAAATGGACGGTGCTTAGATGGCATTCGGTTTCGTACCATTCACGGATGCAAACTTTAATATGAGAACCGGTGGTTTATTGTTATTGATTTTAACCCTGTTGATATCGCTTCGTGTGGGCTTCGCTGGTCCAAGAGCCATTGCAATGAATGACCCGATTTACTATATGCTACCCGTCAATATCTATTCAATTGTTCCCATTTTCTTTTTTAAATTATCGTCATAATAAGTCGCTTGATAAATGTCTGTTTATGCTTAATGAAACTAAATGTTTTCCTCTCCGTTTTTCATGGCGCACAATAGAGCGAGAGTTTTATTAAAACGAAGAATAGGAACCGCATTTGTTGTTATAATTTACATGTTGCAATCGAGTTAATGCTAGGAAAAATAGTCTTGGACACAAAAAGAGGTCAATCGATAGGAGTAGAAAGCATTGAGTACCAAGCCCGCAGTGCACCTGGGACACAAACTAGGAAGTGGCAATGCAGTCTGGGGTGCAGACGGAGGCTTTGTGATATGACTGTGCGACATGACTGTGCGACGCCGTGGAGACCAGTCCCACGGATGCTACTCTCTTTATGGAATCTTTGAGGCACATGTTTCCTGTGTTTACACACCCTGGAGCACATAAGGCGCGGCCCCCACTAGTTACATCCCAGGAGAAACCTGTTGATGCTGGTCATCATAATGGATGCCGCTTATGGGCCTTAGCAAAGGAAGAGATGCGTATAGGAGGGATTTTTAGGTTTCGCCTGGCGTTTACTGCGCAAGCAGTATCGCACAGGCGAAAAACTTTTGTAAACAGTATGGGGCTTCGTTCCGCCTCTCTGTCCCATTGGCTAGCTCCATAAATGGAGGCTAGCCATTGGAACAGAGATGCGTCACTCATTCCCCGAGCAGATTCGTGGGCGTTCCCACGATTTTTACTCATCCCGCCCATTTTCGTGCGTCATTGCGGCGGTGGGCGGATGTTATTTTTTTTTTTCTCATCCTGTTTTGGTCAGTTTCAAAGTGTCCTTTGCAGGAGTGGGCTGCGAGATTGAAGTTGCCAGGATGCGGTGGGCTGCGTGATTTCTTTCCTCGCAGGTAAGCGGCATTTTTAAATATTTTTTTTTATCTGGCTTTTGCCCCCCCCTTCCGCTGTCCCTGTGCCCGTTCCCGCACCCCTCCCCCCTCCCGCTGTCCGTGTGCCCGTTCCCGCACCCCCCTCCCGCTGTCCGTGCTACCCCCCTCCACACTTAGCTCCCCGTGAGTGGCTTGGTGTTTGGGCAGATATTTTTCGGCCCTGATTAAAGTCTTCCCGACTGGGTCAAACCTGACCATTACCACCCAGCATTGGGGAAAACCTGTACTGCCCTTCCTCAAGCTTGAGAGACACGCAAGGGTTTCCCCCGTCACCCAGGTCCTTGGCGTTTCTGCCTTTGACTTAGTTTATTCGCCCCACTTGTACCCGGCTGTCTGTGTGCCCGCCCCCTCCTTCTGTCCGTGAGCCCGCCCCCCCTCCCGCTGTCCGTGAGCCCGTGTGTGTGTGTGTCCATCCAACTGCCTGCAGCTTCCCCCTCCAGATCCTAAAATTTGTGGGGAGTGCTCTTGAACTCACTAGGCCGGAGCCCTGCTGCAGAACAGGACAGTGAATGCCTCAAAAGATGTGGCTGCCCACCCCGCCCCCCCTCCCCCCACAGCACTCATTTCAGACCCCCCTCCACACTTAGCTCCCCATGAGTGGCTTGGTGTTTGGGCAGATATTTTTCGGGCCTGATAAAAGTCTTCCCGCCTGGGTCAGACCTGACCATTACCACCCGGCATTGGGGAAAACCTGTACTGCCCTTCCTCAAGCTTGAGAGACACGCAAGGGTTCCCCCCGTCACCCAGGTCCTTGGCGTTTCTGCCTTCGACTGAGTTTAGTCGCCCCACTTGTACCCGGCTGTCTGTGTGCCCGCCCCCCCTCCCAGCTGTCTGTGTGCCCGCCCGCCCCCTCCCGGCTGTCTGTGTGCCCGCCCCCCCTCCCGGCTGTCTGTGTGCCCGCCCCCCTTCCCGGCTGTCTGTGTGCCCGCCCCCCCCTCCCGGCTGTCTGTGTGCCCGCCCCCCCTCCCGGCTGTCTGTGTGCCCGCCCCCCCTCCCGGCTGTCCATGAGCCCGTGTGTGTGTGTGTCCATCCAACTGCCTGCAGCTTCCCCCTCCAGATCATAAAACCTGTGGGGAGTGCTCTTGAACTCACTAGGCCGGAGCCCTGCTGCAGAACAGGACAGTGAATGCCTCAAAAGATGTGGCTGCCCCGCCCCCCCTCCCCCCGCATCACTCATTTCAGACCCCCCTCCACACTTAGCTCCCCATGAGTGGCTTGGTGTTTGGGCAGAGTTAACATGCAGCAATGTGTGTGTATGGTTGCATGTGCGACGAGTGGGTGTGTAGCTTCATGTGTGTGTTTGACAGTGTTGCCACGAGTCAACGTGATGTTAATTGTGTAACATTTGCAGTTTCTGTTGCTTGCTGTTGGTGGACCTGAGTAGCGCTTGGAGATTAGAACTTTCCCTTGATCTATGTCTTATTTATACCATCTAATTGCAGAATAATAGATCCACTTCCTTGTCTCCGTCAGGAGAATTTATTCAAAATCAATAAGGGAAAATAAATGTATATTTTAAATGTAAAACTCAAGTAAGTAAGCTTCATTCATCAAGGGCAAAGGCGTACCGCAGTCCTCCTGACATCCCACTCCGGCTATCAGCCTCTTCACAAATACTCTTCCTGTCTTTCTTGTTAGATCCCTCTTTCTGCCACTCACTCCTTCGCACTTTTCCCTGCACCCTCTCGTCTATCTTTCATCACTTTTCCTATTAATCCTTTGCGACACTCCCTCTGTTCTTTATATCACTATTGCATCTATTTATTGTCTCTAATTTCCTCAAACTCATTATCTTTTGCTACTCCTAAATGTATGCTCCCGAGCACACTACCCCTTTCTTTCTTTCTCTCTTACATCTATTTCTAACGTCACATTTATATCACTTTGTCCTATTTACTGTTTTTCCTATCCCTTTTTTCTATATTAACCTTTCCACAAGCTTTCTATTTCTACTGCTCACTTTTATTTGCAATAGAGAAATATTACTGAACTAAATGTGTATATTGTGTTAATATCTCATATCAGCATGAAGAAGGAGGGGTTAGAGAGCCTGACAGCATTTTCATTTAATGGTTTAGGAGTTTACATCATCGTCTACGTAGCCTTTCAGGAGCTAATATTCACATCTATAACAATCATCTGAGAGCCTACATAATGCATGGAACTGGCAATAATAGAAGCCATCCTTGCTGACAATTAGTGTTCAGACAAAAGAACTCAGTAGGGATTTTGTTGGCTGACATCATGATTTTTGCAACATTTCAGGAGCTTACATTCGCATAGATTTGGACTTACGTTATTAATTAATCAGCATTTCCGGAGCTTAGATTGTCATGGATCAAAGATTTTTAAAGCATCATTTGGGATCAGTAAATAAATTACCTATTTCAGTTTCAAGTCCTGTTAGTGTCACATGAGACTAGAGGAGAGAAGCAAAGGCATTTCTGTAGAAGGTGATTCTTCAGGCACCTTATGGTGGTTGAACGAGTGGTCTAGTCTTAAAGCGAAGGTTAGGGATATTCATAACTCTGGAGCCTCACCCGAGAATCTGAATTTATAGGTAATAATTACGTATGCTTCTTCTCAACCTTATATGGCCATGTTTCGGGATTTTATGCTATGGTTAAATATTTTTGTGCTTAAATATGTGGTAAAAGTACACCATGAGCATGCATGATTTGCCTTTTCAGAAGTCCATGCTACACATTTAAACAGAAAAAAGGAAAACAATTACTAGTGTCTTCCATTCACTATGGGCCAGCTGTACGTATACATTTACTGGTCACAAACCTCGGCGATTTGGTAAATTCGGTGGGCGTTTACTTTTTTTTTTTTGGGAGCCGCATATTTTACTCCCGTTCCCGCCCCCCCCTCCCGCTGTTCGTGAGCCCGCCCCCCCTCCCGGCTCTCTGTGTGCCCGTCCCCCCCCCGCTGTCCGTGTGCCCGTCCCCCCTCCCGCTGTCCGTGAGCCCGTGTGTAAATGCATCGTAAATGCTTGTTTATGTGTGCGTTTGTGTTTACATGCGCATCCGTCTTTGTGCGTGTATGTGTATTTCTAAGCACACAAGATGAGAGGTACGGTAAGGGTCTATTTTAATGTCTGTGCATCTTCCATCAAAACACCGGACCAGTTTGGTGCTTAATCAAGGGATTTTCAGTGACTGCCCAACTCTAAATCAGGCTGAATCTCTTTCGCTGGCACCAGCAAGGTGCAAAATAACATGAAAACATGCCATGATAAGTGACTTCAACTCAAAATGTTGCGTAATTCCCCAGTGCTCCTCAAATTTTTCAAAACAGTCTGGCTCTGTGTGTGTGTGTGTGTGTGTGCGGCTGGCTCTGTGTGTGTGTGTGCGGCTGGCTCTGTGTGTGTGTGTGCGGCAGGCTCTGTGTGTGTGTGTGCGGCTGGCTCTGTGTGTGTGTGTGTGTGTGGCTGGCTCTGTGTGTGTGTGGCTGGCTCTGTGTGTGTGTGGCTGGCTCTGTGTGTGTGTGTGGCTGGCTCTGTGTGTGCGGCTGGCTCTGTTGTGTGCCTTTGTGTGTGTGTGGCTCTGTGTGTATGTGTGGGTGCAAATGCAATAGGTCTCACATTTGTGAGAGATTTAGCTAATGGCAATGTAAATGACAATGCCATTTATTTATCTGTTTTCAAAACCAACACATAAATACAAATTTTGTCATTTACAATGCCAATAGCTCTAACTTTTCCAAAGGCGAAACCATTGCATTGTAAATGCTTGTTCATTAGGTAACCACGAACTATCTGGAGTTCACCAACTGAACTGTTAATCTCTCCTCCCGGGTACTGACTGACTATATAGCTTTCAACAATTGTTCACAAGGAACTCATTCTTAAGAAATTTCACTTGCTCAAGTACTTGTTTTGGATTGACTCGGGTGCTCAAACAAAGAGGCACAACCAAGTGCCAAAAAGCAATTATAAATATAGTGTAACTATGGAATGGCCAAACCACGGGCGCAAGTTAGACAATCTCTGATTGCGTTCCTCATATCAATGTAGGGTGTCGAAGTGCTATATATCTCCCTTACACACACACTTTATACAGAGACCATATATCATACAAGTGTGTAATTCGATGTAGGAAATGTAGAGAAGGGAAAGTTAAAAGGTGTAGGAGTCGCATGTCGTTCTTACTGGAAGGTGTTCTATGTTAAGAGTGCTTAGTCTGGAAAAACACAGTCAGGATTTAAAACGTTACATAGTGGTTGGGGTTTTCTGTACTGCTAAGACTTTATTACTACCCAAGGGAATCCTTTTTAGAAACCTTTAGAATAATGACAAATCAAGGGGGAAAACATTCGGGTTCTAAACCCAGGCCTTGCAGCCTGCATGCAGCCCCTTGATGCTGGTTCATTTGTCACTGTGCTATATCGGGCAAATTGCATTTTATGATCTGCAAGTAACAAAAGAATCTGTGTCAAAAGCAGCAACCTGCTGAGCTGACTACATAAAATACAAACTTATGCTGTAATGTTGCATGATGTGCATTGGAGGAGGCCCATTAACCCTCTATGCTTTTTCGAGGAAAACTGACTAGAAAAAACACAGATCACTCCGGCAAGTGCATTAACCACCAGAGTTACCTTCTAAGTATCCTTGGGCCAGATGTAGGAGGCCATTTACCGACCGGTAACGGCCGATTTCGGCCGTTACCGACCGGTAAATGGTTTTTTGGTATGTAGGGGGCTAAATTTACCGATTCGGTAAATTTACCGAATCGGTAAATTTACCAAATCGGTAAAATACCGAATCGGTAATTTGACTGATTCGGTAACTTCGGGATGTAGGTGGGACTCTTCAGAGTCCCTAAGGTCTTACAGATTCGGTATTTTACCACCCAATCCAATTGGGTGGTAAAATACCGAATCCAGGTGTGCATGCACATGTGTGCATGCACACCTATGCCATGTGACAGACAGACATGCCCTTAGGGCATGTCTGTCTGCCACATGGCACACATGCCAGTATTTGGGGTGCTAGAGGGTGTCAAAGTGACACCCCCTGCACCCTTGCTGGAATCGGTATTTACCGAATCGGTAAATACCGATTCGGTAATGCCCATTGATTCCTATGGGCTTCAATGCCCATAGGAATCAATGGGCATTACCGAATCGTTATTTACCGATTCGGTAAATACCGATTTTTACAGAATCGGTAATTCAATTACCAATTTTACCTACATGTCATACCTTCATATTTACCGATTCAAAAATACCGAATCGGTAAAATTCGGTATTTATGAATCGGTAAATTCAGATTACCTACATCTAGCCCCTTATCCCTTGAAAGGTGCTTGGCACAAAGATCTCTGCCAGCGTTTAACTCCGTAGGATATTTTAAAATTAATCCTCTTTGCGAGCAATGAATTAAGCCAGAACAATTACTGTCCTGTTTCTACTTGTTGTTAATGTCTTTGCGGCATAGTTAAAAAAAAAAAAAAAATAGGTGTAGGAGTTGACTGTCGCGCTTTGCTTTTCACGACTCCACACCTCCTAGCTCCACCCCTATTCTGCTGCCACACCTTGAGCTCCGATTTTATATTATGAAGTGTTTTTTTTAATTTTTTTAATTTCAACACTGCGAAGAGAATCGTTTCACTAGACTGACACCAACCCTTCTTATCACATTTAATTACATTTTGTGGAAAAGAGGCCTGACCTTCCTCCAAAAAGTGCACTAAATGCTTTTGCTTGTTTGTATAGCACGCCTTTGGCACTCTAATTTCCTACTCTTGCCCAGTTCTGTGCTTATCGTGTGTGTGTGTTTTTATTTTTAAATCCCTAAAGTAAGGATTATTCATGTAACTTTTTTTACTCTCCCTCGTTCAGAAAGCCTGCACAGAGCTCACTGAAGCAGCTCTTTACAACCGCTAAACTGCTACATGAAGGGTAGTCTGAGTGTAGAGCATTCTGGTGTAAGTTTAGTCACTGATATTTCAGACCCGGTTTTTTCCTTGGCTGATTGACTTTTGTAATAACTTATTGACTGGTGTCTCACTTCTGCTTCTAAGTTTTGTGAATAACAGATGTTAATAATTACTAAGTTAATTTTACTCCATTAACTAACCTTGGAAGGATTGAAGACTAAGTTTGCTTTGGCAAGCTTCAAACTCGTGGCTTTTAGCTCGCTGCAGATGTCAACAGTGAGTGTTAACTCACTGCACTATGGTAAAAAAACGTTCAACAGCTTTAAATATTAACACATCAAATCTCTTTAATTTTATGTGTCGATGCTAAGGTATTTTTGAGGTTTGCTTTGCAGATGTGTATGTTACTCAATAGTCAAGTCATTGGGATGTCCCCTGTTTTTAAAAATTATAGAATGGTGAAGGAATGGCTTATTCAAAGATTGCTGCCTGTGTTTTTTCTTTATTCGCACCCACCTTCCTCCACTAGGGTGTTTGTTAGAAATAAGATTCTCTAGTTGTTAGAGGTTTGCACCCTGTCCAAGTACTGACCCTTATTCTAGTCAGGATAAGGCAGTCATACATCTAAGATAACCCCTGCTCACCCCCTTGGTAGCTTGGCATGAGCAGTTCGGCTTCTCTCCTAGGGAATGGATAAAGCATTTGTACAAACACACGCAGTGAAAACGCTACAAGTGGACACCACACCAGTTTGGAAAAATAATCCTTATTTATCTGAATGAAACAAGACCAAAACAACACAAATCCAACATACACAAGTAAAGATACCACTTAAAAAAAAGTTAAATAACAGTTCAGGTCATAGAAATCCATGGATAGCATAGCACGGAATCAGCATTATTAACAGTGATTGAGGAAATCAAAATGTCTCTGGACCAGTGTAGTTCTGCAGCTCTAGTACTTCTTGTCTTGACTGTATGGAAACAGTGATGGGTTGGATGACAAACAGCTGTTTAAAATTGAATGGGGATAAAACTGAATTAATGGTTGTCAGCAATAAGGCTGTCCCCAGGCCGTTAATCAGCTGGCCCAAATGCCTAGGTAACCCACCCACTCCAAAGGAATCTATTAACTTTGGGTTTCTGGCTTGATAAGGACCTAACAATGATGACCCAAGCCAAGAAATTGACAGGTATATGTTTTGGACTACTCGGAATGCTCTGAAAAATCCTGGAGCGTGTTCCAATTCACTTTTCCTAGGGGTGCCCAAATTCGTGATCAACCGACTCCAGGTGGTCCAGAAGGCTGCAGCAAGGCTTCTGTGCAAGTCCCCAACCTAGGAGTCCGCTAGGAAGCATCTCAAAGCACTACACTGGCTTCTGATGGAGGCCAGAATCCAATTCAAGGCACTTGTCATGACCCACAGAGCTTTACACAAGGGCCCAAGAAAAGTTAGAAACCTGTTGACCCTTTACGTCCCAAATAGAAGCCTGAGATCTGGCTCTGAATGACTGATAAAAACCATAAGAATCAGGAGAGCCAGATGGGGAGGTAGGTCATGCTCCCTCCTTGCACCCATGTTGTGGAATTCATTAACATGCGAATCTCGATTACTGACAACGGAAGCAGCATTCTGGAAGTCGATCAAAACATGGCGGTTCAAGCAGTATCACTAATCTGTCTCTAGCCTTCATGGAGCAGTTGTCTCGCAGCGCTGGGAAGCCCTTAGGTAGCCATGTGCTCTTATATAATCGAAACTAAAATCTGGACGTCTCACTTTTAGCACAAAGCACCTGGGATACATCAAAATCAAAGACAAATACAGGTGCAGGTGAATGAGGCGCCAGTAAAGCAAAGTATTGCGTCGGTTCTTTACTCCCAGGGTAGGTAATGCGTCAGTTCTTTACTCCCAGGGGAGGTGATGCGTCAGTTCTTTACTCCCAGGGGAGGTGATGCGTCAGTTCTTTACTCCCGGGGGAGGTGATGCGTCAGTTCTTTACTCCCGGGGGAGGTGATGCGTCAGTTCTTTACTCCCGGGGGAGGTGATGCGTCAGTTCTTTTCTCCCGGGGGAGGTGATGCGTCTGTTCTTTACTCCCGGGGGAGGTGATGCGTCGGTTCCTTACTCCCGGGGGAGGCGATGCGTCGGTTCCTTACTCCCGGGGGAGGCGATGCGTCGGTGGCGATGCATCGGTTCCTTACTCCCGGGGGAGGCGATGCGTCGGTTCCTTACTCCCGGGGGAGGCGATGCGTCGGTTCCTTACTCCCGGGGTTCTCCTTTGCCTGCATGCTGATTAACGCGGAGCTGCAGACTGTGACCTGACTGCTGGGATTTGTCTCCTGTGCCCGACCTCAACGCTACAGTTCGCCGGACCCGCTCCGCGGGTCCCGCTTCACTTGGACACTCCGAGGGGGTCTGCGGCAGCATACAGGGCTGCGAGCGTGACGGCAGGGACTCCAACTACCAGGAGTCCCTGCAAGGCCAATCGTTGACACCTGGCCCGCTCTCCCTGTAGCCATGCCCACATTGCTCACGTATATAATCAGCCCAATTACCGCGCACGCGGAACGCGCGCGGGCCGTTTGAGGCCGTTCGAGGACGCGAGAGACCGGACCGGGCCATCTCTCTAACTTCCACCCCTTGTAATTTACATTGAAACGTACGTACTGTTAAATCACTGACTCTGCATCAGCGAGCTTTGAAATACTTTGTTTCACTGACCTTCTGTTTGTGTACTATCCTATTTTTCTGATTTGGTCTAACAGGAATAATGGTGTTAACTAGAGGAAACAAAACCAAGGCATCGGGGGGTGTGGGTAAGCTATTAGGCCCCAGGAACGATTTCATCACCAAGGCAAACTCATTTATTGACCATAGTATCTCTTTGATGGAAGATAGGGTGTCCTTGGACTTAGCGTTTGCTAAGAGATCCTCTATGGGTAACTTAGCAGACGCTAGAACCCCCATATTAGACAATAATTCCGGTCGAAGGACCCTTTGTGAGGGTAGGCGTAGCCTACCAAACAATGTAGGGTTGTCGGCTTCCCAGCTCTCCGACTTTCAGACAAGCTCAGACTTAGAAAGAACACCGGAGCTGTTACCCCAAATCACATCAGAGGAAAGAAGGCAAGCAAGAGGGAGGAGGGAGGGCGCTATAAGAAAACGAAAGAACGATCCGAAAAATTCCATCCCCAATGAGATTAGCGACACGCCCAGTATGATAGAGAATGCACCCCCCCTAGAGAAGAACAGTTAGTAGTTTCTGCGATTATTCATCAGTCAGCACACGATACTCCTGGCCCCATTAGTCTGGAATCCCCTATTCTTCTATCCTGTAGCAAGGAAATAACCGACAGCAACAATTCACAGCTGCTAAATAAGATTGCAGATTTACTGAAACTTTTTCTTGAACCAGTAGAAGTTAGACTCGCGAAGATAGAGAATCAGCTATCCAAGATCACAAATCTCACACAATCCAAGCAAGTGCTGGTGGCCCAAAAAACGGGGGGAACCAAACAGAATAAACAGTCCCTCCCTAAGCCCGCAGTTACACAAAAGAACGTATCCATACCCTCAGATGTAACACCTAAACCAACACCATCTGAAACACTAAATAATAACAGAATAGTGAATTCTTCTACTAATGTTGCCATAACTTTACCACAGGGCAATCCCCTGTCAACAATAACACCTGCACCTAAGACCACAGCCCCAAAATTGGGACATAAACCTCCAGCTCCCAAGACTTCAGCTCTCAAAACTCCGGCTTCTAAAACTCTAGCCTTTAAAACACCGGCCCCGAAAACCTCGGCTCCAGTATCCAACAATAGTGGCCATAGGGGACCGCCCGAAGTTAGATTTCCTGTCGATTTGCCACCGGAAGCATCTACCTTTGTAGTGGTATTGACAGGTGTGCCCGAGCTAGTGGATCACAATGTAGAACCAATGTGGTCATTGAAAAATAAGGCCCAACACTGGCTAAACATCAATCGCCCCATTCCATCAACCTGGCAATGTAGGATTTTGACGGTACGTAGGACCCCCTGGGTGGGAAATGGCAGAAAAACAATCTTGGGAGATTGTATTGTGGTTACGTTCGAAGACCCCGAGTAGCAGAATATATTTGCTCTTGGGAGTACTCAAGTTCAAATGAAGGCATAGGCACCAAACCACTTTCTTTTTTCTACCCTTCAAGATATCGCAACGGTCCTTTTAATGATCGTGATACCCCCTGGGCTGTAGCAGCCCCCCGTCATTTTGAATCTGGCAACACAAGGCAACTAGGGGGCCTCCGTCACTATTATTATGACAGTTCCTGGCACACAGTGGGGCCACGTCATCAGGGAGGAGGATGGGACGACTGGGGTCCGCACACGCAGAGGACGGCTCTTAGAGAGCCGCCTCGCTGGGATGCATGGTTCAACATCCCAACAAGGAATAGATTTAGCGGCCTCGAAATGGTCGATTGACCACTAACGGAGACCGAACCCATTAATCCTAACCCACCCAAGGTTACCCCTAAAATAAAAACATTGTGTTCAGTAAATGAAGCTGTGGCGGTTAATCCAGAACTAGAACCCCTACCTATCCTCTTTTGGAATGTGGCGGGTCTATGCCCCAAAATTGAGGATGGGACTGCCAGGTACTTCCTTGAGCCGGGTAAAATTATCTGCCTCCAGGAGACATGGTCTACGACGGAGCTCCACCTTCTGGGCTACAAAACATACTCTATTCCAGCCCTGGGCAGTAGCGCAGGTAGACCTAAGGGAGGGCTAACCACTTGCATTGCAAACACTGTGAACCACTTAAAAGTGTCCATTGTTGATTCTGACCCAAATTTTCAATTACTGTTTCCTTCCTTTAAGAACAAGGAGTCCATCCTCCTGATTAACTTATATAATAACTTAGAGGATGGCCAATTCCTGACCCTTCTTTCTAACATCCAGGAGAGACTAATTCAGTTTCATCAATCCAAGGCAGGAAAAGGGGCGATTCACCTTCTATGGGGAGGGGATTTCAATCTCCACCCATGCCCACAGGTCGATGAAAATCGCTGTGGGATAGTGGATGAACATGACGCTCCACTCATGCATTTTGACCATACCAAGGTGGGGATTGCTATGAATAATGTGTTATCTGAGTTAGATTTTACAATAGCCAATAGGTCAAGCTCAGGCTCAAACTTTGTGCAACCAACATATGTGGGTAGGGGACACCAAACGACAGTTGATTACATCCGACTGTCGTCTGGATTGTTACGCATAGTTAGATCCTTTCAGGTTCTGACTAACGCACTAAGTGATCACTCCGCTCTGAGGATGGATCTTTACCTGACTGATTCTACCCCCCTAACTACAGTCATATCGAAAACTCTTGCCCAGAACAAATTGGAGTTAGCCAAACAAAATGGTTATACATTAAAATGGGGGAAAATAAATCCAGCCGAAATTACCAACAAATTGGTTAAAGCGGTATATTCAAACATAATTAAATGTCTCGATTTATCAGAAACAGACGAAGAAGTCCTAAATAATTTCACCCAAATATTAGAGAAAATCAAGGGACTTCTCACAGTAAAACCAAGGAGCTTGAACCCAACCACTAAAGGATGGTTTAACCATAGTTGTACTGTGGCCCTAACTAACCTAAAGCTGGCCCTGAACAAAACACCAAGAGATTCGGAGCAGATCCAACTTTTGAGACAGCAATATGGAAGGGCACGCAAAGTAAGAATACAGGAATTAAAACAGAAATTATGGGACGACCTACATACTAGCGCCGTCTCCAAAAATAGCGAGGCTTTTTGGCGAACTGTCAGATCCCCCTACTTAACAGACGATAACAGTCCTAAGATAGAAGTGGCTATAGAGGAAGATACTTGGGTGTCCCACTTTTCCAAAATCTTTAAAAATACAGCAACAATAGGTGGGACAGAAAATACATTCCCAACAGTTGAATACCCAATATCCCTGCAGTTTGACATCTCTGAGCTATTAGTGGTATTGGAAACAAGCAAAAATGGGAAAGCTCCAGGCCCAGATGGGGTCCCAGTGGATCTTTTTAAGTACAATCCGGAACTCTGGGCCCCCATTCTTACCAGAGTCTGCACTGCAGCCGCAAAAGTGGAACTAATAAAATCATGGACCAAGTCCATCATGGTCCCAATCTTTAAAAAAGGGGATGGTCAGGACGTTAAATGCTACCGCACCATCTCACTGCTGGATTCTCTGGGCAAGGTCGTTGGCAGGGTAGTCCTTGAGAGACTCCAGCAGTGGGCTGAGGAAGGAGGCATTATCTCCGATCTTCAGTTTGGATTCCGGGAGGGGTTTGGAACGGTAGAGCAGGCCCTTAACCTTAGCTTGATATTGGGTAAATATACCCAAGCAAAGAAGGACACAGTCTACATGGTGTATGTAGACCTGTCCGCCGCTTTTGATTGCGTCTCGCACGCAAAACTCTGGACGGTTCTGAGACAAATGGGAGTGGATCCCCCTCTTCTGGATTTTTTGAGAGAGCTTTATTCCAAAGCATCTGCGAGGGTGTGCTTTGGCGTGAAGGGGGAGTTGACAGCATCTTTTAGAGTAGAATGTGGAGTCAGGCAGGGGTGTGTCCTGGCCCCCTTTCTCTTCTCATTGTACACGAATGGCTTGGAGGAAGAGATGTTGATGGGGGGGCCAGGATCTCTCGCGGGTAAAACAGCGCCTGATTCCCGCTCTGCTCTATGCAGATGATGCTGTCATTCTGGCACGCACTCAGCGTGAATTGCAGAAATCCCTGAATAGATATACGGATTTCATGGGCGGATTGGACCTACATGTAAATGTCAAAAAAACGTTTGTCATGGTAGCAGGCAGCGGGACAAAACAAGCAAAGGACATCTATCTCAAAAACCAAAAACTTGAGGTAACTCTCCAGTACCCATATTTGGGAATTATGATTGATGAAAGGCTGAACTGGAGGCCAGCAGTAGAGGCAAGGTGCCATCTTTTTAAAAGAGCCATAGTGGCCCTGATGAGTTTTTCTCAGAGATTGGGGAGGAGGGCACCAGTGGAGCTACTAAAAATTTATAGTGCCAAGTGTCTGGCTATTGCACTGTATGGGGCGGGAGTCTGGGGACACGTAGATGTTAGTGCCCTTAAGGTGGCAGAAAACACCTTCCTCAGATTTCTTCTAGTAACACCGAGATGCACCTCAATCTATGCATCCCACCTGGAACTTGGAATTCCTTATTTTGAGGATTTGTTAAAGATCCAACCACTATTGCTTTGGCGGCGCATTTGGGCTTCTGATAAAAATGCGCTGACACAGCCAATCGTGGCAGATACAATGGCTCTTGATCAATCCTCAAAAATAACATGGCTTGGGTATATCAGAAACTTCCTCAAGGATCTTGGTATTGAGAGGTTTTATCTCCATCCTGAAGGTATTACTGATTTACCAAATAGAGTGCTGAAACAACTGGCTTTGAGACACTTAGAGACATTGAGGTTGACTTCTGAGTCGACAAAAACCTCGGTCCTTCATGCCAATCTGATCCAGGCCACAGATTCCATCCAGCCGTATTTAACAATACAGATCAGTACGCATGATAGAATGTTACTGACAAGATTCAGATTAGATTTTTTTCATAGATTAGTGGCCTTCCCTGAGAGAAATAGATAGGACTTAACTCTCCCTGCCTGTCCCTGTGATGAGGAATCTATACAGACTAATTTACACACAGTATTGTTTTGTAAATTCCATCATCCACACAGGACTATTAAGGCGTTGGGGACTTAGACGGTGTCGTCCTGCAATGCTACGTCTCCAATTGCTAGAATCTGAACTTGTTTGTTATCTTGTCCTTAATTTTCTAAAATGCGTCTTGAAGCATAGGAAAAATCTGTAAAATGTATGCTAGTTTTAGTTTCAGATGACGCAATGAAATAACCTGATGTTCTGTTTTTTATATATATATTAACTTGTCTTTGTCTGAATTTTATCTTATAATATGATCTCTCATTTATTATGAAATTGTATTATCAAATGTTGCTTTTATGGTTTTCCAATGTGTAAAGCCGAATAAAGAATTATTATTATATATACTCCCGGGGAGGCGATGCGCCGGTTCCTTACTGAAGCACAGGGGAGGTGCATCGTCTGTCCCTTAATGGCAGGGGAGTTGATGCGTTGCTATCCAGACAAGCAGCCTTCGTTACTTACTGCGGGTCAACGTCGATGAAGAACTTGGCACCCAGAAACGATGCCTGGAAAATCCAGACGCGCTATGTCGATGCGTCAAAAACAGGCGCTGCATCACTTTCACTGCAGCGAAGCTAGTGATAGTTTAATTTCTTCAGCCGCACAGTAGCGCTTGCACCGGAGTTAGAGCGTGTGCCACGGATGTCGGTGATCCAGTACTCTGCCTGCCATGATCTTTCAGCTGCACGGCAGGCGCTGCGTCAATTCTTCAACCGCACACCTGCGATGCGTTGTTTTTTTAACCGCACAGCATTGCTGTATTGGAAAAAAAAGTCCACAGAGAGCTGATGCATGGATTTTCTTGGTTCTTAGCAGCCACTGGAATAGACACCATTTGCCAGGTCAGGACTCCTAGCAGAGGAGTTCTGGGGCTGCAGTTGAAGTCTTTGATGGCCCTTAGACTTCGTAATAGGAGGCAAGCACACACAAGCCCTTGGAGAACCTTGGAAGCAGGATACAGAAAGCAAAGTCCAATCCTTTCCCTGCCCAAGACAGATGCAGCAGGACTGCACAACAAAGCAACCGGAAAAGTGTCAGTCCCTCCTAGAGCATCCATCTCTTCTTCCTGGCAGAATTTCCTTTAGACCAGAAGTGTTCTGAAGTTATGGTGTTGCAGCTCCAGTACTTATGCCAGTTTCTGCCTTTGAAGTAGGCAAACCTCAAAGGAAAGTCTCTGTAGTGCACAATTCCCTGCCTTTCACTGACCTGGCTCCAGCCACACAACAGCGGGGTGGAGACAGCTTTGTGTGAGGACAGGCTCAGCCCTAGTCAAGTGTCCGGTAAAACTCCTCCCACAATTGTAACTCCGTAAAGACCATCAGCCTGGTGATGGGCCATCCGGATATGCAGGGCACAACTTGGCTCTGTTTTGAGTGAGTGTCTAGAGTGATTGTGCAACCAGCCCAACTGTCAACCAAACCCAGACATAGATTCCATGGGCAGGCAGAGGCACAGAATGGTAAAGCAAGAAAATGCCTACTTTCTAAAAGTGGCATTTTAAAACACGCAATTTAAAAACCAATTTGACTAAAAGATGTATTTTTTAATTTAGTTCAGGGACCCCTAAACTCCAAATTTCTATCTCTTCCCAATTTGACGTTACACTTGTAAAATGTTACAAGTCCGCTCCAGTGATAACCTATGGGAGAGAGAGACATTGCAATAGTGAAAAACAAAATGAGCAGTATTTCAGGACATGTAAAAAACACCAGTACGTTTCCCACCTTTCAGATACACTGCACCCTGCCCATTGGGCTACCTTTGGCCTACCTTAGGGGTGCCTTACATGTAGTAAAAGGGAAGGTTAGGGCCTGGCAAGTGGTTGCACTTGCCAGGCCGACATGGCAGAATAAAACTGCACACACCGACACTGCAGTGGCGGGTGTGAGATTGTTTGCAGGGCTACTCATGTGAGTGACAATCAGTGCTGCAGGTCCACTTTGTAGCATTTGATTTAAAGGCCCTGGGTACACCTGGTGCAATATACTAGGAGCCTCATTTATGAGCCCTTGCGTCACTTTTACGCCGCTGGTGCGTCACTTTTAGTGACGCACCAGTGGAGTAAAAAATGTGCCCTGTTGCACCACATTTACAAAGTGACGCATCAAAGCAGATGCGTCACTTTGTAAACCCCTGCGCTACACTATACCTGCGTCAGGTATAATGTATGCAGAGGGGGTGTTCCCCCGCAAAAAGCCTCGTAATAGTGACGCAGTGAAATCTATGAGATTTCACTGCGTCACTTTTAGGACGCTGTTGCGTCAAAATCTTGCGCCTGCCTCACAGCAGACGTAAGACTGACGCAAGCCCTTTCACATGGGGCTTTCCCCATGTGAAAGGGCCCTTTCACATGGGGCTTTCACTTTTGTGACACATTCCAGCAATGCGTGACTTTTGCGCTTACAGATACATCAGAAATACTGACGTATCTGTAACTCCTTGCGACATGATGCGTCATACTGTAAATATGACGCATCATTAGTGTCGCAAGGAGGGCGCAATGAAAAGTGACGCATCGCTGTTTTCACGCAGCGATGCGTCACTTTTCATAAATGAGGCCCTAGGTACTTACTGGTAAATCAAATATGCCAATCGTGGAAAAAACAATTACAGATATATTTTACACTTGCGCTTTAGCACTGGTCAGCAGTGGTAAGGTGCCCAGAGTCCTAAAACCAGCTAAAACGAAATGCAGCACACAGTCAAAAACAGGACAGGGAACAAAACTGTTAGACCTGGCATCTTTGGTGAGTTTTTTCCCTGTTTGACATGAACCTTTTGGAGTTCAGGAGACCTGATTGAGCCCCATGAGTCAATGCATTCCAGGGAAACGCCTCTTGTAAGCCCCCATTGGCATTTTGTAACCATTCAGTGAACTTCAAAGGACCTCCATTCTCATGAACTGTGTGGGAACAAATTGCTCCAGGAGCCATTTAACTTGTTGACATACTTTCCTAGAAGTAACTTGCGTAACTTTGCCTCGGGCTTTGGGTAGTATTACAGTAGACCAGGAAATTAAACGCATGTAATCGAGCGGGGTGAGTGTGTGTTCTAGGGCGGAGAAGGGAAATCGGAGTAAAATATGAATGCCCTTTCCTGCACGACCAGTTCTGTTCCTCGTGTATAATGTTCTTGTGCTTACCAGGATCTCCTGTTTTTTTTCTGGTAGCGAACTAAAGGCTTTTTACATTTGGAATCGACTTTTTTGTTCTTTGCACAACTAATATTCTGGTCAGTGTTGCGTGCAAGTAATAGATGCAAATGTGTGTGTTTTTTTTTCTTTAACTTTTTATTGTGTTTGTTACTGTTCTTTTTTCTGTGGCATTTTTTTATTTGTTTTGTAAAACATTTACTTTCATCCTACAATCAGATGTGCCAGAGTATAAAAAATTTGTGGTGCACCTACTCAGAGCTCTATGATGAATTGATCCACACAGAGGTTGAAGTGGGCGGGATCAGAGGGCAAGACGTGCCCATACTTATCTTATTTAAGAAAAACTGTTCTACTTTTTAGGTCTCACTCTCGAAACCTATTGTCGTCGAGATGCCTCTCAAGGGAGACAGACCGGGGCACGCGCGGTGATTCTGGTCTGTGAACGCGCACGTCCAACCCGGCGCCATGCACATCTGTTGCTCCACATTCACACTCACGGAAGCACACACACACATGCGATAAAACAGCATAAGTGTCTTACTGCGGTAGTAGTGATGCCTGTTTTACAGAGGGGGGGAAATCATTAATTTCCCCTGTCTTTATTGGTTGATTTTGCTTGCAAGAAAGTGTCACTCATAGTTTTTAAATGTGACTCATAAATAAACTGCAATTATGAAAATGTCACACATAAGCAATCTGAAACATTGCCAGCTATGCTCGGCTCTTGGCTCTGGTAATGATTACCTTGTATTGATTACAAGGCTTTTGTGGACACCGGTTGTACACAAATTCTATAATGCTCTTAAAATGTTCGAATGTAATGCTGTGTCTAGAAACTCAAAGTATGCAAATGCTGAAGATGCGTGGATGTGAAAACCTCCTTCTACACACACACACCACTCGCGCTCAACATCTGAAACCGCAGTTTGCAAGGTGCTTTGTGTTTACATAACTTCTGCTCTGTCGTCTGCCTGCTTGGGTGAAATGGGGCACTTCAGCCACTGAGGGATGTGAAGCAGGCGTTGGGCAGTCGCAGGGCACTCTTGGTTTTGAGAATGCTTCACACAACAGTTGTAGGGACAGTTAACTAATCGGTAGATTTATAAAGCGCTATTTGTTGTCTGTCAGGGTATCTAGGCGCTCAAAGTGTTTAACCTTCCTGGTTTCTTGAATTTGTGAGGCCTGATGACTCGGTCCTGTCCCCGGCCCCTCCGCAGCACGCACCCCGTGTAAACACACTTGGGTATAACACAGCATAAGTGTATTACTGCGGTAGTAGTGATGCCTGTTTTACAGAGGGGGGACATCATTCAACAAGTATCAGTACCTGCCAATGGACAGTTAGCGGGCGAGCGGCAGTTGAATTCTGCACTGTAAACTAGCCTGCTGTAAAATAAGTTTTGCAGTTTGTAAGTGTGAATCTGACCCCCGAGGCCTACCGTAGTCTGGGCAGCGGCTGAGTCACTTGTCTACTGTATTGCCGCCCTTGTAGTACTGTTCGTTTCCGGCCCCACAGTATGCCAACCCAGGACCCCTGACAGAAGCTCTGCAGACGCTCACCAGAGCCAAGTGAGCGCCGCAGGCGGCCAAATGGTAATGAAGCTGCTCTTTTGGCCAACGCTGTATAACGTTAGTGTGTGTCCAAGGCAAGCCTTGGACTCATACAATAATTAATTGAAGACAAAAGTTGCGGAAACAGTTTAAAGTTACTAATGTGTTAATTGATTTGATTTGCTACCTCTACCCGTTAGCAGTGCATAAAATTAAGCACGCAAACTATTGACGTTTAAGGACTTGAGTCGGAGTGGTAAGTAACGAACAAATGCAGCTCTTTCACTGTCTGCAAAATCTGCACCAGCCATGGGTCGAGTTTGCACAGAGTGCAGCTTTTATTATAGCGCAATGACAAAATACTTCTCTTTTTTATTGCATTTGTTTAGACCTATACATGTCATGTACCTCAGCCTCACTCTCCCCAAGCTTGCCCAGTGCCAGGCTGTGGTGGCTTTGGTGACTTGAGTCAGCTGAGTGCTGTTGATTTATTAGGCACCTAACCAGATGGGGCCTTTCACATTCTGAAAGACTCTGCCTGGATCCACGTGGGACAGGGAGGCCCTGGAACAGAGAGGCCCTGGAACAGACTGATGCTACTTGATTTGTTGCAAGGCGCCTGACATTTACACGATGTGCTTTATTTTTACCTAAGACAGCCAGATACGCACACTGGTACCTTCACTTTACTTTTCGGGCCCTGTGCTGAGTGTAGACACAAACACACAGTTGTATATACGCAGCACACTTGCATTGCTGAGTGCAGGCACGAGGCAGAGACACAATCTCTAAACACTAGGCTAATGTTTGGTCTCGCCTAGGCAGCGCATGCGCTGTCTCGACGAGAGATGCTGTCTATAGAATGTGATGTTGGTAACTGCCTCATGTCCGTGCAGACTTTTGATTCATTTGTTCGTGTGTCACTTATTTTTTATTTCAGCTCGCAACACTACTGCTATACTTGCTTACGTAACCCTGCTAATGTTTAGGCTAGAAAACTCAACTCAATCAAAACAAACGTGAAAACTAATTCGTTCTCATTGGCTGCTTTGTGTTTACTATAGTGGACCTTCTAGAATCTTGCTCCTATGTAAACCTGCTGACTACTACAGCAACATATTTCCTTTTTTAGGTCTCGCTCTCGAGACCTATTGTCGTCGAGATGCCTCTCAAGGGAGACAGACCGGGGCACGCACGGCGATTCTGGTCTGTGGATGCGCACGTCCAGCCCGGCGCCGTGCACATCTGTTGCTCCACATTCACACTCACGGAAGCACACACACACCTGCGCGCACGTGCACACACACACACACACACACACACACAAACACACAGGCAGGCACACACACACACGCACACACACGCACACACATGCACACACACGCGAGTCTGCTCCTGCACGGGCCCCTGCCGAGCCTCCCTCTCACCTGCTTCGATAGCCGGGCCCCCGCCAGGGCTCCCTCTCACCTGCTTCGATAGCCACTCCTCACCGCTGCTGTTGGGGACAATAATTTTTCATACTACGATTCGATGTATTAAAATGCCGCTCGCTTTCACATTGCGCCATGACTTCATAAGAGACTCGGTCACGAGATTCGTCTGGTTTTTGCTGACTGATGCTGCCGGTAGTCACCTGACCCGGAAGTCCTAACTGAGCTTCAACAACAAAATCAGCAGCCATGCGCAGACTTGAAACCAGGAAGCTGATGCCTGCAGAGCAGGCAGTAGTAACGAACCAGCAGTCGGTAACTATATTTTAACTAAATTCTTAAGCAGTCTCCGGAATTTCGGTTCCATTTTTAAAACGAGTTCAAAATGTAGATAATTAATAAGCGATTTACTTTAGAGGAAGAGTAACACACAAAAAGAAAAGGAGACACTCGTAGCTCAAATTAAATCTCCGCTTGAGTGAAAGAGCAGAAAATGCTCAATAATGACTTGCAACGATGTTCAGAAACCTGACTCTTTAGTACCCGATGATTTGATAAACACTATACAAAGGGTATTGCAGGATCATTGGAATTTCTTTTTTAATACGGAGAGATTTCAAACCAACTACTATTTTGAAGTTTGAAAACGGGTCAATTTGAGTTAGCTTGGAGCAATAAGTTCTAGAATGAGTGTCCGTGCCTTTTACTATGGAACAGTGCAAGGTTTGCCTAAACTAGTTTAAAATAGTACAATGTAAAGATTATTTTTATATTATATTGGGCCAGATAATAGGATTTAGAAGCAGTACCAAATAGGGACACAATAATGTAAATATTACTTTAACACGACCCCTGATATTCGAGGGCATTATTGTTCTGAAGCTTGGGATGCGTGTCTGGCGGAAACCGTTGTTTCCATTACATATAATGAATTGGGCATACCATTGAGTGTCACCGGTGTAATGGTATCTATCTGAAAGAATTTGACATGAATAGAGCTGTGAAAAATAAATCCTGTCCCAGGAGAATTAACTCCCCTTGTGTACAATGTTACTGAAAACGTAGTGACCATCAAGTAAGTAGATGTGAAAGAGGAAAAATGTTTACTACAATCCTATTTACAATGAATATCCCATAACAATTTTGCCACTATCATAATTAAAATAACAGTAGTGTTGGGTATTTGATCACAGAATCCTCTTTGGCGGGTCAGCAGTGTATACCATCTCTGATACCTTCCGATATGCTATAATTTATATTTGGACTAAATTCCTCCAAAAGCAGGGCTTTAGGTTGGTAGGGTCTCAGGGATACAGACCCTGCAGTGATAAAAAAAATTATCGTGAAATTGGTCCTTATTCCGCTCTATATTCCTCTACATTTTGCCTGTAAAGTTATTGTTACTTTACATTTACAGGCAAAAGTTTTTTGATTTCTGATCAGTGTACACACCGTTAAGGTAATTCATTTAAACGATATAGTCTCAGAATTCGAATTATTCACTAGGAAATCAACTTTTTCTCATTTACCTGATATTCAAAACAGGAGAGACCTATTGGGAGGCTTATAGGTCTGGTTTGTTTCAGGTGCATGCCCGTTACTGTGTCATACATTTGGATGCAATAGCTCTAAGCTCAGAGAGGGACCAAAAAGCTGGTCATGTGGCATGCTTTACTAAGCACAGGCATTTTTATTACGTGTTTTAAGCAGCATCTGTTCTCTTCTGCTGTGCTGATCTGCTGCTCTCTTCCACATACATCCTTCTGTAACTGCACACACACATACATACAACCACACACACAAACACACACAACCACACAAATGCACACAACCACACACACACACAAACATCACCCCACACACAAACATCACCCCACACACAAACACACATCACCCCACGCATCACCCCACGCATCACCCCACGCATCACCCCACGCATCACCCCACAGACAACCACAACCACACCCAGCCACACACACAACAATACACACACCCAACCACACACCCAACCACACACACAACCACACACACAACCGCACACACAACCACACCCAAACAACCACACACACAACCACCCACACACCCACACAACCACACACCCAACCACACACCCAACCACACACCCAACCACACACCCAACCACACACCCACACCCACACAACCACACCCACACAACCACACACACAACCACACACAACCACACCCACAGTACCACCCCCACACAACCACACCCACATAACCACACACACAACCACACACACATCCACAACCACACACACACAACCACACACACACACAACCAAACAACCACACACACACACACACACACACATCTATCTATCGCCCTCACTCTATCTATCTATCGCCCTCACTCTATCTATCTATCGCCCTCACTCTATCTATCGCCCTCACTCTATCTATCGCCCTCACTCTATCTATCTATCGCCCTAACTCTATCTATCTATCGCCCTCACGCTATCTATCTATCGCCCTCACCTATCTATATATCACCCTCACGCTATCTATCTATCGCCCTCACGCTATCTATCTATCTTTCGCCCTCACGCTATCTATCTATCTTTCGCCCTCACTCTATCTATCTATCGCCCTCACTCTATCTATCTTTCGCCCTCACTCTATCTATCTATCTTTCGCCCTCACTCTATCTATCTATCACCCTCACTCTAGCTATCTTTCGCCCTCCCTCTAGCTATCTATCGCCCTCACTCTATCTATCTTTCGCCCTCCCTCTAGCTATCTTTCGCCCTCCCTCTAACTATCTATCGCCCTCACTCTATCTACCTATCGCACCACCACAGCATCACTCAGGGGTACCACAGCATCACTCAGGGGTACCACAGCATCACTCTGCGCTACCACAGCATCACTGAACGCCACAGCATCACTCGTCGCACCACAACATCACTCAGTGCCACCACAGTATCAATCTGTGCAACCATTCAACAATAACTGGTTCAAATATTTTCTCTCAATGTTTCAAGCTTTATTACAAATGTCACAAAAATATGTTATTATTTCACTTCTGTTCTTGGATTTTCGTCACAATAAAATACACTGAACATAATCTTCACAAAAGTTATTTACAAAAGTTTAAGCTATTGCCATTATAAATTACAATAACTTTTATTTAAGTATTAATTATTTAAAAAAATTAAAAGCCATTGTTATTTGTAATATCAATACATCTATGTCACGTAAATACAAAACATGTTGCATAGTGTCCCTACCGCTTTTAAAGACGCGCTACCGGCGTATTTGTGATTTAGCAACTTGCATGCTGTAATAGCGCGTGAGCTCTTTTTAAATAATTTTAAATCCAGAGCGTGCACGCTACATGTGCACTGTTTGTACTCGTGCTGCTGGTCATTCGTTTACCTGGGGATAATCTGCACTCTGTTCTGCCGAGGTTCATTGGAAGCAGACAGGCAGTTGCAGCAACGAATCAGAGAAGTGCTGGACTCGTCCCTCCTTCCCGCCTCGTTCTGACACCGGTGACTAGCACCGTTCGAGCAGAGGGCGTGGAAGGTCCGAGCCAGCTACTTCCGGCAGCTACCTGCAGCGCTCTAGTCGTTGGGACGCTGGGGGGATATAAGGCGGATGTGTTACAGGCAGCGCAGCGGACGAGCGTAGCGGGCGCGACGAAGGCGCGCCGAAGTTGCGCCTAAGTTAAGCCCGTCTGCGCCCGTCCGCGGCCGGGCACGGGCCAGGGCTATACCCCCTGCCTCTTCATCCGAGCATTTATGCTGGAGTCGAGAGGACTTAGTGACCCTCCGCAGTAAGCATTTGGGACCATGTTTACACAGTATGAAGGTTGAATACACTGCGGGCTGCAGTCATTGCAATTTCGCCTTTCATCGGGGGAATGCGACAGCTAGAGATCAACATGTTCTGGTCTGTGGGTTACTGAATGTTCGATCTTTACGTAGGCACAGTCTTGACATGTATGATCTCCTTAGTGAGAAGCAATGGGACCTGGTCTTCCTCACGGAAACGTGGCTAGACCAAGATTCCATGCCAGAGATCACTGAGGCTATCCCGGAGGGCTACTCCTTACTGAGACAAGATAGAGTGTTGGGAAGAGGTGGTGGGATAGCCATCGTAGCCAAACAGGGTCTCCAATGTCATCTGGAACAGAGCAAGATTGAGGACAGTGAAGCTGGTACATTCTCTATTTCGGTTAATGGAAACTGCACTCTGAAGGGCCTTTTGATTTATAGACCACCTGGCACGGCAGTGAGATTTAGTGAGAGTCTAGTTGAAGGCATCACTAAGGCTGCACTGCGAGCCGATAAATATCTGGTGTTGGGTGATCTTAACCTGCATTTAGATGACCCAGCAGACAAGGTGGCCAGGGAATTCTGTCAAGCGATGAAAGTACTTCAGCTTGAGCAGAAAGTTAAAAGTCCCACTCACCAACTTGGCAATTTACTGGACCCTATTTTCGTTAACTGGGAACATGTGGAAGTCCATAACCCCGAACCCATCCCCTGGTCGGATCACCATCTTGTACCCTTTTTGATCTATATTCAGGGAGCTCGACCGGTGGAGCCGTCTGTTTATAAACAACCCAGGCGGAGATGGGCGGCCTTTTCTCAAACCAAATTTAATCAGGTGCTCACTGGGAAGGGCAACCCAGGGGGAGTGGGAGTGGAGGAAATCAACACCAACCTAGCCCAGCGTATCACGGAGGCTCTGGACCTGGTGGCCCCACTCGGCACAGCAAGAGTGGGGGGCCGTGTTCAGAGAACGGCGCCATGGTACAATGAGGAGGTGCGAGCGGCTAAAGTAGCATGCAAACGTGCAGAGAGACAATGGAGGACAGCCCTCACTGCTCATGCCAAAGCAGGGTATATAGCTAATAGGCGTATTTACCACAGATTGATCAGGAAGGCCAAGACTGTGTACTTTGGCATCAGGATTAAAGAAGCCGAACACTCCACAAAATAATTATTCTCAATCTATAAATCACTTTCGGTAGGGAAGCCTGCAGCGGTGCCCGAAGAACTCTGTTCGGCGGAGGGTTGTGACCGCATAGCAGAGTTCTTCGCTAATAAGGTGGCGATGATACACACCGCCTTCCCCCAGCAGGCTAGTAAGAGTTCTAAGCTTACTGAAACCACTAAGGAAAGGGGGGAACAGCGGCTGACCATTTTTTCTACCCCGCCAACTGAGGAACTTATCTGCATCTGCGGGTCTATAAAATCTGGCTCCCCGAGGGACCCTACCACGCCTAGACGGCTGATGGGAAGTTTGCAGGCACTAGAACCTTACATTCGCCTCCTACTAGACACCTCTTTTGAGACTCAGACTGTACCCATTGCTTGGAAACAAGCAATTGTACTCCCTTTGCAGAAAAAACCTAATGTCAGCTTTGGAAAATTAGAAAATCTTCGCCCCATCTCTCTCCTGCCATATATGGCGAAGGTTGCGGAGAAAATAGCAAACCTTCAACTAATGAAATTTGTGGATGAGGCCTCCCTGCTCCACGACTCTCAGTTTGGCTTCCGTCCCCGACACTCGACGGAGTCAGCACTTCTTATGGCGGTAGAGGCCTTGCGACAGGGTGTGGATGAAGGCCAGACTATGGCCTTGATCCTACTGGACCTAAGCGCAGCATTCGACACTGTAGCACATTCCATCTTGCTACAGTGTCTGAATGAAGGAGGGGTATCAGGAGCAGCGCTTGGCTGGATTCGATCCTTCCTGACAGACAGATGTTTTCAAGTTCGTCTGGGTGACTGTTACTCTAAGGAGATTGGGCTGGGCCAGGGCGTGCCTCAGGGCTCGTCCCTGAGCCCGACCTTATTCAACCTCTATGTTTCCCCTCTGGCGACAATTGTAGGAAGACACAGTCTGCGTTTAGTGTCCTATGCCGACGACACGCAGCTGGTCATCTCCCTCTCGCATATGCCCGGTCTTGCGGCGGACATCTTCAGAGATTGCATGCAAGAACTGGCAACCTAGATGTCCGCCAACTGTTTGAAGCTTAACGGTAGCAAGACCGAGGTACTCGTAGTGGGGGGAGGGCCGTCTGCTTGGTCGTCGGCATGGTGGCCTCCCTGCCTGGGAGAAACTCCAGTCCCTTGTCAGGAGGCAAGGAATCTTAGAATGTGGCTAGATGCGGACCTGGCCATTGGCCGCCAGATTGGCCGGGTGGCGGGGGTATGCTTCGGCGTTCTGAGAACTTTAAGGAAGGTATTAGATCTCCTTCCTATTGCAGCTCGCCGAACGCTGGTGCATGTCCTGGTCACATCGCGCCTTGATTACGGCAATTTGCTGTATCTGGGGGCCACGGGAAAGGTCATAAGCCACCTCCAGGTGCTGCAAAATGCAGCTGCTCGCTTAGTATTGAGGCTCCCTAAGAGATCTCCATCTAAAGCAGCGCTCCAGGCACTACACTGGCTCCCTGTTGGGAGAAGGGTGGAGTTTAAAGCCCTCTCTACATGTCACCGCATTCTGAGCGGTAAAGCTCCTGCTCCGCTACAGAGTCTGGTGACCTGGTATGAGCCCACGCGCAATCTTCGCTCCTCCCGTACAGGGCTACTGAAGGTTCCGAGAGTAAGGAAGGCTCGGATGGGAGGGAGGTCTTTCAGATACTTGGCTGCCAAGTGTTGGAATGCCTTGCCTCTGGAATTGCGCCTGGAACCGTCTGAGGCCATTTTCAGGAAAAAACTTAAAACTCATCTACACAGCAGGTAGCCGTTTCTGAGGGTGGCTTGGACTGCAGCTTTCACTTATCATAGCGCGGAGACACGCCGGTGCGCGTAACCAGGCGCTCTACAAATGTCCCAATAATAATAATTATTACATATGCTATAGGTGTCACATTTCCAAAAGATAAAAGTATTGGCATTGTAAATGACAAAGCTATTAATTTCGCTATTTTCAAAACCAACACATAAATAAAAAATTTGTCGTTTACAAGACCAATAGCTCAAACTTTCCTAATGCGAGACCTATTGCATTGCAAATGCTTGTTTTGGTATAGCGTGCACTTATTTTCGAAATGATCACTCCACTGCAAACAAAAAAAAAACATTGTCACTAAGAATGCCAATAGCTCTAACTTTCACAAATGCGAGACCGATTCCATTACACATGCTTGTTCTGTTTCCAGATTTCCAGTCAGCAGTGCAAGCACAAAGGCATTTCTTGGAAAGGATAAGGAAGCTCTGCAAAGCGCAAATTTGCTGCATACTGTTACTCTAGGTGAAATTAAAGGTAATAAATGAGGGCTGTGCCCTCTTCTAATACGTCAGCCATCTGGTACAGCTAGAAGAGAAGAATATCTCAACTGCAAAAGGAGAGACTAGCAGCAAACTAAAACAAGACACGCATCAAAAGCCAGTAGGAGGACACAACAAACTGATGCCCAATTATGGCAGAATGTGTAGCGGCTGTGGCAGCCGCAGATGCCCAGCCCTCTGATAAGTCGAGTCAGTCTCATGATCCAGAAATCATCACTATGGGCCCGATTCACAGAACTAACTTAAGACAAAATCCTAAACTTACTACCATTTTGGTATTCACAGAAGGCACTTACTCATTTTGGTATTCACAGAATGTACTTACTCATTTCGGTATTCACAGAAGTTAGGAATACTAACTTTAGGACTCTTAAATGCCTTCTGTGAATACCCAAAGTCTTAAAATTAGGATTTTTCTCAATTTAGTAGTAGTAAAGTTAGGACTCCTAACTTTTGGACTCCTAAATGCCTTCTGTGAATACCAAAAGTCTTAAAATTAGGATTTTTCTCAATTTAGTAGTAGTAAAGTTAGGACTCCTAACTTTTAGACTCCTAAATGCCTTCTGTGAATACCGAAAGTCTTAAAATTGTTTTTTTTCTCAGTTTAGTAGTAGTAAAGTTAGCACTCCTTACTTTAGAACTCCTAAATGCCTGCTGTGAATACTGAAAGTCTTAAAATTTGGATTTTTCTTAATTTAGTAGTAGTAAAGTTAGGACTCCTAACTTTTGGACTCCTAAATACCTTCTGTGAATACCGAAAGTCTTAAAATGGTTTTTTTTCTCAGTTTAGTAGTAGTAAAGTTAGGACTCCTTACTATAGAACTCCTAAATGCCTTCTGTGAACACCGAAAGTCTTACAATTAGGATTTTGCTCAATTTAGTAGTAGTAAAGTTAGGACTCCTAACTTTAGGACTCCTAAATGCCTTCTGTGACCACTGCCTGGTTTTAAAAAATGAAACGAAAATGTTTCATTTTTGTGTTTAAGCACAACCTGTTTTTCCTTAAGTAAAAAAGTGATTGTTTTATTTACAAGCAATTACAGCTATAGTGGTCTGCTGACTGTAGTAAAGGAAGATGCACAGTCCACTGTGTATGTCAAGATCCTTTATTGTAAGTTCCTTCCAAGATGATAAGTACAGAAGTAAAACCTAAGGAAACCCCACCAGGAGCAAGCTGTTAGCAGCTCAGCCTGAGTTGACCAACTGCCACAGTCAGGTAAAGAGAGACACTGTGAGCCAGAGAGTCACCCAGGCATTCTATGATGTCACAGATGACATAGTACAATCTATCTAGTGAAGAACAGTGGAGAGGACATTTACTACACTGACCCCAGCAGGCCACCATCACTATGATTTCAGCAATTCCTGGGGGTCGTAACTTATGGACCTACCGTAATAATATTAATGAGGGAGGTCGATTTGCGAGCCCCTACAAATCGCTAAATGAAACTCTTAGAGTTTCATATATTTGGAATAGTGATTACCTAATTGTGATTCGCTGGAAATCGCAATTTGGTAATCGCTATTCCAAATCTTGATACACATGGTCCTTACTGACCTATTCTCACAAAGTGCACAGAATAGAAACAGTCGAACAGAGATGGGGTGTTCCAGCCCCTTTAATGCCTGCACCCATGTCCTTCAAATGCCGGTGGTACAGATTTCCCACAAAGATAAATATTTAATAGAGTGTAAAATCCTCAAAGCTGTGCTTGCATTTGTGGTATGTTATGTTAAGAAATTTTGTAAAGCATACTTTTGCCCAGTAAAGGGCGTCCTGATTCTAGATTACAAAAATAAAAAACCAGATAAATTAGAGGGAGAGGGGGGCTTAAGAAGAAATAAAAACCCATGTTTTCAGCATTTTCTAAATTGGTGAAAGTTGGTTTTGAGAGTGATATTGGGCAGGAACTCGTTCCATGTTCTTTTAGAGCCAGTTAGGAAATGGTGAGACTGCCACACTGACTGCAATAAATGCATTGTACAAACAGTAGTCCAGTATTGTCCAGGACTTCTGTGCAGTTTTTGATGATGATCCCCCTGTCAATGATAGACATGATAGAACCGTGCACAATAATATTATAAGGCAAGTTGCTATCTTCCTTTAATATTTTACCAGTGGCATTACCATAGTCATTATTTAAAGACATGGACAGCCTCTAGTCAGCAATTTGGAAATGTAGAAAAAGTAGGGTAGCACTCGACCAAGCCTCCCAAAACTGAAGGGGGCTGGAACCTCCCAATTATGAATACTATTGTATAGCAGCACAGTTCCAATTTGTTGCAAAATTAACTCCCCACTCCGATTAACCAAAAGCGAAATACCAAATGGTGGGAATAACATCAGACACTCTATAGGGCGCGATATATGTTGCAAGAATTGAGGGCAGGCAAATGCCTAAACTAGTGACAGTGGTAGCACGGTGCTGGAACATATACACTAAGTTGAAGAGAGTTAAATATACAGCCCGGAAATTCTCTGTAGATATCTAAACCCCCGGGCTGACACTTGCTTAGAGTTTGCGGTTGACCAATGGAAGAAACCTTTGCTTGAAACAACAGGTGATATGTATTCAGAGGGTATGCTTAGGAGTTTTGGGGGGTGCAGGATGGGCACAGGATACCACTGAGGCAATTTTTGCCTTGGGGCATTGATGCATGCTGCAAAGGCCGCATGGTTCAGTGGCAACACAGAGCACCCAACAGGCTGAATGTTACAAGCAAGACTGACTTGGGGAACAGGATATAAAATAGTGTTCCATTTATAGAGTAAGATTATGGAGGTCTTGGGCCAACCACCCACAGGATTAAAGACACCTTGCAAAGAGTTCTTGAATAAGGAATTGAGTGATGATGCTTGGGACAAAATGGTGTACGTGGCTTGCGTTTTTTCCAGACGCAGTTGATTCATACTTGTTTAACCCAGTTCCCTGCATAGGGATTGCGTCACTTCCTTCAGCATTCACAGGTTCAGGTGATTTCCCCGGATGTCATTCATCCAATGCAGACCACTACGCATGGGGATGTCCCCTCATACATGAGTAATGTACTGGGATAGCTGTAGAGTTTAGCGATGATACCCAGGTGACAGAGGCACTGGAGTAATTCTACATGGGGGAGCAAAGGATGGGTGCAAGAGAAGCTTTGTTAACGTGCCTCGAAAATGCAGAATAACAATGGACTGGAAGTCAGCAGAGGCCCCCTGTGGTCAGGGTGTGGAGAGCAGCCGAGAGAATAATTCAGTACTCTGTAGCCATGTAGCCATGAGAACAACGCCACATGCTAGAGGTCTTCATTTGTAAAAGTTTGATCTATTGGCGTTGTAAATGTCTATCTCTTTTACCTATGTGTTTTGGTTTGGAGTGTAGTGGAAGTATGAATAGAGACACATCTGAAGCACTGCCTAGAGGACTAGGAATGAGGAATTACCACTATGACCAAAGTCACAGGTGCAGCACTGCCTAGATGACTTAGAATGGGGGAGTTACTGACGGGACCAGAGAAGCAGCTAGCCGCACTGTCTACAGGACTTAGAATGAGGAATTACCAATGAGATCAGAGTAACAGCTAGCAGCACTGTGTTGAAGACTTAGAAGGAGGAATTACCGATGGGACCAGAGGAGCAACTAGCAGCACTGTTTGGAAGACTTCGAATTCGGAATTACCAACGTGACCAGAGTAGCAGCTAGCAGCACTGTCTAGAGTACTTAGAATGAGAAATTACCACTGGGATCAGAGAAGCAGCTAGCAACATTGCATAGACGACTTAGAATAAAGAATGACCGACAGGCCTATAGAAGCAGCTACCAGCAGTGCCTAGAGGACTTAGAATGAGGAATTACCACTAGGAAAAGAGACACTGTTTTAGAGCTTGTCTTGTCTTTGTCCCATAGGATTGAGCGCAGCTCCTGCTGGTAGACCTATCCTGGATCTAACAGTGTATTGAAGTCCCCCCCCAATTATTACTGGTGCTGCTGTCCCTGCTACTATAAGGTGTAGGTCTACTAGATGTTGGGGGTCATCGATGTTGGGACCATAAAACCCCACGCAGACGATTTAGTAGTCTATCCCTCTCAGAGTGGCCATAACCCATAACCCATCAACCTGAACTGTCTGTTCTGGAAGAAATTATCTCAACTCCGGAACCTTTCCTTGTTATTATCACCACTCCCTTAGACTATTACAAAAGCTTAGGGTCTCACCTCTAATCCCTGCCTTAAATGTGTCCCATACAATAGTATCTGCAGATGAGCCTCTATTAATATTAAAGAATTCAACAATCCATTTAGTCACATGGTCCTGGTAAAGTTCATCATGCAGAAGTTTCCTTTCGAAAGTCCTTTGAGTCCTAGCATCCCCAGACAATAAAACTTCCATTACCAAAGCATTATGATCAGACATGGTCCTTGGATAGCTTTCCACTTTAATTATTTTGACTGATTTGTCAGAAATAAAAAAAATAATCCAATTGAACTAACTTATTGTGGGGGGCCGAATAGAAAGCGAATCCTAGATCCACTGACCAATACTTGTGCAAGCTATCAATCAGACCCTGTTCCCTCACGAAGATTTGCAGAGCTTTATACACTTTTACTTTCCTGCCCTGATATGGTTAGTCAGCATTCAAATTAAAATACTATTTAAATGAATGTTAAAATCTCCACAAAGGATCAAGGGGCATGGCCATGGGGCTGGTTCAATTCTTAGAAACTTTAATATGTCAAAATCATCTAGGTTAGACCCATAACTGGAACATATTGTGATAGTGTCATATGTTCAAACTCCACTATCGCCCATCCTTCCAGCTTATATTCCTTAACTCTCTCACAGAGAAAAAAACATGTTTTGCAAGGATTGTTACCCCCTTGTTGTCATTCCCTGCTGAGTACATGCTAGGATATTAAAGCCCAAATCCCACAACCACCTACGCTTGTTCCAGGGTATATGAGTCTCTTGAAGACATGCTACTTCAATCTGCATATAGCGAAGGTATTTGGCAAGTATGCCCCTGTTCCCCTATCATTAAGGCCACAAACATTTAAAGAGCAAATTTGAGTTTTACCCATCATCCCTATATTTGAAAGTCTCCATATCATGTCTCTTCATCAGTAACATTAAATTATGAAAACTCATAAACATCATTTCAATCTTTCCTAAGCATATGTAAACATCATGGCATATATTAATCAACAAGTGCCTTAACCTTTGCTTACCCCCTACCCCTTCCCTCCCCCCTCCCTGAGCCTCCCTCCCATACCCCCACCAATCTCCCCTTGTGTTCACTAACGGCTAGACCAACCAGGTCCTGTGATGAGAAGGAAGCCGTCCCCTATCAAATTATAAAAAAAAAAAGGAAATAACAGGAGAAGACCACCACAAGCATCATATCCAGAAATCGCCCACCAAAAATCTTATCTCTTTCCCACAGGCAAAGGGTTTACTCAAGGGTTCGTAAAAATTCTTTAGCCTGAATTTCTGATTACAAAAATAGGGGATTTCCCTCCAAATTATTTTAAGTTTGGCCGGATTCAGTAGAAACCCCTGTGCTCCCTTATTCGGGAACGGCTGTATTAGCTGACAGAGTCACCAGAGGCGTTCTACTGATAACAATAATCGGGCATTACAAAAAAAATATGGCCTTTGAAATATCGTTGTTGATCCAGATGGGCAAGATCATATATTACCTGAAGGAGGAGTAAGTTCCCTACATAAATCAAGATAACACGAGGTTTATTCCCTGCTGATGATGAAGATCTCCTCTGTTTAAATGGGAACCTATGAGCACGCTGTATTTCTTGAGGCCAATCCCTTGACCCTCTGGGCCGGTCACCCCACGCACCGCGCACACTCCCCGTGAGTGAGCCCAGGCTGCCCCAGATCCCGCCGAGTGCCGCCGCTGCCCGCAGCTGTGCCCCTGATCGTTTGTATTCTGTGCTTTGCCACTGTTGTTTTGCATTTTGTATTTTGCCTTTTTTTGTCGATTAGCTGTGTTGCCCAGCGTGTGCTTGCCCCACTTGCTGTGCCCAGCCCCTGCCGCGATTCCCGCCCTCTCCCCTGCTCCCCGCCGCTGCTCCCCTGCGGCCCGCCCCCTTCTTTTTTGTGTCCCTTCCCATTCGCCGCCCTCTCCTGCCTCCCAGCTGCTCCTCCCTCCCACTTGCCCATTTATGGCGGAGTGCACGCGGCAGTGAGTAGTGACCCTTGACCCTCTGGGCCGGTCACCCTACGCACCGCGCACACTCCCCGTGAGTGAGCCCAGGCTGCCCCCGATCCCGCCGAGTGCCGCCGCTGCCCGCAGCTGTGCCCCTGATCGTTTGTATCCTGTGCCTTGCCACTGTTGTTTTGTATTTTGTATTTTGCCTTTTTTTGTCGATTACCTGTGTTGCCCAGCGTGTGCTTGCCCCACTTGCTGTGCCCAGCCCCTGCCACGTTTCCCGCCCTCTCCCCGCTCCCCGCCGCTGCTCCCCTGCGGCCCCTCCCCCTTCTTTTTTGTGTCCCTTCCGTTTCGCCGCCCCGCTCCCGCCTCCCAGCTGCTCCTCCCTTCCACTTCGCCATTCATGGCGGAGTGCACGCGTACGCGCAGCGAGCACGGGCAGCGGGCGCACTGGTTGTGCGCCGAAGGTGCGCCAAAGGCAAGCCCGTCTATGCCCGTCCGCGCCTGGACCACGCCTAGCGCCAGGACCCCTGGCCCCCGACGATGCCTGCCCACACGATGGACCTACGACGCCGCCACCCTCATCGCACTCAAACCCGACCGAAACAGAGCCTGCCACCGAGCCACCCCGAGACGCACCCACAGACCCTTCACCTGTCAAGCCTGCAAGTTCACCTGCCTCCGGACCTGCACCGCGCCCATCAAGCCGAGCACCAACAACAGCCACCTCAAGTGCATCCTGCTCAACACCCGCTCCATCCACAGACACGCCCTCGAACTTTGGAACCTGATCGACACAACTTCACCAGACGTCGCCTTCCTCACAGAAACCTGGATGAACGTCTCCTCTGCACCCGACATCGCCATCGCCATCCCAGACGGATACAAGATCACCCGGAGGGACCGCGTCAACCAGACTGGAGGAGGCATCGCCATCGTACACAAGAACACCATCCGCATCACGACCGACTCCAACGACACCTTCTCCGCCAAGCACCTCCACTTCCAGATACACACCGACCCAAAGACGACCCTCAGAGGCACCCTCATCTACAGACCCCCGGGACCACGCACACAATTCAGCAAAGACATCGCAGACTTCATCAGCCCGCACACCCTCCCCTCCGCTGACTACATCCTCCTAGGGGACCTCAACTTCCACCTGGAGAACAACAAGGACCGCAACACCGCCGCCCTGCTGGACAACCTCGCCAACCTCTGACTCAATCAACTGGTCAACACCCCCACCCACTACGCCGGCCACACGCTTGATCCCGTCTTCTCATCCAGCAAGCACATCACCTTCAGCCACTCCACCGGACTTCACTGGACCGACCACAGCTGCGTCCACTTCAGCTTCAGAAGAACCATGACCCACCACCACCCACAACAGGTTCCTCACAGGAGCTGGAGCAAGATCACCGCCGAGCAGCTCACCACCTCCCTCAGTCAGAACCCACCCACCAGCACAACGGACCCCAACGAAGCAGCCCGCAACTTCACGCAGTGGCTGACCGCCTGCGCAGACGACCTCGTGCCACTGAAGAACCCTCCCAACAGACCCAGAAGCAAGAAAGCCTCCTGGTTCACCGACGAACTCGAGGACTCCAAGAAGAACTGCCGCACCCTCGAGAAAACCTGGCTCCTCGACCAGACCACAGACAACATGACCGCCCTCAAACAAGCCACCCGCAAGCACCACCAGCTTATCCGCACCACCAAGAAGAAATCACTGAGGGAACGACTGGACAACAACGCCCACGACAGCAAGGAACTCTTCAGCATTGTCAAGGAGTTCTCCAACCCCAGCACCGGCAACAACGACATCACTCCTTCACAAGACCTCTGCGACTCTCTCGCCTCGTTCTTCCACCGCAAGATCGCCGACATCCACAACAGCTTCGGCGCACCATCCACGCACCCAACCGTCGAACCAACGCCCCCCACTGCCACCCTCCGCACCTGGACCACGGTGACCACCGAAGACACAGCCCGCACGATGAACACCATCCACTCCGGATCTCCAACCGACCCCTGCCCCCACCACGTCTTCAACAAGGCCGACTCCATCATCGCACCCCAACTCCGGGACATCATCAACATCTCCTTCAACACCGCCACCTTCCCAGAGAGCTGGAAGCATGCCGAGCTCAGCGCCCTACTGAAGAAACCAACAGCGGACCCCACCGACCTCAAGAACTTCCGCCCCATCTCGCTCCTCCCTTTTCCTGCCAAAGTCATCGAGAAGACCGTCAACAGACAGCTTGCTGCCTTCCTCGAGACTAACGGATCCCTCGACCCCTCGCAGTCCGGTTTCCTAGCCAACCACAGCACCGAGACCGCCCTCATCGCAGCCACCGACGACATCAGAGCCCTGCTCGACAACGGTGAAACAGCGGCCCTCATCCTCCTGGACCTCTCTGCAGCGTTCGGCACTGTCTGCCACCGCACCCTTGTTCAACGCCTCAGCAACATAGGTATCCAAGAGAAGGCACTGGAGTGGATCATCTCGTTCCTCGCCGGAAGAACACAGAGAGTCCGCCTCCCCCCGTTTCGATCCGAGGCCACCGAAGTCATCTGCGGCGTACCGCAAGGATCATAACTCAGCCCCACCCTCTTCAACGTCTACATGAGACCTCTTGCGGCCATCGCACGCCAACACAACCTCAACATCATCTCCTACGCCGACGACACCCAACTGATCCTCTCCCTCACCAGAGACCCCGCCACCGCCAGAACTAGCCTACATGAAGGGATGAAAGACGTCGCCGAGTGGATGAAGAACAGCAGCCTGAAACTGAACTCAGACAAGACGGAAGTCCTCATGCTGGGACCATCGCCCTCCGCCTGGGACGACTCCTGGTGGCCCCCCGCCCTGGGCACCACTCCCAAGCCAACAGACCACGCACGCAACCTGGGCATCATCCTGGACTCCTCCCTCTCGATGACCAGACAAGTCAACGCCGTCTCCTCATCATGCTTCAACACCCTACGCATGCTCCGCAAGATCTTCCGATGGATCCCGACCGAAACCAGGAAGACGGTCACCCAGGCACTCGTCACAAGCCGACTGGACTACGGAAACACCCTCTATGCCGGAACCACAGCCAAGCTACAGAAAAGACTCCAACGCATCCAGAACGCCTCCGCCCGACTCATCCTGGACATCCCCCGACGCAGCCACATCTCCGGCCACCTGAGGGACCTGCACTGGCTCCCCGTCAGCAAGAGGATCACGTTCAGGCTCCTCACCCACGCACACAAGTCTCTCCACGACCTGGGCCCCAAGTACCTCAACAACCGCCTGACCTTCTACACGCCCACCCGCCAGCTACGTTCTACAGTCTCGCCCTCGCCGCCGTACCACGCATCCGAAGAGCCACCGCCGGAGAAAGATCCTTCTCCTACCTGGCGGCCAAGACATGGAACTCCCTCCCCATCCACCTTCGGCTGACCCAGGACCATCTCGCCTTCAGGAGACAACTCAAGACCTGGCTGTTCGAGCAATAGCGGACCCCCTCCCTCGAGCGCCTTAAGACCCTTCCGGGTGAGTAGTGGGCTATACAAATGTTATGATTGATTGATTGATTGATTGAATTTCCCAACTTATGCAATGCTCTTTTTAAAAGTTCAACAGTAAACTTTAAAATGTCACCACACTCAACCCCCTCAGGGAGCCATGGACCCCCAAGTTATTGCGTCTCATCCGATTCTCGAATTCCTCCAATATCCAGCGAGTGTCCGACACTTGATTCTCCAATCTGGGTTGAAGCTTCATTTTCCAACACAAGGACTGCTTTCTACTTCCTCCACTCTTCCCATAAAATCTGAGCAAGTCTTTGAGACCTTCCGAATTGCCCCTTGCATCTTCATACACGCTATCTGGACCCTCCGACTCTCAATGTGCATTTCGTCTCTGTGCGCCATGATGCTTTGGCAAATAGAGTCAAGGGAGGCAGGCTCAGCTGCACCTGATTAGCTTTCCTTTTTACTACCTCTGTTGTGAGGATTCCTGCCCTTTTTAACTGTGACGGCATCGGCCAAGGTTTCATCTTGCCGCCTGTTAGAATCACTGGAGTCCGATACCTGACCCTGGCTGTCTGAGTCAGACCAGTCCGAGATATCTGATAGGGAGAAAAACTTATCAGCAGCTTCAGCCTCCACCCCTTGATTATTAGCAGTTTCTTCCTTTGGCCCATCCTGTTTAGCATTAGGACCAGCTGGTTGAGACATTTCATTGCCATTGATAGTTCGTCATCATTCTGTTGCAGAGATAATTCCCCTTTACCATCAAGGCTCCCTGAGACCTGCCCTGTCACTTGCCCCTCTCCATTGTGAGAAATTAAAGTTTGGCTCACCTCACAGTCCAAGAATGGCTGTATCCCAGGCAGAGCATCTTCCGTCTGGCGTAGACTGCAGGGTCCAGTATTTTGCAATTGTGGGGCCAGGCTTGAGGGGAGGACTGATCTTGCATCTGAATTTTTCTATTGGGGGGGGCTTTCTTGAAATATTTCAGCCAAATGCCTTCCGTTTCCACTGGTGGGGTTCCTTTCACTGAGCAACCATGGTCCGCTTTTGCTATGGGCTCCTTAGCTACTGCCCCAGTCTCCATGCGAGTTTTCAGAGTTTTTGTCTTGGCGGGTGACATTGCCTGAACTGGAGCCAAACAAGTGCTGCTCCTAGCCACGGCAGCTCCGGTAACAAAATGCAGCACCAGCCTAACAGCGTGGGTCCAAATACGAGACACCAGAGCCGCCCAGAGCAAGAGGGCACCTGCAATCCTCGCGTAGCATTTCACGTGGCCGACAGCAATGATCACTTCTCCCTACGCACTGGAGTTTACAAGGCGGCTATCGCTCGGGGATGCCTTTCATTGCGAGTGGAGCTTAGGTCTGCTGTATGCTTTTCCTCCCATACCACTCCTGCCCAGGGTTCTGAAGAAGATCAGTAACAACCGGGCCCAAGTCATTCTTGTGGCTCTGGACTGGGCGAGGAGAGTCTGGTATCCAGAGCTTCTGAAAATGAGTATCGATCATCTGATCAGGCTGCCCCTCCGGAAGGATCTTCTGTCGCAGCAGGGGAGGGTCCTCCACCTGAACCTGTCAACTCTTTGCCTCCATGCCTGGAGATTGAGTGGCGGAAGTTGATGGCTTTTGACCTTCTCCCCCGAAGTATGCAATGTTATTTTTGTGGCCAGGCGTCCCTCCACTAAGACAGTATTTTAGTTTGTATTATATGGAAGTTTGTATTATACTGTACAGAAAGGTCTATTGATCCTCTTTCTGTTTCTCTTTCCACTGTTGTTCTATTCATTCTAACCCATGCCCAGCAGGGCTCTGCTCGGGGTACTGTTGTGGGTTATCTTTCTTCTCTATCGCTTTTTTGCGGCTGGCAGACCAACTCTCTCTTCAGGTCCCAATTGAAAATAGGTTTTCAAAGGGGCTGGCTCACTTTTTTTTCTGCCCACGCCCTTTGTTAGGCCACAGTGGGACCTTAATTTAACCCTCACTTTTCTTATGTGTGCTCCCTTCGAGTCTTTACACAACGTTCCCCTCAAGCTGCTTACCATCAAGACAGCGTTCCTGGAGGCAATTACATCTGCCTGGAGGGTGAGTGAGTTGCAGGCGCTATCTTGTACGCCTCCCTACATGATATCCTTTCCAGATAAATGTTGCTTCGCAACTGTGCTTCATTCTTGCTGAAGGTGGTGACCCCATTCCATCTGGGTCAGTCTATCATGCTGCACCACCTTCTTTACTACCCAGAATCCGTTTAAGGAAGAGGAGCGTCTCCACCCTCTAGACCCAATCTCCACCGTCTGGACCCAAAAAGAGCATTGTCGTTCTTCCTTGACCGCACAAAAGAGTTCCGGGTGGACGACTAACTCTTTGTGGGGTACATGGGAGCTAAGAAGGGGCGGGCAGTGCAGAGAAGGACCATTTCCCCCTTGGTTGTTCTCTGCACTAAGATATGCTATGCCCTGGCCAAGAAGCAGCCCCTTGAGGGATTAAGGGACCATTCCACCAGTGGAAAGGGTGCAACTATGACCTTGGATCCGGGTGCCCCAGTCCTGGACATCTGTAAGGCAGCAACGTAGCAATCTTTGCACACATTTTCCAAGCATGAAAAAATCGGCAGTCTAATAATCTACGTGCTTCAGAAAGTACAATTTTCGAACATGTACTGCTAATACCACTATCTAATTAATGATTAGTAGGTAAAGTGGAAACACTATGATGCAGAAAACTAAATGAAAAAAGTGAACCGAAGCCACTTCTGGATATTTGGTATCCCATCAATGCACAGATATGTGTGCCCAGTATCATTATCTGGGTCTTACCAAAACAACTGTCTCTTTCAGTTGTTTTGGTAATGTTTTATGTTTTCGACATAATTAGGATTTGGGGGATTAAAACTTGTCTGGTCTCTAAAAATGTTTTCCTCTGGCCCTCGGTATTGTAGCATATTTTCCAAGCACCACTGCCTGGACAGTCAGGTCTGCAGGGAAGGACATTTTGCTCGCTCGGTTTTGCAGGACTTGCTAGAGTAAGGTATTGGTCCGCAACCCAACGCCGGGATGTTATGGCTTGGATATCTAATTCAAAGGTAAGAATCTGCAGCTAGAACTCTCTATCAGATGAACAAGTTACTTACCTTCGGTAATAGATTATCTTGTAGAGACTCTATCTAGCTGCAGAGTCCCTAAATGCTCACCCATGCCTCCCCGCTTTGCGGACTGAGTTTGTTAGGGCTTGGATTACTTCCCTTTTCAGGGCCCTAGTTTTGCACTTGTTTACGCCAGTTACTTTGTGGCTCTGCGCTTCTGGCATGGAAAAAACAAAAAGTACTGACTACCAAGTGCCTGCGTGGCGTCTAAATAGGTTACCTCAACGGTATACAGCAGTTAGCACGCATTTTTTACAACGCGGTACTGTTACCACGCTACTTTTACCACGCAAGTCGTTACCACGACTTGCGCTGGGGGGCGCTCCAGGATAGTAAATAGTTTAATTTACTATCCAACTCCTTCCCTAGAGTCCACGGGGACTGGAGTTGGAATAGTAAATTAAAAAATTTACTATCCAGCGCCCCTCCACGCAAGTCGTGGTAACGACTTGCGTGGTAAAAGTAGCGTTGTAACGGTACGCGTTGTAAAAGTACGCGTGGTACTGTCATACATCCTACCTCAACATCATAACCAACGTTAACGATGCCGATGACATCAGGCAGAGCCGAATGGAGCCACCCAACGGCGCGTGCAAGGGGTATTGCTCGAGCAAAAGTTTCTGGATCCAGCCTGACACCTGGAAAATTCAAAGGTAAGGGAAATCTACAGCTAGACACCTCTACCAGATAATGCATTACCGAAGGTAAGTAACTTCTTCAATAAGGAAATTGAAGGGTAAGGACACAGTACTTGACTGGTGCTTCTTAGCCTTTAATGGAACTCAAGTATTGACTGCGTGAACAATTAAGCAGGCAGCAAAGAAAAGCAGCATACGAGTGAACCAATGGCAAGCAGCAGGCATGATACACTTGTATAGTTATTACAGCAAGACTTCCAGACAGCTCATGCGAACTGCCTAGGCTCAACCTAAAAAAATAGAATACGTAATGTGTTGTTAGTATGGTGCTTCACAAAACATACCACATCATAACATAGGCAGCAGAGATGAACACAACATAAGACACCCCTACATGACATAGCATAAAATAATGCACCTTAATATGACATATTATAGCATTGCATAGCACAACATAACACAAAATTCCATTAAAAAAATCACAGCAGAGCACAGCATGACATAACAAAGCACAACATAATATAACATTGCATAACACAGCCCTGATACATCATAACATACCGTAGCGTAGAAAAGCATGATGCTACATAACACAACATACTGAAACATAACAGAGCATTGCACATCAGCTTGAAACATCACAACAAACCATTACATAAACAAGCATAGTTCAGCATGAGATAACTTTACAAACCTTAAAATAACAAAGCATAGCATAACACAACACACCCCCACATAGCTCAGCACGACCATACTTTATGGACCCTAAAAAAATCATAGCATTGCGCTGCATGACACAACATATTACACCACACCATAACACAGAACAATACAGCATAGCACAACGTAACTCGCTTTAACATAATTCAGCACACCATAACACAACATAACTGATCCCAATGTAACAAAACACCATAGCACAGCACAACACAACATAGCACACCCTAAAACAACAAAATATAGCAAAGCACACAACACATCTTAACAGACCATAACATTATGAAACATAACACATCCTTACTCAATGCAGATTAGCACAGTAGGACAGGACATATTACACCCCAACATAACAAAGCATAGCACTTCATGACACAACATAACACGCTTTTATTTAGCATAGATCCACATTGCAAACACATTATAACATAACAAAGTATGGCTGTTCACGACACATCACAACACACATTAAAATAACGCACCACAGCATGGCATGACACAACAAAACACCTTAACATAACATAGCCTAGCATAGCATAACAGAACACAGCATATCATAACATAAAACAGGGAAGCACAGAACAACACAACATAACACATCCTAAAATAACAAAGCGTAGCATATATGCTATCTCATTTTTGTATCTCACTTTCCTGTTGGTCTTCTGTCCCCAGCACTAACTGATAGAGAAATTGTGGCCCAATCCATGATCTTCATATTGGCTGGCTACGAGACCACCAGCACCGCCCTTGCATTCCTGTCCTACAACCTGGCGACCCATCCTGACATTCAGCGGAAACTGCAACAGGAGATAGATACTCTCCTACCGAACAAGGTGAGCTGAAATTATCTGCCAAAGGAGGATGCTAAAGGGAGTATTTTGAGGGACATGAAAGAACAGCGGACAGGTTATCTCCTGGCATTTGGAGAATGTTCCATTCCCATCCACCCTTAATTTGTGGCCCAAGTAGGTTTTTTTTGTTTGAAAATTCACATAGACAACTTTAGCCTCCCCAATCTACAATCTGTGATGCTGTGTTTTGGTGCCAGTGATGCCTTTTGTGGGAATAACGTAGGTGTCACTTGCCTAGTCCTCTTTTAGTCTCATGAAATATGGTTGAAGAAGGACTATGACAGCTAACAGCCCTGTTTTCAGTTGTGTGTATGACTCAAAGTAGCAGTTAGCTGTCGTAGCAGGTCTAAAAATGTTGCAAAGTGCCATTTTCCTGCCATGGTCAAGACAAGAAGAGGGGCCACAATGAACCCATCCCTACCGGGGTCATACCTCCAAGGACTAATAAATATAGGATCAAATTCCTCTTGCACGTCCTTCTTTTAAACTGTGGTGGCCGCTGAAATAATCTTCTTGGCCCCTAGGTGGGATGATGTGGTGTTTGGGGAGGAAAAAATCCTTCCTACTTTTGCGCAAGAATGCCCTTGGTCAAGGTGGGTGTCCAAAAGAATGCTTACAAACCTATATTTGAGTTAAAAATAAATCAGAAAATATCCACCCGTTGTGTGTGTTGGAAGGGGCATTGGGGCAGAAGCCATCCTCCCAGCACTTTGTTAAGGTCGGGGAGGGGTGGTGGAAAGAAGAGCATCCTGCAGCTGCCTCAATAATAAAAAATCTTTTAAGAGTAAGAACCTGTCTTCTTTGCCCTTGGGGAAAGCTGGTTCATAGATGCAGGTGCCAAATAACCCTATACAAACAATAACCACAAAATGGCCTTGAAACGTCCTCAATTTTCTTATTTTGATTTGAATTTTGAAGTCCATGGATAATGTGTCCTTACTGCCCAGAGAGCTATGCAGTTTCCTAAAAGCTCTTGATTCATTTATATCCAATCACTTAAGCACCGAGACGACAGCAGCCTCTATCCTCATGTTAAGTAAATCTTTTCAATAGTTAACCATCTCTGTAATTCTGATAGGATTCTTCCCAAACAAACTCTTACTCAAGACCTATGTGACTCCCTGAACAACTTCTTCCTGGAAAAGATCTCTACCATCAAGGCCAGTATCCCCATCACACTGCCTACAGACTCTTTGGTCAATCCGATTACCAATGTCTCCACCTTGGATCATTTTCCCATCATCTGCCCGTGGACTTTCTCAGATCTACTGACCCGTGTTAAATCCGGATCCCCTAACGATTGCTGCCCCCCTGATATCATGAGAGACATTCTTTCCTACCTTCCTCACAGTGTGTTACCCTTCCTTAATGAATCACTCACGCAGGGTAGGGTCCCTTCTGCTTTTAAGAATGCTATAGTCATCCCCCTACTCAAAAAACCGGGGGCTGACCCGGTGAACCTCTCCAACTAGTGGCCCATTTCTCTCCTCCCTCTCTTGGCTAAGATCTTAGAAGCTCATGTGACCAGGAATCTCTCCAATTTCATAGAACAGACAGATTACTTAGAGCTGCACCAGGCAGGATTTAGGCCTGCGCATTCTACGGAGGCCATAACTCTGGCTATGCTTGATACTATGAGAGCCAATGCCAATAAAGGCAGCACCCATGCGTTAGTGTTATTAGATCTGTCGGCCGCATTTGACACGGTCGAGCATAACATCTTGCTGGCCCGTGTCAAACAGGCCGGCATCGCTGGCATTGCCTTACAGCTGAATTAAATCCTTCCTCGAGGGTAGAACCCAGGCTGTCCGCCTCGCCCCTTTCACTGCGCCCAAACTTGCTACCTCTTGTGGAGTCCCTCAGGGCTCATCCCTTTCTCCTCTTCTTTTTAATTTGTATCTTCGACCTTTGATTCACTCGTTAAAAAATATGAAGGTCACTACGTTTAACTATGCGGATGATCTCCAGCTGGTCTTTACCCTGGCTAGTTCCTTTGACTCCATCCTCCAATTCCAAACTACGATGCTTCATATACAGAGCTGGATGAACTTAAATCACTTGAAACTTAACCCGGGCAAGACTGAATTAATCTTGCCTGGGAAGAGTGCACTTTCTTGGGACCCTCACTATTAGCCGGTGGAACTGGGTCCCTCTCCCGTCCCCTCCTCATCGGTAAAAAGTCCTGGGGTCATCATTAATGCCGATCTCTCTCTTAGAGGCCAAGTGGGGGCAGTGGTCTCATCCTGCCTATTTCAGCTACGCAGGATTAGGAAGATTGTCCACTTGCTTACCCACTCTGCTCTGATACAGGTCGTGATTGCCCTGGTCCTGTCGCGGTTGGATTTTTCCAATTCTATCTATGTTGGCCTTCCTTTGGGCTTACTTAAATGTCTCCAACTGGTACAAAACCAGGCTGCCAGGCTAATTCACTAGCAACCCAGATGGCTATCCGCTAGAGCTCTGTTAGACAAACTTCATTGGCTTCCTATCTCCCAACGCATCGCCTTCAAGTCAGGGTGTATAATTTTCAAAGCCCTGCATGGCAGTAGCCCCAAATTCATCAGCTTACCGACTAGTTAGGCATGTACCTCTTCGCAACCTACGGTCTGCCCACCTCCAGTTCTTGTCTATTCCTACTTTCAAACTCAGATGCCAGGGAGGGTGTAGGATCTCTTACCTCACCCCTAAATTCTGGAACTCCCAGCCTTTGGCAATCCGGACAAGCACCAATCTCCTGGCTTTCAGAAGAAAGCTTAAAACCTGGCTGTATGAGCAAGCTCTCGTGTAACCTCCCTTCGATGTGACATCTGCCTGATCAGCGCCATGAAACTTCTGGGTGACCGTGCGCTTTATAAATTTCTATTAAGATAAGATAAGTCTGGTTTTGATCTGTCCAAAACTTTTTCTACTCCCTCCGCTGAAACTTACATATAGGATTCAAACTGGGAAACACATGTATTGCAGACCATCCGCTTTTTTTAATTTTTCCTGCTTCTTCAATTGGGTTTCCAGTATCGACTAGAAGAATTGTATCTGTGTAGCACTTTATTTCGGAATAACCAAATGGATCAAAACTAAACACGTAAGCCAAAAAAGATCCTATGGATTCAATTGTAAATTATAATTAACTGTTAAAACCTAAAAATTAATGGCTTAGACACTGCTAAACCAAGGTTTCCACAACACCTCAACTCTGTCCTTTATCTTATGCTCTTGACCACATTTATGACATCACAGTAACCTCAGAAACTAGAGTGATTACGTTAACGCTTTTCCATCACTCCTTACAGAAATTTGCCAAAAGTGCAGACTTGTAGATTCATTTTGAAACGAACAATGTCTAAATGTTACTCACTGTGGATTGTTTTGTTTTTTTGTCTTTTTTGCCATGTGAGCATGAGTGCCCATCATATGCAAAACATAACACAGCCTCCCAAATATCGAGGTGATGAAATAATTACAGCTCTACTAAAATGGCACCCACATTTAAAAACAAATTAGGGAAACAGTTTCAGTTAGGAACCTTTAAAATGTTAAAATCTTTTCTTGGTAACTGTTGGCTAAAAACAGTACTGGACACTAATAGCCCAATTAAATGTATGTATAGCAGCACCAAAAAACTGACAGTGTTACAACACTGAATGGGTGCTTGTCAGTGGTCCATGTGGATTATTTATTTGACACACTTTAAGAAGATACCATTGGTATTCTCATGGAAACAGATAAATTGTTCAAGAATGAGTCCAAATTCAAAAACAGTTCGATGCTTTCATCAAAATATGTGATATGCAATGATGCTATATGTATATACAATATTTTGTATGCAACATACACAGCAATATATTCTTCATTAGTTCTGTTCAAGTCTCTAAACTCATATTGGAAAAAAGTAGCCAGTACAAACCAAAATGCCAGCAAAATAATGTCAAGTAACACAAAGAGAAAACAAACTCTGGGCCTTATTTTTGGGCCCTTGCATCACTTTTGTACCGCTTGTGCGTCACTTTTTGTGACGCACCAGCAGTGTAAAAAATGTGCTGTGTTGAGTGATATTTACAAAGTGACGCTTGTAGGTAGATGCGTCACTTCGTAAACCCCTGTGCCACATTATACCTGCGGCCGGTATAATGAATGCAGGGGGGGGTGGGGGGCGTTCCAACGCAAGAAAGAGTCGTAGAAGTGACGCAGTGAAATCTATAAGATTTCACTGCGCCACTTCTAGGACGCAAATGCATCAATATCTTACGCCTGCCTTATCGCAGGTGTAAGACAATGACGCAGGCACATTTAACATAGGACTTGCCCATTTGTAATGACCTATTGCTGGAGTTGCGTCACTTTTGTGACGAACTCCAGCAATGCATCATTTTCGCGCCTTCAGATACGTCAGAAATACTGACGTATCTGTAACTCCTTGTGACATGATGTGTCATACTGTAAATATGACGCATCATTGGTGTCGCAAGGAGGGCGCAATGAGAAGTGACGCATTGCTGTTTTCTCGCAGTGATGCGTCACTTTTCATTAATTCGGGCCTCAGTATGGCTATTAAGTGGAATCTCCGATAGAAAAAGATATTGGTAGATGAGAGTGTGATTGACAATAATATACAAGAGCAGATATAATTGTACAAGATACCTCTGATCAAAGTTACAAAGTGTTTAAGGATGTTTGAGTTCATGAATCCAAGCATCACAGAGCTCATTTAATGATGAAGAGCAAGTTAAGGAAATCCACCAAGAAAATTGGCAACAATCTAATTCATGAAAAAAAGGCTAAATCTATGAGGAGCCAATATTAGCCGACAGTACTGGATGCTGGTGAAAATATAATGCAGTGATCTGGTAAAGTTGGCTGGAAATTCTACCAGGGATCTGTTTAAGAGTTCAGAGGGAGTTAGGAGGATCCATCAGCTGGACATAACCTCTGAACTTCCCTCCCAATATTAAGCTAATTGGGAAGATGAAATATGGTAGCCTACATCTATGTAGGTATCGTACCAATAAAGTAAAGAAGGGCTGGGTACCATAAGCAATTCATAAATAGAGGAAATATCTAGTTATAGTATAAGTTACAATATTCGTTTCCTACTTGTTATTAAGTCCATGAGTAATAGAATTAAATGTCTCAATCGACCAGCATTTTCTTCTATTGAGTATTGCCGAAATGCCACCTCCCATGGTTAGTCTTTTTTGACATATCAGTAATTATCAGGGTCAACTTATTTTCAGTGCAGCTGGATTGTGCAAAATATGCTACAAACAGAGCATTTTCAATAATGTAGCATATACTTTTATGATGTGAAAGATTCAAACATGACCTTTGTGTTTAGACCACATAGATGAATTCATAAGGGTGACAAATGCTATCCTTTGATTTATTGCAAGTACAGTGAAATTTTATTTAAAGGATATTTGCCTTTGAGTCAAAGTTTTTGTATTCATAGAGAATTAACAAGCAGTAGAGTTGCCACGTTTGTAGGTCCCAGTCACTGTCAAGAGCCCAAATGGGCCATATGTGTGGCATTCTGGATCATGAATTTGTAGGTTCCTACCGATTCCTTTTAACTGCAAACTTAGCCAATGCTAGATTGTTTTAGCCATCAAACAGCAAGTGCTAGTGTTTCACAATGTATTTATCAATTGGATTCAAGTCTAAATTGAAGGTAGATACACATTAACATTTTTTAATAATTTGACTGTGGCTTGGGTTACAAAAGAGATTCCTAGGGGCAACACCATATTCTTGTTAGAGCCTGTCTAATAAGGCTTTTGGGGTAACCCCTGCTGCATATTCCTTTTGAATAGTTCTGATGGAGCTTCTATGGAAGTTGCTTTAGAACTACTTGTTAATGGACTGCATTGCTACATAGTTCGGTGGTCCAGATTACCCAAGCATCTACAACATGATATATTAGTTGCTAATGCTGTTAATAGTCTTTTCATTAATACAATTTAAAGTAAATCATAAATCTATATTCTACCACTGCATTAATTAAATGCAAATTTCATCAAAGCAAATCTATTATCACAATCATTACAAAAAAAACTTCAACATACTGTACTAATGAAAAAGCTATTATCTTGTAATATTAATGGGTAATGTAAACTATAAAAATGCCATCCTGTATTAACTATCCTGGTAGAATAATTAAAATATATGTTCCTAGATTCCTGTGCTTTCCTCTTGGCTGTTAAACAATTTTTTATTCTAACATAAAGGTAGAGAAGCGCCAACCTTTGAAGATAATAGTTGTAGAATATTAACACTCCTCAAATAATAGTCATATAACTCAAGTACTAAAAAGTGATGGGTTTTGCCATAATACGTGTGCCTGGATTGTCACATATGATAGACAGACTTAGTATACAGCATCATAAGGCAGTTTGTATTGTGGAAACTGTTTCAGTTTCATTTTGTTCATAAAACCACCCACATTTTGCCTCAAACTCAGAAAGTATAACTAAAGGGCCCTTTAGCTGCAGTAACCCATTGAAAAGAATAACGCATGAAATAATTTCAAAGCAGTTCTAAAAGTCTTGATATACCTAGCATGATAATGTCCAGTCCTGGTAATACTCTTTCAGTGCTAGCCATCTCTACTTACAACATGCCAAGAAAAAGCAATAGAGACAAACTGCTGTTCCAAATCTTTACAAGCACTGGCAAAGCCAATAGTTTCACCTTTCAGTAGTGTATGCAGAAAAGTACCTCAATCATTATTTGAGGAAGCAATGTCATGGGTTCGGCCAGTGGTATGGCTATAAAATACTGTGTCAGGTGGTTTAATGATTGATACATGCTTGTTAAATTTGTTGAAAGAGAAACAAGGTTCCAGCAATGAGTCAGATTGTAAAGAAGCTCCTGTCCTTTGGCGTTTGTGTGTTCTGGCCTGCAGCAGCTAAGCATACATGGACAAGTGTTAGTCTAATTTGCAAGACACTTGTGCCCTCATTATGAATGGTGATACCTAGTGCTTACTTTGTAAAATAATAAATGCTGGGCCCAAACTTTTGCACAGGAGTCAATGCAGAATACCAAGGCCACGTGGACTTATTTAATACACCACCAGACTTCCTCAGCATCTCTATCTTAGTCTATTTCATCCCAGCTTTCGCCCTTTACCACTGTTTACTTTCTTCTCCAATTCAATTCAATTAAATTATCTTTATTTGGGTTAAAGAGATATCCATAAAAGCACAGAGTAAAATACCAGCACAGATATACTTTAAAAATCAATACATGCATAGATAGTTAAAACAATAAACACATGACTTAAAACAGTATATACACTGGGACATATACATAGTGCAAAAAACAGCTTTCTTCTCCTTATTCCATCCTTTTGTGTTTTTCTCTTTTGTGCGCCAGATCAAAGTCTGTTGGGGAAAAATGAGTGCTGGTCCACAAAACTGAGTGGCCTCCACCTCTAAGCACCAGCTGAATTGTAGTACTGGCCGTGGTATCTGTTGGACCTGGCACTTTCTGCAGTGTCACCCCCAAACGTTTTGCCTTCCTCCTCTCTTTTTTCTGACCTCGTTTATTTTGGCTTTGGGACTCTGGGCACTTTAACACTGCTAAGCAGTGCTAAAGTGCATTTTATCTCACCCTAAACAGTACATGGCAACATTGGCTTATCCACAACTGGCTTATTTAATTTACTGTAGGCCCTC